>NC_143055.1:45545833-45848863 GCF_052426305.1 Pelodiscus sinensis
CAAAACAATTTTAGGATCATGATCCATAATTTACATCATCAAACTTAATAATAAAGTCTGTTCATAATTCAAACTTAGTATTTTAACACCATACAGAGTAAAAAGATTTGACCTTTCTTAAAACAGAACAGTATATTAGGCATTTTTTTTGGTGTTTGTTTTAGGTTGATATTTTGTTAAGTGTTTTTAATAGTATATTTGAGCAGAAATCAAGATATGCATTTTATGACAAACAATTGTAACAGAACCTGTTGTTATTCTTTTAAAATATGGAACACTTACGAAGCAAGTTTTGCTGCAGAGATTCAGAGCGGTACAAGTTCACGTGACTCTTCTTGAAGACGTTCTTCAGTAGTTGAGCTCTTTCCGTTAAGCTAGAAGGTGGAAATTTGTGATATATATAAATTTATGAATGACAATGTAGAGTTTTCCCACTGGACTTTAAACGTAGACTAGCAAACTTTAAAACTGTCCATTATAATGTAGGAAAAACAGTGATAAATGTAGGTTGTATCTGACCTACTTGTTTTTTAGACATATGGTAAAATGGTAGCAAACAGAAATATTTGAAAATCTGGGCTTATGTTTGTAAGTTTCCTGGGCAGAGACTGGTTTCTGGTTATTTATTATACAGTTACTAGGATACTGGAGCTGCAATTCCTTTTTGGAGACTCTAGGTATAACCACAATGCAAATAAACTAACAATGCTATTAAAATATTTAAGTGCCAGATTTTCTCTGGCCTTTTTGGGGTGTGCAGTGTAAGTGAAGAGGACGGAGACTCTCTGAACTTAGCATGATCCTGCATTAAGGCCAAGCAAAATTGCAGCCCTTACACTAAGAAATGTAGGGACAATTCTCTCCTTGCCCATTGAAAGTGCCCCAAAGGCAGCGGTGGGCAACCTGCAGTATGCGGGCTGCATGAAGGCCATCAGGGCTCTGTGTGTGGCACACAAAACATTTTGTTTACCATTGACCATGCACAGGGTTGCCCGATTCTGCTGGTTGCCATTTGCATAGTTTTTTCCCTACTGGTACTACTAAAGTGACACACATGTAAAGCAAGGGTGCAAGAAGTGAGATATGTGCTGACTGCACAAAATATTAATTGTGACAGCCAATATTAACTCTCTGCATCCAATCAAAGTGCTACCTATGATGCTATAGTCCCATCCCACAAATTCTAGATATGCAAGCCCTGTTAGCAGAACAACCCTATCCCAGGAGACCATCTTGGTTACGAAAATCTTGTGATCTACTGAGATGAAGGAAGGCCACTCATGTGTCCCATCACTAGCTTAAGTTGTCCATCACTGCCCAAAGGGGATGGGAGGTACAGCAAGGAGGTGGAGGTAAGGCCTTGCCCCTGTATGTCAGCCAGATGTGTGTGTTCGTTTGCTGTCTCCATGCAGGGTGTTACAGTGCGTGCACTTCTGGTAAGCACTGGGAAACTCTCAATGGCCATTTTGCTCCTTATGGTGCTTTCAGCATCTGCAGCTCCACACTGCTCCTTAATATAAGACATGTGTAATTTACAGAATCCAGCCCTTCATAAAACAGGCTTGCCAAGAAGTTTTGATACTGATTAAGATTGGTTTTGATTTGAGTCTGGGGTTGTGGCCTGATGGTGAGAAACATGGCTTGTTTTGGTAATTTGCCCTTTTTTAGAGAAATCATTCTACAAGTACATTGTAAAAGTAATTCAAGAAGTTTCAAGCACAAGTAACTTAATCCATTAAGTTATAGACAAACATAAACAATCTGCCCTGTGTTCTAGGGTTTAACAGATTTCAAACATGTTTGATAATCTGAAGTACATGATAACTGCAGTTAAATTAAAGTGATTAACATTTTAAAGTTTCAGCTCATATTCAGATAAAAGATATCAACACTTTTTTGGTGACTGGGGGTGTTTGATTGCCTTGCTAAATGAGCACTGCACGTTACCAGGTTGTTTTCAGAGAGGTTGAGTAAAGAGTAAGATACGTTTCTGAAGGTATTTGCATGGATTTACAATGCAACTAATACGCACATGCTCTTTTGTGCACAAAAGGTTTTCAAAGATTTAGGAGTACACTTAGGCAATCTGAAAATTAAACTAGAACTAATTGTGGACATACCTATAGATAATATATTATACATGCACTCTCCTCTCTCTTTACAACTGAGGGTATGTCTACACTGCAATATTATTCCAAAATAACTTAATCCGCATCTACACAGCAGGCAGTTATTTTGAAATAGTGTCAAAATACTGTCAAGCTAGAGGACATCTTACTCTGACTCCTGTAACCCTCATAGTATAACGAGTAAGGGAAATCGGAGGAAGAGTGCTCTGTTTTAAAATAAGTGCTCTGAAGACGCTCCCTATTTTGAAATAAGATACGCTATTTTGATGTAGCTCAATTTGTGTAGCTTATTTCGAATTAAGCCCTACATTGTAGACACACCCTTATAGTGGCACATCATTACTATTTGTGCTGCTACTGCAAAATAGACTGGACTATGATCCAGGCAGCTCGTGAGCACAGGTAGAAAAAAGAAGGTGGTGGGGAGGATGACTGAGTTTTAATCAATCGGATACATGGGTTCTGGTTGAATGTTTCAGGGTTTGATGTTTTCAGGGTACAACCAAGCTGTCTCCATATAGTGTATCTTTATTTCTCAATTCTTATAGTTTCCTATGGATAAAACCCAAATTTAGTTAAAAGAAAATAGATGGACTGGTCATAGCATAGAGAGCTTGCAAAATCATAAATATACTTTCTGATAATTGTAAGATTTACTGCAGAAATTGGGAAGGAATGTAAATGAGGACTGGGAATGGTATTTTAAGGCAAACCACAGGAACTATACCCTGAACTGGGCCTCAGTGTCACACACCACAGTGCTGAATGTTTTGTCTTCTGTATGTTAACTGATTTATCAGAATGACCCAGGGTGCCCAGATAAAATTCAGAACGAATGTTTTGAACTCATCCTGCCTGCTGAAACCTTAGACCTTGGAAGAAACTGTTTATTATGAGAGTGTTCGTGGCAATCTTGGGAACCTTTAGTAAGCTAAGTTAAGATGTCCCGTGAAGCAGGGCCAGCCTTAGGGAAAATGGCACTCTGGGCAAACTTGCAGTTTGGTGCCCCTGACTCCCATGAACTTCCCAGCCTCCTTTCACACCTAACCCTTGCACTGTTTCCCCTCTGCCTCAATGCCTACTCCCTTCCTATGCCCCAACACCTGCACTGTGCATGTAGGGTTGCCAACTTTCTAAATTCACAAAACTGAACCACCTGCCCCACCCCTTCTCTGAGGTCCCATCCCTGCTTTCTCCATCCCCCATGGATTGCTTTCCCCACTCTCACTTTCACCAAGCTGGGGTGGGGGTTGGAGTGTGAGAGGAAGGTGAAAGATCCAGCTGGGGGTGTGGGCTCTGGATTTGGGACAAGGATGAGGGGTTTGTAGTGCAGGATGGGAGGCACTGTGGGCTGGAGCAAGAGACTGGGATGTGTAAGGGTTAGGGATGTTAGGGAATAGTCAACTGGAGCATCAACTACTCGCATCTCCCTGCCCTTTGCTGCCTCTATGATAGAGAAGGGGGGGGGCAGGAGCTGGTGCTGGGGGAAGCTGGCTTAAAAGCTGGTTCCCTTCCCCAGCACCAGCTCCGCAGTGCCACCTGCCTTCCCCTGCCTCTATCAGGCAGCGGGTGGGAGTGGGAGGGCTAGAGGAGGCTGCTGTGAAGCAACCTCGGCCCACAGCGGGCCGAGGCTCGCCATGGGCAGCCGCTTCTCTGGAAGCAGCACTTGTATGTGGGGATCCCAGTGAGGAGCTGGGCTCCCCTGAAGACAGGGATTGCTGCCACCAAGCAGCCCATTTTTGGCAGCCCGGGCTGGCTGCACACAGGGACTTCTCCAGCAACAGCCCCTGGCTGCCGGAACAGAGGCTGCACCAGCAGCAGCCCCTGTTTGTAGTGGACAGGGCTGGCCGCTGCGAACAGTGGCTGCTGGACTCAGCGTAAGCTGGGACTGAGCAGTCTTGGCTTGCGCTGGTCCAGGATGCTGTGCATTTTAAATGGAATAAAAGCCCGGCAGCTCTTACTACATTTAAAATGCAAAGCAGCATTATGGGTGGCTTCCAGATCCTGCACAAGCTAGGACTACTAAGTCCTGGCTTGAGCTAGCTCCTGGAACTATCCCCGCTGCGGCTCTGCACAGCAGTCCTTATCGACTACACAATTAGTCAAATAACTACAATTTAACATCCCTAGTAGGGGTGAGAACTCTGGCTGTGGGTGTGGGCTGTGGTAGCTGATGAACGATTTGGGAGGCAGGAGGAATTCAGGGCTGGGTAAGGAGATTGATATTTATGGGGGGATGCAGACTGAGGAGTCTAGTAGGGAGTTTGGATATGGGAGGGGAAACTGGCCTGGGGCAAAGTGTTGGTGTGGCAGGAGGAAGTTTTGGCTGCAAGATCCCAGTTGGTGTTTACCACAGCACCCAGGAAATGGCTGCCAGGTCCCTGTGGCCATTAGGTCCTGGTCCACACTAGGGAGTTATTTCAAAATAATCCCCCTTATTTCAAAATAACAAGCTGAGCGTCCACACTACCAAGCTTGTTATTTTGAAATAAGGGGCTGATTATTTCAAAATACAGTAAAACCCCAATAGTCCGGCATCCAGTTGTCCGGCTCTCCTGATAGTCTGGCATCAACTGGAACCCAGAAACTGCTCAGGTCAGCCGCTCTCACAGTCGGGCCGCTGTGAGCTTCATGTGCGCTCACAGCCCACGCCGTTCCGCTCACGGTCCCCAGCGCACACAGCGTTCAGCCTGCACGTGCTAGCAGCTGGTCGCTGAGCACAGGCAGTTGCTTTGGGACCCAGACATAAGGTTGGGAGAGAAGGAGGAGTGGGTGACAGCAAGGTGGGGAGGTGTTTGGCTGTGGGGAAGGGAAGGAGAGGGGAGGGGGACTGGGTTGCACACGGTGTCCTGGCCAGCTCATTAAAAAGTTGTCTGCTCAGTGTACGTGCCCCAGCGCCTGGAGGGAGATGCGCAGCTGTACCGGCGGCTCCTGGACTCGAGCATAAGGTGGGGGAGGGAGGGTTGGGTTGGGAGTATGCCCCCTTATAGTACCTCCTGGTACTCCGGCATATCCAATAATCTGGCACCACCTAGGTCCCTAAAGTTCTGGATTATTGGAAGTTTACTGTAATGACTCCAGCATTCCCTGCCCCTGGCCAGGGACAAAAGAGGACATTGATCTGGACTGGTGCAGAGATCCTGGACTTCACTGAGATCCGGTGGAGGAGACCAACTGATATCTACGGCCTTATGGCCACCAACCTGGTGGAGACAGGACATATGCAGACTCTCAACCAGGTCCACATGTAAAAGAGCTCCAGTAGGCCTACAAGAAGTCCAGGAAAGAAAGTGGACACTCTGGGGCAGATCCTCACACTAGCCACTACAAGCAGCTGGATCACATTCTGGGAGGGGGGATGGTCAGCTAAATTCCCTGTAAATTGTGCACCTGCACAGTTGCACAGCTGTTTTCTGAGTTCCACTACAAGTTTGAAGCTCCCATACAGGCAGAGAGCTCAGGTGACTAGTGGTGGGGGGAAGGGTGTCTCACGAAACAAGCAGCTAAATGGAGCTAGCTGAGGGGGCAAAAGAGAAGGGATTTTGGAGAGTTCCATCTGTATGAGGAGAGAGAGAGAGAGAGGCAGAAATTCAGCACTCTCAAGCCTCCTGGGAAGGGGGAGATAAGAGGCTGACTGCATGGGGTAAGTGGGGGATAGAGGGTGTGTGTGTATGCTGGCATCTGTGCAGTGAGGTGTAGGCAGAGGGTAGTTTATTTAGGGTATGACTCACTTGTTGCAGTCCTGTCTGGCTGGGTTGGGGATGGTGAGGGGAGGCAGACTGCATGGGGTGTGTGTATGCCAGGAGGACATTTGTATGATTAAATTTCAAACATAGGTGTTAATGGCATAAGGTAAGAAAAAAAGGTTCTTTTAACAGATTTTTTTGGAGTGTTGCAGATATCTAAAATGCTGAACTTAATAATTTTTTCAGATCTTTGTTACTAATTAATACATGATTTATTGTATTGCATTAAGGCTAGATCTTTGCTATGTGGTACAGTTTTGGCTCTTATGAGTCAGAAGTAGCAAATACTAGCTTGAACTGTTAGAAAGGTTGATTATATGTGTACTCCAAGGTTAGTGTTAATTTTCTTTTTTATATGATTTTGTATTAAATATCATAAGCATTGCTCCTTGTTAAACCACACACACACTACCTCAATAATGATGGTGCACATCAGGAATTTCAACCTACCCAAAACAAAATTCAAGCTGCCCATACTGTATTTTCAAATACTTAGGGACCCAGCTCTGCATTACTTTTCACCTGTATAAGGATTTCAGGATAATGTTCTTTACCTGTAACTATCTTTTTGGCATTCAAAATGAGCTGTGAAAACAAACTACATCAGAACCAAACATAATATAATGTGAAGTGATACTTAAGCAATGCTAGATGACAGGATCTCAGCATTTGTGCTAATTAGGTGCCTTAGGAAGTGCTGGCTGAACATTAGCACCATTCAGGTACCTGAAATGTGTGTATTCTTAAATAACTTCTATCATGTATGGTTTAAAGATTTAAACAACTAGTAATTAAATTCATCTTATTACATGTAAATTAAGATGAGCAAGAACAGATTACAAATTTTAACCTTCTAAAAGGCTTATTGCTTTATATATTTTCATTACACTTCTAGTTTAAGAATATTTAAAAGTGGCTTCCATAAAAAATATGACTATATTAAAAAGAGGCTCCTGTGATAGACAGGTATCTCAGTATGCTTGCACAAGTCAAGGTAACTAGTGATGTTACTGTTCACATATGTCCAATTCTATGCCAGTAAAAAGGTTTACTTATGTAAAATATTTTATTTAAAAATTACATTAATACTGAAATAGTACACATTTTAAGAGTTGCATGTGAGGTAGGGCAATGTGGCAATGAAGATCTGAAATAATGACTTATTTTTAAAATTCTTATCTTTAGTCATTTCAGTTTTAGATACAAGAGGCATCTTGGTATATCAGTCATAATTAATTGATGATAAAACCAAGCTGCCTATGGTGCAAACTACCTGTTTTACTGAGGCAGTTGCATACTTTAGGCTCCCACAGGCTTCTCTGGTCAGTGATATTCAAACATTCAAGTTTTTTTTCAGTTAGAAAAGTGACTGTGTAATTATGGCACCTTCACGCTCGATCTATTTTTTTTTACTTTGCTGACAAAAATGTATTTGAACTACTGTTAGGTGTACTGAAGTTCAAGATAAAATTTTACTTGACAGCTGGGCAGAAAAGTCAGATTGCAGAATATTAGTGGGAGAGATGTAACATTTAATGAGAACACTCATACAGAGTTCGCAATAATCACAATTAAAATATCTTTTGACTTCAAACCTAAGAAATCTGATACTGAAAATCACTGAAATGAAAAAAAAAGAAACTTATAGAAAGTTATTTTTAGAATTAATTTTCACACTATGACCACATTTTAAGTAAAATTCAAATTCATGTTCAATTAATGTTTAATTCAAACATTATGTTTTTAAAATCTTTTTTTGTTTCAGATAAGCACTGGAAGTAAAAATTGGTGAGACATTTTTATAGCTTCTTTGAGAGTTTCCCTTTAGGTTTGTTTAAATAAAAATAGAGAAGGATGAGAACATGACTGAAAAATAGGAGGTCTAGCTCTAAAGATTTATTTATTTCATTCTTAAAGACCATTATTTTATAACATATAATATTCAAATGTAAAAAGATCACTCAAATATTAAACATTTTAGACAATGCTATTCGGCATTTTAATCCTAATTTTTAAAGATAGTTGCAAAGATCTTATCAGAGTATTCAAAAGAATGTTCAGTAAGAAAAATACCATTTCTGTAACTTTGCAATCTTATTGCTATGAAAAAGTTAATCAAATACATGCAATACCGGGGCAAGAAACGTATTGCAATCTGTGCTGGATAAATGGGGCAACTGATTTCTATTTCAGCAAATAGCAGTGAAACAATTTTTTCAGAATTTAAATAGTTAACATTTAGTTAGAATAGATGATATTCAAACAGAGTCAGTATCTGAACTACTTTTATTTGTGAGGTGGTATTTTTAGTTTCTTTTGTTTGCAGATAAAAGGAAATTAATTTCTCAGTTATCACCTCTACATCTTTACAGTTCTCTTCTAACCAGGCAGTGCTTCATACCTCCACATTAAGAAAATTAATGTAGATTTTAATGTGAACACACACATTTTTCTATTGAACTAAAGTAGAGCACTAAGGCTATGTCTAGACTACAAAGATAAATTGGAAAAAGAAATGCAAATTACAGTACACAAATTGCGTATCTTTTTCCGATTTACTTCTGAAAAAGGCTTTTCTGAAATTTGGCCCATCTACACGGGGCTAAATTTTGGAAAAAAACCCTCTTTTGGAACATCCCTTCTTCCTTGTAAAACGAGGTTTACAGGGATGCCAACAAAACGCATCCACTTTTCAGATCTTTTTTTTGGAAAAGCAGAGGCATTCCTTGGACACGGCAGAGTTTTTCTGGGATACCTCTGGTATCTTGGAAAAGTTCTGCAGTCTAGACGAATCTGAAGACACCAACGATATGCTAAAGCAGCGCTAGAAAAAATGAGAGAATGACAGAACAAAATGCTGAAGAGAATATACAAGAAATGTGCCAGGAATAACTGGTCAGCCTTGTGCTAGATGTTATACCCCAAGAATAAAAATCTTTGACATGCCATTTTTAAAACCACACAATTGTAACTAAGTAGCCCTCACAAGATCAGAATGATTGGAGTCTTAATTCTCCAGTGAAATGAGTGGCAAGCCTAGAGCTATGAAACCCAACAGTCAGAGTCATGTAAGAGGTTATCTTCAGAGAAGAAAAATCATTCATAAGAAATTTTCTTTTTTTTCTGCAACCAATACTGGGTATCAGAGTTGGTTTCACTTCTCCTCTGTACACATGACCATGGGAATAAGAGAAAAAGACAGGAAGCTACAGACAAGATTGGAAGGAACATAAAATATATCAAGCTTTATTTTTAGTAGATCTCCATTTCTCCTAGGGAATAGAAGTGATAGAAGTGGGATAGAAGTGATTTGCAGTTGTGTCTCATGGCAAACAAGTCTATTATTGGAGTTCTCCACATCCTTCAAATCTGGTGAAATATTTTTTGATTGAGGTTACATTCCCTTTGGAATGGCTGAGGCAATTACAATTGAATTTCCTGGATATGATGATTATTCGGACAGTTCTGAAATTCTTTTTCGTCCATTTTAGTGTAAGTAATGCGTACCTAACGAGGGCAACATTTTTTGTTCCTTGTTATTTTCTGAATAAACCAGAACCAGATTCAGTGCAATATGAGGATTTTCATTTCCAGTCTGTTGATATTAATGTGTTCCTCAATACTCTGTACAGAGCTAAGCTGCATATAGGCTGTTATGACATAGAAGATTTACATTTGGTTATTACAATGGTCCAGTGTAAATTGTTAATGAAACTCTATGCAGAAGTAAGCAGATTGGGCCACCAGATCAAAGGCTCCTGACTGCCATTTTCTCAAATAAAGAGTTTCTTCTATAGAGAATGACATTTTCACTATGTAACGTGAGTAGATATTAATATGAGGATCAGCTGTGCAGCCAGAATTAAGGCATCGAATTAAAACAAGAAATTGTTAAACCAAAAAACTAAGCAATGATGAATGGGGCTAATGAGGATGTCTTTGTAGCTAGTGAAAAAATTCTCTAAAATGTTTTCCTGAGGCCTTCTTAAGACTAATGTAAGTTCACATATTAACTAGATTGTAAGATAGTTCTAGAGCAGTCTTACGGATTTATGATAATCTTCAATGATAAAAGAAAATGAACCTGTTTGTAAAAACATTATCCTAATAACAGGAGCGGAAGAAGAAAATACTTTTGGACACAAGAGATGAACTTTGAGGATGATATGGTTGACTGGAGAGAAGGAATGAAACTCTTCCCAGAAAAACACTAGCTAATATAAACCACATGCTTACATAGGGCAAAACGATTATTAGTTTTCCAAAGCATAGTGAGGTTCACCTGAGCTGTAACAAGCACTGGGGACCTAGAAGGAGACTCAATGTGATGGAGAGGTGTCTGTTTCCCAGACAACCGAACTGAGATCAGCAGTATGGAAACACAGGAGAGACAGAAACAGTGCTGCAAGACTCAGCAGCAAAAGAAGCACACTGATTTGCTCTCTCCCAGACCTTTGGCAAAGGTATTCCTTTCATCCTTCTTTCTGCTATGGCAGCAAAATGTTCTTGTTTGTGCTTTCAGTTTCTTTAGTATAATTCTTTGCCATTCTTCTCTAACTTTTGAATAACCTTTTATTTCTTCAAGTTTCCTGAAATAATATTCCTTCTTCCTTTTCAACCTTATATGCCTGGCACGGGAAGAGTGAAAGTAGTTGGGGGAGTGCACTTTGTGGAGATTTAAGTTTGATTTATTTCTTGCCTGTTTTTAGGTTTGTCTAGTGCGTTTTCTTTTCCTTGATTTAATAGATGAAGAAAGACAGAGGTTTTTTGGAGTGGTATTACATATCTAAATCAATTTGTTTTCTTTAATGTCAACAAACTTTGCAAAGATTTTGTTGTTTTCTTATAGATCCTTAATATGAAAGGCTTTTGACTGAGTTTAACAATTGTCTTTAGGCAAAATTTATACATGAAGCTGTGAATGAACCAAGTTCTAACTGGTTTTGTCTCCATTGTAAACACTGCCAAAGCAGCAAAACAAGATTTTAAAACCAGGTTCTGTTAGTATTTGGTTTAATCCACGATTGTCCAAAATGTGGCAGAGCTTGGTTCAGCCATAAATGAACAAACTCTGTTGAAAACCTTTCATAAATAATTTTATCTTTAGGCCCCGAACTTTAAAAAAGATGGATTCTTGTATCTGGAGAGTCCCATGCATATGGATGCATGTGTCTGCATCTTATTGAAAGATGAGAGTCTTCGTTTATTGATAGTTTGTATAATGCCCCTACAAACATTCAACAGCAAAAAATTATTTTTTTAAGAATCACAATCTACAGGTATTTTACAGTACCTCTTGCCATGCACAACTGCTCCTGGATCCTGAGATTTTGCTTCCAACTCTTGAACTTCATCTACCAGAGTCTTAAAAGTAGCTCTCTTGATTCTGGAATATAAAATGTTTTCAGATTTACTCTTGCTGAAAACATGTTTTTTAAAGACTCTAACATAGACATTAACAAATTCATTTTTGCCAAGTGATTTCAACTTAAATTTTGAAAGCAGAAATATTAAGGAGGCATCAGTTATAAATCATGCCATTTTGTCAGCTGTTATGTGAAACACAAATAGCAAAAGTTATCAATTAAAAGTTCTGATTAATAAAAATATTAAAAAATAAAGTAGTGGTACATTTGTATCAAGATATGTAAACTACAAACAAAGCAATTCAGAATTTGAAAGAATCAACTAAGCTCTTCACATTTTCTTAAACAAACTGGCCAATACTCAGAAAAATTAAAATTTGGTAATAATTTTCCCTCTAATTTTTAACAGTTCTATACTTACACTTTGTATACTACGTCAAAAAGCAAAGCTGTGATGGGAATACATAAAAGACCCATCCAAAAGACTCCAGAGCTGAACAACATAACTGCCTGGATAGATAAATCACAAAAAATGATACCATTATAAAGGAACAACAAAACATTTGCTTGGCTCAAAACAGGAAAATCAAATTTAACCAAAACTTAGCTGGACTCTTTAATGCAATATAAAAATTATTTATTCCCATTCTTCAAACCTTACTCACAGGAGCTGCCATTACTCATTCTGGGTGAAAGGTCCTCATACACTTCATAAGTAAATAAATGCTACTCATGTTAAAAGTCTTATTGGGAAATTCAAACTATTAAGTTCTTTAAAAACAAAAACAAACAATCCTCCCCCAATATCCAGCTTTACAACATCACATTTCTAATACTGCTAAAGAATACTATTAACATAAGCTATAGCAATTTAAAATACTGCTAAATCTTTGAGAACATCTAAGAGCATTTCTATTTGCTATCAACCTTAGCATAGGATTATGATTACCAAAAGATATTTGTCCTTAAAATTATCTTGTTATACATCTCCATCAAGAATGCTGAGAATCTCTCAGTAGCACCAACTATCAGACTACTGCTTAAATAATATTTTGTTTATAATTCAGAACTGCAAAAATAATAAGAAAATATATATGCTTTGTCTCCTTTTCTGCAGTTCTTTAAAATACCAGCTAAACAAAAGCCATTTTAAAATAACACACATTACTGAAAAATTAAAATATTTTCCAACAACACACTTTTTGGGTCTTAGCTAGGTGTAAATTTAGTTTTTATTTTTACTGTCAGACTAGAAACCAGACTTTCTCCCATCCATGTCAATTAACTTGTTTGTGTACACCTGTTACAACCAAAGAGAAACAAGCAATACTCTCTATACAAAATTAGTGTAAAGGGCATTAAATAATATAGATTTGCCTTTAACACTTTCTAAGCATCTACATCAGAGGCATTATGATTGCAAAGAAAATGATCTATGATTAATAAATTATTATCAGTTGTTTGTAATATAATTATATGTTATAGTGATTGAGTAACATTGCTACACAATGGTATTTTAATTATTTGATTTCATTTATTTAAGTCTAATTACTTTTAAAGCTTAAATTTGCAGTACATAATTGAAATACTATACTGTGAAATTTTACTAATCCTATCAATTATGAGAGAAATGCAGATATTTTGAATAAGTGGCTTAAAATCCTACTTTTTTGAGTCTGAAGGGTAGCCATGTTTGTAACTTTAAAAACAATGAGTAGTCCTGTGGCATCTTAGAGACTAACAAAAATACATATAGTATCATAAGATTTTTTGAGAAAAACCCACTTTTTGAGTGCATATAAATTGAAGTTTATTTAGGTTTGTACATGGTATATTACTGATAGTACAGAAAAAGCAAGTAATTATAAATCTTAAAATTTTATCTAAGCTGAATACTCAGCAAATGTACCTTTTTATCCACATCCATGTTTTATACCTATATAGTAGCTGTTACAGTGATGGTGGTTGCTCTAAGCACTTTATTTATTAGCCACAATAATTACTATAAACAATTTTATAAACTCTGAACAATAATGCTTGGATTAAAATTACTTTACAATTCACAATTCAACTGAAAAGACTGTTTTAGATCTCTATAACAAAACAAAAAAAAGTATTCACATAAAAGTCACTTGATATTATAAGCAAAACATGACTCTTGACACGCTTGGTGACACACTCAATTCTTAAAACCAATATAATAGGAAATGCCTATCAAAACTAAATTTTGTAAAAGCTTTTAAAATGTAAGTAACAATCATATAGACCAACAGTTTCCTAACAAAAAAACGGCAGGGGAAAAACACAATTTGATTTGATCTGAATATGACCCTCACTTCATATTATTAATGTTAATAATATTTTTAGCTTAGGATAATATCAAGCACTATTCTTGCTTTAGCTACCCTATTAAATGTTTCCTAGTGAAACAGCAAAAGTGATAATGTAGGTCTTAGGATGTTAATTCTGACCATTGTAATGCTAACTATGAATGAAGCAACAACTGGCGCTTACTATTCAGTCCATCCAGCCTTTGGCTTTACAAATGAACAACACGAATTGAGAAAAAAAAGTTTTTCTGCGTCATATTTGAAAGCCTGTCAGATTTTTTTTTCTTTTGCAGAGTTAATCCAAACCTAAAAGATTTAAAGCCGACATTCGCATTAAAGACAGAGAGCCTCTTTGTATTTTTTGGATGAAGAGGGAAAAAATAAAATCCCACAGAGGTATTTCCTTCCTTTCTGTACAAGAAAGCTCCCCACTCACTCTGTAGAAACCATTTTTGTCTCTAACTTTTCACATCTCTCTACACATAGGCAGGTCATCTGGGAAATGGCAAACCAATCCTTTTCAGACAATGGCACTAACAGGAGCAGCCTGTTCTGGGGATGGACTCTGGCTGCCTCTGTTTGTGTTTTACAAATTGTTCCTAATGTGTGAGATTTGTGGTCAATGCCAAGTTTTTCCCCCCCTTTAGGCCTTGTGAAACCAAATGGAATCTTCCATAAAAGTGGCTCCCAAGGGAATTCAGAAATAATCTGAAGTAAGAATTAGAAAACCTAGTAAATTATTGGCCTAACAGGTCACTGGGGAAAAATTGTTGTCTATGTAGGATGGATATGTTGCAAATGTTGACTCTTAAGACTTTTAAAAATATAAATTAACATATAAATGTAGCTTTTACAGATTTTTTTCCTGCTACTGTTTGAGTTTTGTGTAGTGAAAAAGAATTCCAGAAGATTGTTACCATATAACTTTTTAATTCAGTAGAATATTAAAAACCTTGCTGACAGAACACTAAACAATATGTACTATCAGAAAATTACATATTAAGTGGAAATGATTAAATAAGAATACTTCCTTTCTCTTTACTACATTTATGAAACATTACATGTATGTTCAGACAAATAATTTTCAAAGATGGTGATACTGCTTCAGAAAAGCAAGGCAACAAAGTTGGAGACAGCAATAAAACCATTCTGAAGAAAGTTTTATAGAGCCTTTTCAATTTATTTAATCTAGTTATCATCACTGTTGTACTGGTATATGAATGTCTCTCAAGTATTAAAGGATAGAATTGAGAACAGTTTCTTTCTCTTTCTTCTTGCTCATCTACAGAGAAATAACTTGATTAATTTATAGTTGGCTTTTGTGTGTGTGCGTGTACACACACTTGTTAAATAACTAACTAGGGCAAAGCTAAGCTGGACAGAAGAGTTTTGCATTTAGTTGTCCATGCAGTGAGGTTAGAGGTCATTTTTGTCCTTTCAGGTACAGTAAAACTCCAATAGTACAGCATCCAACAGTCTAGCACTCCTGATAGTCCGGCATCAAAATGGCAAGAGCCTAGTGAGTGAGCTTCGGCAAAAAATGAGTCACAAGGTAACAGCGGCAGCAGCTGAACTGAGCAAAAAGGGTAAAAAAGGCTTAAAAAAACTAAAACATTACAGTATACTGTATACAGTATGTACAATAAAAAGGGTTAAGAACACTTTATATACAGTATATACTGTATACACTATATATATAACCAGCTTATAGTACTTCCTGATAGTCCGGCATATCTGATAATCCAGTACCACCTAGGTCCCATAGGTTCCGGATTATCGGAAGTCTACTGTAGTTAGTTCCATTATTTTGTTATAGCCCTTTCTTTATATTTACAGCTCAAAAAGATGAACATACACATAAACATACTGATTCAAAAAGGTACCTGGTTTGGAGTAAGACTTGGTATTGTTCATCATGTAAGACAGCTGTACCTCTCAATGATGGGAACTCAAAATAATCTGTCTTGGGGAGGGACACATCAAACATGCAGTTTCTGTTCATTTTCTAACCAAAATTGAAAATTCAGAATTGCTAAATTAGAATTGTATTGCCTGAACAGATCTCTGGGAAAGTTTACACTGAAAACTTTTAACAATACAAAACAGAAACAATAACAAAACAACAACGAACAAAAACGCCTCAAGTCTGCACCCAAGAATCTCAGAGCAGACCACAGGTCAGCAGACTCAGGCACATGAGGCTTGTGCTTCAGAGCTAAAAAGAGCAGGCCCTGAGACTTGGTAGAGGGGAGTCTCAGAGAGCCTTGGCACATCTACACTGCTATTTTTAGCCTTGAAAAATGAGCCCTGTGATACCAAATCAGTTAACCTGAGCTCTGAGACTTGCTACACTTTTTTACAGTACAGATGTATGCTATGAGATCTGCCTCAGACCCAGGGAGCCAGCATATACTGGAGTTGGAGCAGTACTCAGCAAAAAGTGCCCTCAGCATCCAGGGCTCTCAGGGTAAATCTACACTACAACTGCAGCTGTAATTTCCAGCTTGGTTAGACATACTCACACTAACCTTCATCAAGCTAACAAGCTAAGAATATGCAGTGTTAAGTGGCAGTGCGGGTGCCAGCATGAGCAGCCTGAGTACATGTGTGTCCAAGACACTAGGCATGTATTTGAATGGCTAGCTGATGCTATCGCCCAGGCTGCTGCAGCTATATTGCAATTTTTAGCAGATAGATATTATATCTTCAGCTGCATTGTATATCCCAGGGGCATTCTCCTGCAATCTTTGCTCTTTTTGCCTTCTCCCAAATTGAAAGGGGTAGATCCCTGCACTACTTCTGTAAAGATGCATGAAACATGTTAAACATACTTCTAAAAGACAGCGATTATTCTCCTTTTTCTACTGCTCTTAAAAAGAGCAGTTTAAGGCTAAGTCAAGGTTGTTTTAGTAGCTGCAAGGACTCAAGGGTCATATCCAGGGCTATCCTTAGCATTTATGGGGTTCTACACAAGATTATAAAATGGTGTCCTCCTGACTGCAGTGTGTCAGACCCTGGATAAAGCCCACTTGGGGGCAGATTGCTCCATACCAGCCCACCGGCTCGGCCCCACACAGGCAAAGCCCCTCCACTGCTGACCAGAGCTGGTCCCTCACAGCCAGTGCAGAGAGAGAGCAAGCCACACTCCCCCTCTCCGTATGGCTCCTCTGCCCAACGACACCTATTTTCTGCTAGCTGGGGCGCAGGGAGGGGCAGGCAACTGGCAGCACTCACAGAGACAGGCCTGCTCCCCATAATCTCTATGCTCCTTCACTAACGTCTGCATCCCCCTCCTTGCATCCATGTGAGGAAACTGGCATTGCTGCTTGCTTACCCCCAGACTGCTGCTCCTCTGCTCTGCACACCTCTAGGTGGCTGGGGGAAAGGTGGGGTGGAGTAAGGAGCAACACCAGAGCTCCCTGCATCCAGGTCACTTTCCCTGCCTGGGCTGCCTAAGGAGAGGGCATGAAAGCAGTACCTTCTGATAACTCATAGCACAGCTTAGGTGGGGGAAGTGACCTGCATGCAGGGGGCCCTGGTGTGTGTGTTGGAGGGGGACTATGTGTGTGTGTGTGTGTGTGTGTTTGTTTGGGAAAAAACAGCTGCCAAAAGCCAAAGCTGGCAAAATACCAGTCATGCACTACTCCCACTAGAAGGGAAGGATCTCACTATCTCATCTGTCACACTTCTCATACGAAATCCTAGGAATTCAATTTTTATAAATTAAAACTGCTTAAACACTTTAAAATAAAATAAAAAATATGAAAAACTTTATTACATTTTATTTTACAGTATCATTCAAATCTGGCAGTGTCAGACACATTCAAATATACTCCTAAGGACAAGAACTAAAAACAGCTAGATCTCTTCTGTACGAAGAGCTATTCATCTGCTAGTTTACAAGTTCGCATACAACTTGTTAGTCCTTCCCCTCATGGGCAGAGAGACTAAGATCAGGACCAGCTGTGCACAAGACTAGTCCAATCCCCTGGACCCTACCCACATCCCTCACCAGACCAAAATGGACCCGAGCCACATCCCTCCCCAAACCAAACTGGACCTGACCCATATCCTCCTTTAGACCAGGGGCACTGGTGGGCGGAAGGGAGTAGAGGCAACTGGGGGAGATCTAGTCTCCCCCAGGGTACTGGCGGAGGTAATGGGGAACGGGAATGGAGTCTCCAGTTGCTTTGTTGAGCCCAAGCCAAGGGGACTTACATGAAGTAAGAAGCACCCATGTGTCAGGGAGCCATCCATTGGGTGCTGGTGTCACTTCCTGCCCAGCATGGTCTGGGACTCCCATGCTCTCTGACCTACACATCTGAATAACGGTGGGTTTGGGGCAAGCACATAGGGTTGAAGGGGGCAGCAGTATGTACAGCACCCTGCAACAGTGCTGCCCCAGGTCTGACAGGACTCCTAGGGCTCAGGGAAGAGGCAGGGGATGGGACTTGAGGGAGCCCAATTATATGAAGGACTACAGCCAAGCTTCCTCCTCCCTCCAGCTTGCACCATCCAGTTTCATCTCTGCCTTGGTCACTGGCAGGAGTCCTCAGCTGGTGGCCAGGTGGCCAAGAGAAGCAAATGGGTGGGTGGGAGAGGACAGGGAGAAGGCAGTCCTTTAAGCATATACAGGACATGCAGTTGCATAGGAGCATTTTCAGGTGCCCTACACAACTGCATATGCCTTAGGACAGCCCTGGTCAGAGCTCATTGCTGGCCCTATTAGCCATTGCTGTGTGTTCATCATGCTACAAAACATAACTTTTTGCTGTATTAAGAGCAAGATCGTCTTCTCCACAAGAGTCACCTAAAGATCACCCTGAACAACAATCATCTCATATTCCTGCTACACATATCAATAGCACAAGTTTCTGAGGAAGAACAACTCCAGCACCAACCTGCTGAAATAACTGCTCACAAATCATCTTTGTTACCTGATGAAGATGTGATGGCATTCTTAACATCTTCACCTGATGACTACTGGGCATTTCAGGATCTCCTTTGTAAAATGGAGGTGTTGGAGATCCCAAGAGACTCTAGCAAAAAGCCCACATATTAATGGACATCTCACATCCTTCTCTACATGAAAATCTTGCTACTCCAGTCATTGAGGACCTTCTGGAACTGGTTGAGTTATTATGACAAACTCCAGCCTCCAATTATAAAAATGATGGACAGGAGGTACCAAATCCCTCTGTGGATTTTAAATATTTTTATGCCCATACTCTACCAGATTCCTTGGTAGTCATGTCAGCTCAGGTGAGAATGAGACAAGAAACAGGAACAGGAAGAATGTATCTGTTGGCTGCTGCTAATGCATCATACTCTGCATCTAGGGTACGTCTAGACTACATGGCTCTGTTGACGGAGCCATGTAAAATAGTTTACTCAGCATAGTCAATGAAGCAGGGATTTAAATAAACCCCACTTTATTAAAATAAAAATGGCCACCATGCTGTGCCAACGATCAGCTGATCCGGCACAGCACGGCAGTCTAGACACGGCACGGTCGACAAGGGAAGCTTGTCGACCGTTCCGGTATGCCTCGTGAAACTGCACTGGGAGTGGGGAGATAGGCTCTGAGCAGGAAGGAGGACAGGTACAGCCAGCTGGTAACTGGAAGCCATGGGCACTAGCTGAACCCCCCTCCCTCAACCTGCCCTGGTGATATCTTCCAATATACTGTTATCTGATATCTCCCAATCTACTTTTTCTACATATACAGTTACAATATGTTACAAAAATTGTGATCTATACCAGTGTTTCTCAACCAGTGGTATGAGTAACCTTAGGGGTACTTGAGAGAAGTCTGGCGGGTACGGCAACCCAACTGAAATGCAGAGAAAACTGAATTTTAAAAAGGAGTACTTTATTAAAAAAAAGTTGAAAAATACTGATCTATACCAGTGTTCCCTTTAAGATTTTCCACCTATGAGTGGAATGAGTTTTCTCTTGTGCACCAATCATGAGGTCTTGTGTGCTCATTCAGATGTGTGCCACCATGGTACCCACTAGTTATTAACACATATCATATATATTTTTAAATGTTATAGAAGAAAGAATACTAAAACAATCATTTCCCAGGCACAAAGAATAAAAAGAGCTGTTAAATCAGGACTTTCATCCAGGCATCCTTATTATTATGGCTGACCCTAAGTACCAACGTACTGTATCATGCCATCAGTTTCAGATACAGTAAAAAGACATCATCCCCCCACATAACTGCTAAGTTTGAACAATAAGCTGTTTTTAAAAAGACCTGTACTGTGTTGCTATACAACACTATGGATATTGTTGATGATTTCAATAAATCCACAGGAAGCTTTTATAATCAGTGATCACAAGATTTTGCTGACATCTGCAAATCAGAGGAAGACTGAATGAGTCACTGGCTTTGCTCCTTTCTACACAAAGTAATTTTGGGCAGCTGCTCATTTACTACAAGGTCTCTCAATAAGTGATCATCCTAACAGCCTACTTGTTCATCTGAACAGGAAGACTGACAATCAGGTCACTGGAAGGCTAGTGAGAAAACAGGGCTGTCATATATTTAGTATGACAAAATACATAGCTCCACATCACTTTCTTCTCTGTGCAGGCTGGTATGGTGGAATGGATGACCTGATATCTCTGAAACAGGGGCTAGTTGAAGGCTAGCTGACATGCTCAAAGCAGACAAGAAACAAATAATGTTGATCAGCAAGGGGAAGCACCAAAATGCAATAATGAGAGTTATGCATGATCCCTGACAGAGGGAGTATGTCCACCATTTGCAATGCAAGTTTGCTTGTCGGAGCCTTATTAGATCAAAGTAGTGGTATTAGTAGTAGCTCAGGTAGTGGACGTGACAAAGAAGAAAAAGCAGATGTGTTCAAGTCAAAGCTTGCTTGATTTAAAATGGAAGAGGCTGATCAAGGTATATTCTCCATGAGGTCACTCCCCCACCTAAGTTTATCAGAAATTGTTGGCATCTAAGCATACCACAAGGCCCATTTTTTTCCACTGACATTGGGGGAACTGGTCAAAGAGGAGACCTGAAGGATATGATACATACAGTGTAATGACTCAGATGGATATTACTGCATGTTCAGGTTCAGTTAGCAAGTATTTTTTAGACTTTATATTGTTACAAAATTGTTTTAATAAGGTTAAACTGCCTATACTTATGGACAGATGCTGAAAAAAATATATCTGCAAGCACAACACATTACAATTCCCATAAGAAGCAGACAATGTACCTGAAACTTGGATTAATTTCTTCAATCATGCTGTGAAAAAATTAAATTGGAATCATGACCATTACAGTGGACGGCTCTTCACTTTGGCAAGGGAACAAAAGGCAATATTTACATCCTCAGAGCTTTAAATGTTTAAAACATCCTAGGCTTAAACCAGGGGTGCGGAACCTGTCTTGCCTGGATCTGGCACCTGAGGCTCAGGGCTGCCCTATAGCATTTGGGAACCTGCACTGCCCCCCTACCCCCGCTGTTCCTCCCTTTAGGGCTGGAGTACACAAAATCTACTAGCCTGGACCCACTTGATTTTTCTGTGGATAAGCAGCCCCTGACCCCCAAAAAAGGTTCTTCACCCCTGGATTAAACACTTATAAGGCTTTAAAGTGGTTCAAAGTGCACTAGGACATTAAACTGGCTAATGTCACAACACTACATTTTTAGAATGTTGGCTGTAGCCTCTACTTAGAATCACAGAATTGTAGGATTGGAAGGGATCTCAAGAGATCATCTAAGTTCAATCCCCTACATTCATGGCTGGACTAAGTATGATATACTATCCCCGACTTGTAGCGTAGCATCTTGGTTATGTGATGGTCAATCAGTTTATGAATAACTTGGTGCTCCAAAAATTGTAGGGATGTTAACATTCATTGATGTCAACTCTGATTGCCAATGCTTGCAAAATAAATATGCCAACCTAGGTCAAGGCATTGTAATGAAATAAATGGCAAGGCAACTAGAAGAGAGTGACGTTCTCAAATGGAGATTAATTCTGAAACTGTTTTGCAACAAAAACATTTACAATAATAACTACTTTCTGTGAGGCAATGATATTAGAAGTTGTCAAAATGGATATTGTGAGGGCCTGGTAGAGCAAACAAAACGATTTTTAATGCAAACTGAGGCTTCAGTTGGTCAAAGCTGAGTGTTTATCCATAAATAATGAAACTGACAGAAATAACTGATAAGGGAGAGAAAAATTAATAGCATATAAAATATGAACAACCCTGAATATCAAAAGGTCTCGGAGATTGCCTGAATCTTTTGGAAAATTAGGAAACCTTACTCTATAGGCTTTTGAAGTCTATGTCTTGGATTCCCTATCCCTGAAATACAGATTTTGAAGCCTTAATAATGTCTGAGATTTCCAGACACAAGCCAGGATAGGTCAATTTGCAGTCTAGGTTTGACATTTAGAAAAGACAGCAAGCCATCTTGCAAAACATGAGGTTGTTTTGTGGAGAGGCCCAGAAAACACAAGCGAGAATTTTGTCAAAGCACTCTAAATTCAACCCAAAACAGGATGATGTGGGGACAGCCATTCTTTGGGTTCATGTCTTTTCCCAGAGGGCAGTTTTGAAGCACAAGTCAGCAAAGCACAATCTTCAGGGGGCATAAATTAACTCTATTTAGCCAAATGTTTCATTTAACTGCAATTCAATATATCATGGTTAAACTGTAAATAAACTCTTCCAAGTTTTTCTTTTGTGCAAGATAACGAGGGAATAGAGTATTTTCCTTTAGCACAGATTAAAAGAAATGGCTACTTACTGTAACTGTGGTGGTTTAAAATACGTCTGCATCATGCCTTTTGCCTTGCAATACTCATGCCTTTTGTTTGTGATGTCTCCCCATGCTAAATGAAAGCAGTGTCTCCATATGGTGCTGCTCCTGGCTTTTGGAGCAGCCACTGGCCACCCGCGACACAGCTCTGGCTCTGGTGGGGGCCACTGGAGAAATTGCTTCCCATAATGTGGCCATAGCTCCAGCCCTGGGGCAGGGCTGAAGCTAGGGCCAACGCTGCATGGTGGCTGCCCAGCTGCTCCTGGGGTGGGGTAGCTGCCTTCCATGCAGCCTCACTCCAGGACAGCTGAGCAGCCACTGCTCTGGTGAGGATGTGGGCTGGCTTCAAATTCTTGGTGCATGCCCATGCAGGCATGCACCTTAGAGGGAACAGTGAATCTACACCATCTTTTGAAAAGTACATTTATCCAAACCAGTAACATTTTTATTTAGGTGGTTTATGCTGTTTTTGCTTTGTTAGTTATAAGCTACAAAAAATTCTGTATCATGCTACATAGTTCAACTTGCACACAGCATATTTTATATCTGATTTTAAAATATTTGAAAGTAAAGAAATATATCAATTTTTTTGTTTTTTTTTAATGGGAAAATCACCAGTCTGCACATTTTGGAGTTTAAAGATGTCCTTAAAACCTGATTTACTGCAGTAAATGATGTATATCTTTCTCTTTTCCAGAAATATTTAGGAAAAATACTGTGAAGTTATTTCCTAAAACTACAGTGTTATAAGTATGACTTTTATTTAGCCTATGTTCCTGAAGAGCGAGATTTTAATAATGTCCTTAGATATTTTTAAAATGGTAAGGATAGTAGAAATATCAAGTCACAGCATCTTTTATTAGTCTGAATTTTGTGCTTTGGTCTCTTAGGTAAAATGTGAGACTGCAAATAAGTTCTTCCCTAGAGGGTATTTGTCTAAGTACTTTAACCTTTGATAAACATCTACATTTTTCTTTCTCAAGAAGCAAATTTTATTGTTTATGGAATAATAATTAAAAGATGAATATGGACTATTTTAATAATGCAAGTCCATATGTAAGATAATAAATTAGGTTAGATAATACAGACTGAAGCAATATTTCAGAAACTAATACTGTTAATATAGACTAGTAATATCTTTCCTAAAGGGCGCAGCTAAAATGTCCAACAAAGAGTTTTATTGTTTTTCACAGGGATTCTACAAACCTCAATCAAATGATCTGAAATTCTGTAAAACACATGCTTGTTCCTTAACTTCAATTTCCTTCAGTAGTTTTATAGATCCCTCAGGCCAGATGGAGCAGAAACAGATGGTGCTCTGGAGAACTTTACAGTGCACATCTACAGTATCACAAAAAAACTAAGAGTTCTGGAGATACTGAACTTTGTTTTATTAATTTCAATATGAATTGTTCCTTGTTGCAGTAAGTTTTATATTTTTAATCTGGTTTACTAATCACAATGGCAAAAATAGAAAAGCTCAATTCTCACTTAAAGAATATATAACTAACCAACAGACAATTATGAAAGGCAGGCAGCATGAGTTTATTCAGCACATGACTTTTCTTGGAGCATGCTTTGCCTCATAAATTGTTGTATTCATGTGAACAAAATACAAGTCAGGTTTTTAAAAAAGATCTCCTATTAAATCATGTCCATATTTATTTGAGGAGAGGGAGACAACTATACCAGCTAACTATATCATAGCAATTTTTTCCTATTCTATCATTATTTAAACCAAATTGCTTTCTTCATTAGCTCTCCTCTAAATAAAAAAAAATATCTTCATGAGAGCTAGAGAAACTTTCTGTTATACAATGTCTGTTTCCTATCGTATTTTACTCTATTGAAACATGAACAACCAATAAGGACTTTGATTAGAATTATGTATACATAGGAAACTTTTAAATGTAGAGGTTTATTCCAACATAACTAGATTAGCTACAGAAACATACCACAAATAAGTTACTACAAGATCAGCTATATTTTCCCAAAAGCTATAATGTGGAATACAGAAAAACACCGACAGTGTTTCCACCTGGCAATACACTGCATTGTAGATTAACAATGCTTTTTCACCTGACACTGTTATGCTGGAATATAGCTTTTTTGACTTTCAGACAGTCTGGCAAAGGAAAAATGTTTCTACAAAATAAAATGCTACAACAAAGATAAAGAGATACGGACTTGACTTTAAGATGTTTAAGCAAACCAGATTAGCTACATATCATATGGTTATACAGTTAGAAAATACTATAGTTTCAAAATACAATGCAAGCTCTTGTTCCTGTTCTTTTGGTTAACCTTTCCAGGCTTCTGTATATATTTTATAATACAAATATTAAATAAGCAGAAAGTCAAAGAGAGTATTCAAGTATGTTGGGGACAAATATAATTTAGCATTTAGCTTGAATTCTGAACCCTATGTAGCGGTCACTAAACACAAAGAGAAATGTGGGGAAATTATTAAGATACTGTTCCAACAGATTTCATTCCAACAGAGTTGTTACCCTTGAATCAGAGTTCCTCAGTGTAAGTAAGGACTTGTCTTCATGTATATGGGAATCAACTTTTAACTTCTAAATACTTTCATTAGTTACAAATTATTTACATTTTAAATACTAATTAAAATAATTAGTATTATTCGTGCCTTTAGTTGTTTTGGTACAAGTCTGTTTATGAAGACTCTTATTTTGGAATACGAGTGGCATATTTTCTATATTGTCAGTTAAAATAGATTTATAGAGGCATGTGATAAGAATATTCTTGCAGTAGTTTGTGGTGAGCCTTGTGAATCTTGACCTGACTTTCTAGTTGTAGATCAGGCAAGCTAGTCACTGAAATATGAAATTCAATTAGACAACTACTTGCTCATCTTACTAACAGAATTGTCAAGTGAACTGATGTCAGAAAGTTTGGTTGACCTTCTAAGAACAGAGATGGCCCAAGTTATGGGCTGACTGGGCTACTGCCCAGGGAGCCCCATTGTAGGGGCGCCGCATGGGGCTGCCAGACCGGGCGGGTCCGCAAATGCACCAGTGTCCCGGGGGCAGGGCTGTGCATGTGCTGCGCCCAGGGGCGGGACCGCGCATGTGCCACACTCCTTGGGTCAGCGCAGCGCTCCAGGGGCCCGGGGCGCACGAATGGTTCGGGCTGGCCCTGTCCAAGAGCGTTAGTGTGCTCCAAGCAGAACCCTGACTTTTTAACATCAATGTATGGAGAAGGGTTTCACTGACATACATACATAAAGGTGGAAAAATTGTTTAAAAATAGACTTATTAAAATGAAAAACAGTCATTACATTGGAAAGCAATCGCTGATGAGCCTACAGCACCACACTATCCTTGTAAAATCTGGATCAATCAACGAACCACCAAACTTGCTTGCTGAAGTTGCTGTCACCAGGAAAAAAAAACGTGTAAGAAACTTAAGGTCAAAGAAACTGAGTGGTCAAAAAAAGTTTCCATCATCTTTTTCAGGACCATATTCATATACCATGATGCAGGAAGCTTTTTGATGCAGGTGTTTAAGGGTCAAATGAATCTGATGAACAGGTGCTCATTTGTCTATCTTCAGCAAATAGCTAGGAGGGCACATTACTGATATACTTGGATGGAATTAGTCTCTAAGCTAGCATCAGACAGTTTATGAAGGTAATCAAGCAGCATAAGAAAAAAAGTTCACTTGGTGCTTGCTGCATCAAACCACAAATCTTTTCCAATTTGAATTTGAATTTTTTTGGATGGATGGCTTCCAGGAGGATATGTCACTTGCACAGCAACAACAGTCCTACAGATCTCTACTTTTTCAAGAGCTACGTTTTAGGAGTAGAATGCCTAGACTTGGATGCAGCAATGTTTCCTGGTTCAGAGTGATAACCCAAGAGCAGACTGTCAATATCTTATGAAGCTCATCAAAGATGGGATGCCACACCTCCAGATGGTAAAAAGTGCATAGATTTATGGTGGTAGAAGTTGTGGGCGAGATTCTAGGTGGGCAGTGAATATGGAAGGGAGTAAAAGAGTCGGTAGGCAGTGAGTGGTGGAATGGGGGTAGGGAAATAAGCATGTAGTCAATGAGTGGGAAACGAGGCAATGGTCAACAAAGGAGTTGGGAGAAAGGCAGTAAATGGAGTTAGTTGATCAGAGCAGGGTTAGAGAAGAAGGGGTGTATGTGTGTATGTGTATGCTGCCATAAGTAAACAAACTGCTGGAAGCCACATGATGTGAGCTGAAGGTGGAGCTCTGAAAGGAATAGGTCAGAGTTCCATACAAATAAGAGAGGGAGGACGTTCTGGTTGCTGCTGGGCAACAGGAAAGTGACTGGTGGGGTGGAGTTGCAAGTAGAAGCAAGGGTAGGGAGAAGAGGTGCTGGTGGTTCTACGAGAGTTGCAGTGACCGAGTACTCAAGACAGTGTTGCTGGGAGGCAGACAGCAGCATTGGCTTGAGAAGCTGCTGGTTCAGACACGCGATAGAGAGACTGTTGGAAGCAGACTTTCCCAGCCCTTCCCCATAACAACAGACCTTTTTCTCCTACCCACATTCCATGCTCATCTATGCTTCTGGGATGATCAAGGTCAAGAAGAAGTTTTGGGGGAAGCCTGCATACTATCGAAATTAAAAACGTTGTAAATTATGAACAATTATAAGAATTAGGCATCTAACATCTCTCTCATTTTTCTTTTCCCTTTTTTAGGTTAGAGAAAGTGAAAATCCCAGGATATGTCTGGGTTGTCTGTAGTGGAGTCAAACAGATAATCTTCCTAATAAATCTAACCACAAGTGACGGCAAAGAATTGTGTTTCCTTTCTAATAATTTATAAAAACACAGTGCTGTCAGGCAAAATTTCAGGAAAATGATCTGTAAAGCAGATTTTTCTAGAGTGGAAGTATTAATTCAGTATTTCTGGGCAACAAATACAGTGAAGCTTATTGAAAAGTTTATTGTCACTGCAGTTAAGCATTGTTCAGATCATATTACCAAGACTGGAAAGTTGCTGTGAGATCAGAGGAAATTTTGAAACATTTTTCACATTTTCTCTCCCATATTATGTATGTCAAAGTTCCTTCAGCCGAAATTATAAGGTTTACTGCTACTTGTATAATCTCTTATGGTAGAAAACAGATCTTATGACTATTTCCTATGACATTTAATATTTCAAGCTCTATCATGTTATAATCTATGCCTAAGACTAAAAAGGTTATAGTAGCTTTACTTACTAGAACAGACTCAAGAGGTGGAAAATGAAATTGAATGTGCTTAACTGTAAAGGTTCAAAATAAAATAAAGTGCATAAAGAATGCTAGAGATAAAGATGTTTAGTGCTTGAGTCAGAGGGGACCAAATCCATTGCTCACCAGTGTTGCCTGTTCCTCTTGTCAACAATTTTACCTATATTAGGGGTAGATGTGCTAGGATTCACTTTTCATCTTGAATTCCCAGGAAATAAAGGTTCACAAAGCTCACCATTTTCTGCTCCAAGTACAATACACAATTTTCTGACCTTGCCTTTTCTAATTTAAACACACAGCACCATATATGTAATAAAAAAACAAAACAATCATCACTACCAAAACAAAACACTTTAATGTACAGTACATACAATGTGAGTAATGCAGCCCTCCTAAGGTAATGCTACTTTGTGGGACACCACTCCACCCTCTCTCTCTTTTATCTATCTATCCCATATACAACAAATGTTAAAATGAAGTTATTCAAGCGGCAAAGGTTTGGAAACAATTTATACAACTGTAATTCCCCTTCCCCAATCCTTGTGTGTAAAGCAGTCTTTAATAACATTGGAATAAGTGGGCTGTGAACACGAAAGCTTTAAAGTGCTACCAGACTATTTAAAGTGCTACCAGACTTTTTGTTGTTTTTTTAAGTATAATTACATTATTAAGTATTATTTTTCCCACAAACTCCCTGCTTCAACCAGTGCACAAATTAACTTCTTTCAACAGTTTTAAATAAATAACTTTAATTTAACCTATATTTAACATCCTAATTTTTTTTAAAAAGAAAG
The DNA here is from genome assembly GCF_052426305.1 of Pelodiscus sinensis. Classification (NCBI taxonomy): domain Eukaryota; kingdom Metazoa; phylum Chordata; order Testudines; family Trionychidae; genus Pelodiscus; species Pelodiscus sinensis. The sequence continues at coordinate 45,574,232 of NC_143055.1, forward strand.
GTAAACCAAAATTTATTATGTGTTAGTGCAATGACTCACTAGTGTGCATCATCATCAGGATTTGAACCACAAACCTTCAAACACTATGTGAAAAACAGTCCCATAGTTGTGTGAAACATTTTCATTGAAAATTTTAACTTGCCAAGGTATTATCAATCTTACATCTAAGTTAAGTTTGGTCTCCAATTTTGCTATGCAATGTAGCTACATAGAGAACTCTTTTCTGCTGAACTAATTTTGTATAAAAGGTTATAGACCTTTGCTATTTTAACGAGATAATAACAAAACAGCAAATAAGACTTATTTCAGATAGTGTTAGTCTGTTTCAGCAAAGACAAGGACTCCAGTGGAATCTTAAAGACTAACAATTTTATTATGGCATAAACTTTCAGTTTTTCAATTAAGAATCAGATACACAAGTATGTCAGAAGTTTGTCTAGTACATTATGGCAGTGTTAAAAGAATCCTCTCAAATATTGGGTAAAATCCTCACAATCCTCTCCTGTCATTGTGGCAAACCATACAATCCAACAAAACAAAACTCTAAGTGAGCAATTCAACCACATTTTATGCAGAAATTTGAAGGTTAGTTAAAAGACATATATTACCTCTCCAGACATGTCAGGTGCCATAGGAATCACAGGCCACAGAGATGAGTAAACTCCAAAAAATACTACCCAAAGTGCAATGCTTCCCCATATTGCTATATGGCTAAACTGGAAAAAAAAGCCAAACAGAACAATTAAAACATATTTAGTATTTATTCAGTGCTTACAATGAGTTCAGTTCTACACAGAACATTCTGAGAGAAATGGTCTTTTCCCTTGGAAGTTCATTGTGCAATTCTGACACGGAAAGTGGGATTTTCAAAAATGCCCAGCAGTGGTTCAACTCTGTGTCTGCTAAGCCAATGGTAAAACTACTAATGCCCATTTGTTGGAGCAAGATAATATTTATTTTCAAAAGTAAATTTAAAAAACACTCATATGCTTTAGTGATTCTAATCCTTAGGCAATGACTCTGTGAGTGTTCTGGGGATGGAACACCTGCGAGGAAAAATTAGGGGGCGCTCAGCACCCACTGGCAGCCAAGTACCCCATCTGCCTCCTTTCCCCCAGTATCTCTCACCCACTTGTGGCCCTGCTGACCAACTTCTCCCTTTCTCTCCCAAAACTTCCCACCTGCTATGAACAGCTATTTCACAGCATTCAGGAGGTTCTGGGAAGGAAAGGGGAGGAACAGGGATGCAATATGCTTGGGAAAAGATACTGGGGCAAAGGAGTGGAATGGGGTGAGGTGAGAGTGGAGCAGGGATGGATAAGAGGCAGGGTCAGGGTTTGGGAGAAGGAGTGGAGTGGGGGCAGGCTTGGGAGGGATTGAGCACCCAGAGGTAGAGGGGAAGTCAGCACCTTTGGGCGATGGTGTATAGACAGTGATATTATTTTAATCCTTGTCCTAAGTCTCCATCACTGTTCATTTTTTTGGCCCACAATATTTTTTCATTTCAGAGTATACACAAAATCTTAAAGGCATGGACTGTATCTTTACTTGGTACTGTAAAGTGCGTAGTGTGCTCTGGGTGATAAATGTAATAACTGTTAGTGGTAATTAATAAGAATGTAGTAAGGATATTTAATCTATCACATACTTCCCTAGTGTACTTGACAGCATGAATAATAAGTATTTTCTTACCAAGGTCCAATATGAAGTCTCTAATCCAGCTTTTAAACACACTGTTATCACCACAAACTATTAAAAAAGGAGATAAATTTGTTATTTTTCTTTAATAAGTCTGATTGTCTTTAAACTACAGGAATTCAAATTGAAAAGTCCCACAAAGGTCATATGTTTAACATTTAATGGTAATGCATATGAAAAAATCATGGTTAAGAATCTGAAGTGGCTTCCAGTATCTGACAGGGATAAGTTGGGGAGTGTACTTCCAGAATTCTTAAAAAGAGCAACACTATGGCCAGCTATGCTGGGGCTCTGTCATTGCACCTGCCAGCACACTGGGTAAGTAGCCCACTTCCCCAAACACTTTTCTCCATCCTGGCCCTTGGCCTCAGCACTGGGGCTGGGAGAGAGAAAAAAGGCCCCTGGTAGTTGGGATGAGGCTGGGGGGAGAGAAAAGGGTCCTGGTGGGTGGGGCAGGAGTTAGGATGAGAGAAAAGCCCCCTGGCAACTGGGGGAGCATATGGGGAGGGGGAGAAACAGCCCCTGGTGGCTGGGGGAGGGGGTTGGGTGAAAAAAAGGGTCCCATGGAGGCTGGAGAGAGGCTGGGGGAGGAGAGAAAAGGCTCATGACAGATGGGAACCCCCCTGCCTTGAGCCCCTTCTCACTCTTCAACCCTCACTCTTGCATCCCTCCACTCCCAACCTCCTGCACTAGCTTACCACATCCCCAAGGCCCTGACCTGACTCCTGCACCCCCCATACTACCAGCTCCCTGTCCCGAAAGACATGGGCAATGCTGGGTAAGTCTTCTAGTTAAGTATGTATATGAATAAATAAAATGAAGTGGTGGCAAAATAAAAAGAGATAGATTAGGAAAAAAAATCAGCGAATAGAACACCAGACAACTATAGCAAGACTTACAGTATAAACAATGTTTCCCAAGAGCAGGTAGTCTGAAGTTTTGCCATTGCCAAATACTGTACCTGCAAGAAAAACAGGATGATTTGGTAAAAAAGGGTTTATTTATGGGTAATTCTGTTTTTGTAAAAGTATAGTCTAACTCGGGACTCTCTGTTTTGGTTATTGGCTCTGGTGCTCCCAACACAAGAGAAGGCAAAATTTGAGTCTTTTAGGTCGTCTTCAGTAGTGGTGACCAGTGACTGGTCAGGGCAGGGAGAACTACTATTTAATGCCTTAACCCTTCAGAACTTTCCAACCATGAATTATGAAGGAAACATAACCTTTCCATAAAAGCAAAATACATTTTTATACAAAGAAATTACAAACACAAAAACTTCACTCAATGTACTCTTCTGTCCTAGCATTTTAACTCTTTTTTGGGGTATTTGTTATTTGAGATGGGGAAAATTGGACAACTTTGTGAATCTGTGTATTTACAGAAAAAGACCTGAAAAAAAGGAGCTAGGGGGTGAAAAATGGGAAGAAAAAGAAGGGAAATGTGTGTGATAGTAAGGAAGGAAATAATGGCCAATACAGAGGGAAAAAGAGACAGGTGCTCTTTTCCTTTTTAATCAGTTTGGGTTGAGAGAATGAAATACACAGAATTCAAAAGGCAGGTAGATTCAGTCTGTAGTAGAAAGTATACTGCGCAATCCATTTTTTGCTACCTAACCTTGCATCCTGTATGTAAGGCAAGGTTAGTATTTTTGCCTGGGACCTTTCACCCAGATAGCAAAGATGACTTGCGTATATTCTGGACCTTACTCCTGGACAGATGGTAAGACAGAAACAGAGACTTCCAAGAATACCCTCAAACTTAGCAGGTACATCATTACTTGGAAAAACCTGAAACAACCGGTTATGAGCAGATTGAGTAACTGGGTAGGACAGAAATAGCAAATGTGATACACAGCCACAAAAGTTCCAGGGTAATGAATTGACATAGGTAATAACAAGTTGAGATCAATGATATACTGACTTATAGGAAAAAGACTCTTCACATCATTAAGGTGAGGAAATAAAAATAAGGAGAATAAGAAACATTCCCTACTGAATATGTATCCAACATCATAACTCCAGAATAACATATTATAGAAGTGGCATCCCAGCTTAGGGCCAGTAGGAGAAGGAGATGTAGTCCTTGGCAGGTGCCAGAATGTTGGCCACTGGTAATGATGGGGAAGGCGAGGGTGATGAGGAAGATGATAGAAGGAATGGTATGAGTATATGGTATGGAAATATAGATGTACATTCCATAAGAACATAAGAATGGCCATATTGGGTTAGACCAAATGTCCATTTAGCCCAGCATTCTGTCCCAGATATTTTTTCCACCTGTGGGAATCTGTTGACTAGCCACAGGATCCTCTGAAGGGTTCATTTGTACATTCTTCCTGAAAGTGAGGTCCTGAACATTCCCACAGGAAATCTACTAGATGTTCTCCAAAAGTCATCAGAGACTGGGGACCTGCAAACTGGTGCAGTGCCTCCAGATGGTCCTGGTCTTTTCTAGCTGGATGCTTCCTAAACTTGTCCCTATTCTCCCTATATGTTCCTAGTATTAATCTTGCTCTTATGTCCTAATCTGAAAAAGAAATTACTATACTGAATGAAGAGAGCTAAATTGGAAGAACTGAAAGCTAGACTTCAGAAGACAAAAATAACTAATAATAATAATAATAAATAAAAAGAGATGTAAGGGGTGGAGACTTTAAGCCTTTAACTATTCTTTTTCTCCATGCTTCCTGATAAGAGATGCTACAGTGCAAGTAGTCTAGAATCTTCTACATGACAAAAGAGGAAAGATGACCAAGAAATGAGATGGAAGAGGAATCTCAGAACAAAGCAGAGAAGCAACATAAGGAAAACATTACTTGGAAGCTCAATTAATTTTCAGATGCTTTGGTTGCATTTTTAGATATTCAAGGTCTGATCTTCAGCATTTTAGCAAATGCCCATATCCCCAATGTGTACACTCCTAAGTGACCATCTGTATAGCCTATGTACACATGAAAGTAAAGATATTTACAAATGCCCACATACCAGGGGACTTAAAATCAAGCTCTCTAATGACTATCCAGAATATTTAGAAAGTAGCCTACAATAATAACACCAGTGTGTCAGTTTTGTGGCAAACTTGGACTGCAAGAGCACTCCCACAGAATCTCAGACATTTTGTTCAGCTAGCTGAACTTCTCAACTCCCACCAGAACCTTTATCCTACATCGATGTGCTCAGTAATATAACTCCACTCTGCATCATATAACCTAAGTAGATGGCCTACCTCTTTCACTTTTCTCCATCAGTAGCCCAACCCTGGCTGCTGAAGCTCTCCTGAGATATTTGATCCCAATGTTTGTGGCCCTTCTATTTTCTCCTTCTAAATATCAGAACCTTTCTACATCCCCAAACCCATTCCACACAGCTGCTACAATTCTCCTTCTCTTTGTCTGAAAGATGCATAATGTAGAAACCAAACTCAGCTGTCCTCCTTGTGGTATTCACCCAACTTAATCCAATCACCTTCACAGTTGCCATGCCCTCCCCCAGTCCTCTACACAGTGATGAGCTAACATACCCCTGAAAAGTACAGAAATGATTAATATGTTATACAGTCTTCCAAACTTTAAGGGCAGTCAAACAGATTATACAAATACACAACGCTACTGACTATTATGTAAACTGTATATAATCAAGTAAGCTATCAAATCATAGGGACATACCAAAACTGTTAAAATTTGTTTTAAAATAAATTCAGTTATCTCCCACACTTGTGCACAAAATGTACTATATTCTTTCTTTCCCAAAATTTGAATCAAAATTTTTAGATTGCATAGGCTGCTTTAGTTCTAAAAATATTACATAAAATAGAATAATGTAAACATGTTAACATGTATTAGTATAATTTTGGAAATTATTATTTTTCAAATAAGGTTATACAATAGTTTGTATTTGTTTTACTTACTTACCATACTGGAAGGCTTTTAGTGGAAACCAAAACAGAATAACTGAGTGGAAGAGGCCATTTAAACAATGAACCCAGAAAACCTAAGGGAAAACAAAAATCCATGAGAACCATTTGTGATAAACTAGCTCTGTGAACCATGACCCTTCTTTTTATCTTTCAGTTAGATTCACAAAAGGTGTTTTTGTCAGGCCACCACTGTGAACTGATATAACTGACAGGCACTTTCTGTCTCCAAGCCCTTCATGGGTCATGTGTTTATTTTTATGTTTAAAAAAGGTGCTTATTGTCACTTTTAAATTTAACTATTATTTCAAAATTGTAAAATATATACAAAATAGTGTTTTGATTATGATGAAAAATGTACAACAAAACAGACAACTGCAAACATTATTACATTTCTTGGATAGTGCATTAAACATTATGTAATGTTTCATTTCATTTTACCTCTCTCACTTGGTATACAATTTGGATAAAAGGACAGTTAAACCCAACATTTCTATACAAACCAGTGTACATATTTCAAATACAAAATCTAATACAAATGGAAATTAAAAATAATCTTTCTTGTGTTTCTTCTTAATGTACTTTAATTCATAATAAACTTTCCATAATGCTTTCTTATTTGACATCAGACAAGTTATTAAATGTGTAAAACTGTTACATTTGTGCTAAATGACTCTAATTTTACTACCAAATTTATTAGCATTTTAAAAAGACAAATACTGTTAGTAGGAATCATGCTATTATTAAGAATAAGCATAAATATACTATTGGATGCCTTCTATAGCCTATTGCATATAGGTATGAATTACATGACTAAGGTATAGAGAAAAATGGATTTTAAACTCTGGTATCCTTCAAGACAACAATCATGTTTTATCATTGGAAATGCTTTTTTACACACATAACATTTATTGTATAAAAGTGACATGTTTAAGTTTAGTTGTTTAAGTTAAGTTGTTCAAACAATATAAATAAAGTTGCCTGCCTCGTAACATTTTCCACTAACTTTCAATGACCTTTGTTAGCTTACCCAGCAACATCGGGTTGTATGATACAATTTATGCTCCAATACTTTACACATTTGAACTTGTGTTACTCATTAACCTTTGTCTCTCCATCTTGCCATGTCATTACCACAAGTTTTTATTTGACAGAAAGCACAGGTGGGTGCAAGAAAAATTAGTTCTACTTTTCCATTTTCCTGATCAATACTTATTGTCACATGCTAATCCTTTAACCTCTGTCATGACCTCATAGCCTCTGACCCTTTTTACCATAATAAACCTATGCATCATCATTCAGTGCAACAATGATTCTAATTCTTCCACACTGAGAACCCACACCAACTATTCTGTTTTTACTTAGGTATTTTGTAGACATTTGCTCGGTAACATTGCAAGGGATATAGGCCACACAATTTTGGTAAGAGCTGTGTGTTTAACTCCTGGACAACTCTGAACACTGAAGGATAAAATAAGAAACAAAATACAATTTTTTTATATGTAACACCATATATGGACATAACTGACCTAATTTAAGTGACTGAAAATTTAATTAACTGAAAATTCAGGAATTATTATGTGGTATGTCATGTGATTTTTCAAAATAACTTTAACCATGGTTCTTTTTGGTCTTGGTCTATTTAGCTATAAGTCTCAAATAATATGAGGTACTTGGAAATGATTTATTAATGCAAACATACACACTAACCTAATATAGGATATGGAGAGAAAGTAATACAATCACGGAATACAGCTCCCATATACACACATGAATGTTTTAGAATTCTATAAGTACTACTTTTGCTAATATCATAGTAAGGTGCTTATACAACCTTACTAATGGATCATGTGACTAAACCCCAATTCTTATAATTTTTTGTAAAAGATTTATAATAAAAGTAGTCCCCCCCTAAAAACTTTTCCTAGCAACTTCTTTCAGTTTTACTCAAGAGGGGAAAAAAAGGAAGAGTAAAAGGAAAAAATTCTCACATCTTCATGCTAACAAGGCCCACTTACAACTTAATGTTGCATTAGGTATAATGGACCAGTTCCTCAACTGGTTTAAATAGATATACATTCATTATTTACTTAAACAGAGCTACACCAATTTACATTAGGTGGAGGTTTGATCATGTTACGTTATATCATACAGTATCTATTACCAAATATTATATGCAGACATTGATAATCACATACTGAGAACTTAAATGTCTCTATTTTTAATAATGGTTACTCCAATGTATACTTAATCTATCTGATGCTATCCAATACTATTCAAAACATACACAAAAATCCAACCAGCATAACAACTGAAGGGTGCTGCCCAGCCATGTGTATATGTCAAAAAGAGTTTTCAGATTTGTGCTATTCTATGGCATATAATATACAAACTTGGTATTTAAAAATTAATTATATTCATAAGTTTACAGTTTCAAAGATTGCCTTTTTATATTTATATTATTTTTCTATTTGTGTAAATCTGCAAGAAATTGTATTTATTCTAAAACTAAGCCCAACTTTCCGTTTCAATTTTTCCATGTTTTAAAAACTAGTCTTTGCAATATAGACACCATGTATTTCCCACCAATATTATCCTTTGAGCTCCAAATACAGAATTTAAATTCCTTGTTAAAACAGGACTAGCATATTTTTTCACAGCCCAAAATTAATGAAGAATGGTGTAAGGCTCCTCCGCCTACCAATTTAATGACAGCTCTTATTGTCCTTTGCTCTACTTCTCCACATGGGTCAGTAATCCATTTCCACACAACTGTTCAAGTACATAAGATTTGGGGACCAAACGGACAAATCACTTCTGCCTGAAGGAGACAGCTTTATTACCAGCAGACAAAAACAAATAGTTTTTTTTAAAAATAATGTTTGCCAGAATATAAAAAAACTGGATAAATATGATTAGTGTTTTTCATGGACAATTATTTCCAGTCACTGAAGATTCATGGCAATTATTAAAAAAGCCTCTACATTTTTAAGTTTATGAGAATGTATGGCAAAGGAATGAAATGAATAACTACACTGCATGACTTCTAAGTTTATTCTAATTTTAATGCAATTGTCTTCTACCTTTGTGTTAAAGTCCAGTGCATTTTGGGAGGTCTTGTACAATTCTGGGTATTTCAGCATATTTTCCTTTCGGCAGGATCTCTCAAATATTCCAAGAGTCAATGGTGGCAGAGCTGTAAACATCTAATGTATAAATAAAAAATATATATGATACAGCTTGAGAACTAAAAACTTCATAAAGAATTAAAATACTTCAATAAAAACTGTTAAACAAAATAGGAATTAAATGATTAACCCCCTCAAAACCTTACCACATTGTAAAGACCTATGCACCATCTTTCAAAAAGAATTTGTCCAGAAAAGCCATTAACAAAAGCAAACCAGATCTGAAAAGAAAGAGAGATATAGGACTTAGATGTTTTACAAAGAGTTTTAAAATACACTGTAGTTCTGCTTTACTAAAGGGCTGTTTTTAAGACACTCCTTAAATAGGCTTGAATATTTACAATTTTTTTCCTGATAAATCTCAACAGATATTTTGTTCACAGTAGTAAGATAGGAAATAACTAGTCACATGTGTTAGAAATTCTTTCTTGTCTAAATCTGAACCTGTTTCTAAAAGAAAGCCAGTTTCAGAAACAATGTGCCTTACATAATATGAGACTGACTCATGTAACTGAATTTATATCTACAACTAGAATCTAACTTTTTATGAATAATAGTAAAGATCCTGATTTCCTGAAATATTTTAGTGCAAATAATTTTGCACTATAATTTTGTATTTAATCCTTAATTTTTTTTTACCAACTGCATGAGTAGATCACCCCCCTTTTATTTTTTTCCCACATAGGGCTCATTGCACAACCAGGCTTTACAACAGAAAGAAACTCACACCCTGAAATTGAACTTTACTTTCAAAGTACTTAAGAGTAATAGAAAGGAGTATTTTAGAAAACGGTTCTCACATTAGTATTATCCTTTACTGCCTACAGATTCACATGAAGTTAGATTCATTAGGGTATAATTCTGCCATTCTTATTTTAGCTGATACTTTACTCAGTACTGAAGTACTCATTGAACAGGCCAACATAAGCAGGAAAATGAAAAATCAGGTTCTGAAGGAATTTTGTCTTATGTTTTTATTCATTATATCACATACAATTGAATATAAATGAACAACAATAAAGTGTAATTTAAAGAATATTTCTATTCACAATTTAAGGCTATCTACTTTATGAAAAGGTCAAAAAATAACCTAATACACTATTGGTAGCTTAGAAAGCTAAGATTTCTATTATTATAAATATAAAACATATCAAATTTAATGAAAAACAAAACTCAACATTCTGAATCAGTACAGATAGTGAAACAGCAATAAAATATTAATAAAAAAGTCTGACATATTGGTCAAATGGATTTTAGAAGCAGTGTTTCATAGACTTTGCCACAGTTCACGTTTCATTTAACCTCATTATGGAAGCATGAATTGCTACAAATTTACCATTTATCTACATGTACCCAGGCTTGCCTCCAGATGACCAGTTTTTGTGAACAAACTGGTCTTCTTTTATCATGAGAGGAGGGAATACTTGCACACATAAAAACAAATATCTGATTCATGAGAAGAAAAAGAAAACAAAGTAGCAATTATTAACATACAAAAATTAAATTAAATTACTCTCAAAATTCTGAACTATTCAGCAAAAAATTTCAGACTAAAGCTATATTTAACATATCTATTTGTTGTGGACAGTTACTGCAACAATATGGGACTAAAAAATCATATCATACGATGAATTATGACCAGTTTTAATAATGAAGTTCCTTTTCTTTGTTAATTTTATGAACTAATGTCCTTAAACTGTTTGTTATTTATGTGGTTAACCTTTTAACCTACTGCTTGAAAACGAGCAACCCCTGAACAATAGTGTATGATAGCTAGCAAGCCAGACTTTAATAATGTCTGTTATGTAGACTATTTTGAATTTTGATTTTTCAAGTATGGACTATGTGAATATATTTTTTGTGAATTTATAAAATACACATCATCAAGTAGTTTTTCAGTAATGAATGCTTCAAAGTCACCACAGCTTACTGCATTAATACATTAAGGTGCTTCTTCTGTTGTCTGGTTATACTGGAACAAAGACAGGAGACAAAGGATGTGGTTGTGAAATTTTATGGGGGAGTCCCCTTAAACCTCCTATGTTTCTCATCTGTAAATAATTGTGATATTTCATATAAAGCATGCCACGTGAAGTATAGGGGAAAGGTTATGAACTGCTGAAATCCTCTGTCTAAATACATATATTTTAGTGCATATGAAGTTATGAGATTGTGTTGTATGGTTGCCATTAAAAATGTAAATTGGGGAATCAGCCAGAGATTAGCTCACCAGAGACAACAGCAAGGAAAATAATCAATGCACAGGGAAGATGTCAAAACTATCATTAACACCCATTGTTCAGCAAGAGAGCTTCAATTCAATGACTCACCTGCATGAGGCCATATCAGAGGAATTGCTGAATTGCTCACTCTTGCTTGAGGACTTAGGAATCCCCACAAGACATGCCTGAACTTGCATTCTCCAAGCCCAGGGGAATGAAGGTATAAAAGAAACTGCAGGGGCTACATGCTTGGACTTTCTCCTGCCCCCACCTATGCTACACGCAACAATGACACTAAGAAGAATGAAGGTTCTAACAGAGGGGATTGGCCTAGGTTTCAAGGGTAAAACCTATATGCTATGAACTACATTACATAAGAATAGCCATTCTGGGTCAGACCAAAGGTCCATCTAGTTCAGTATTCTGTCCTCCAACAGTGGCCAATGACAGGTGCCCCAGAGGGAATGAACAGGTAATCATCAAGTGATCCCTTCCCTGTCACCTATTCCCAGCTTTTGACAAACAGGCTAGGGATACTATTCCTATCCATTCTGGCTAATAGCCATTGATGGACCTATCCTAGATAAATTTCCTTTTTGAACCCTGTTAAAGTCCTGGTCTTCATAACATCCTCTGGCAAGGAGTTCCACAGGTTGACTGTGGGTTGCATCAAGAAATACTTCCTTTTGTTTGTTTTAATCCCGTTACCTATTAATTTCATTTGGTAACCCTTAGTTCTTTTGTTATGGGAACAAGTAAATAACTTTTCCTTAATCATTTTCTCCACAGCAATCCTGAATTTGTAGACTTCTATCATATTCCCCTTTAGTCTCCTTCTTTTCTAAGCTGAAAAGTTCCAGTCTTTTTAATCTCTCCTCAATATGAAAGCCATTGCAAATGATTTTTGTTGCTCTTTTTCAGAACTTTTTCAAATGCTAAGGTATTTTTTTTTAGATGAAGTGACCACATCTCCACGCAGTGTTGAAGATGTGGGCATACCCCATATATTTATATAGTGGCAATAAAATAGTCTCTGTTTTATTTACTATCCCCTTTTAAATGATTCCTAGCATTCTGTTTGGTTTTTTGACTGATGCTGCACATTAAGTGGATGTTTTCAGAGAACTATCTACAATGAATCTAAGATCTCTCTCTTAAGTGATAATAGTCCCCATCGTTTTGTACATGTAGTTTAATCCCCATCATTTTGGACATAAAGTTGGGATTATGTTTTCCAATATGCATTATTTTGAATTTATTAACATTAAAATTCATTTGCCATTTTATTGCTCAGTCACCTCATTTTTTTTGAAATCCTCTATAAAGCTCTTCACAGTCTGCTTTGGACTTCACTATATTAAGCAGTTTAGTATCATCTGTAAAATTTGCCACATCACTGTTTACCTCTTTCTCCATGTTGAATAAGATTGGTGCCAGTACATACCCCTGTGGGACACCACAGTTACCACTCTCCATTCTGAAAACTGACCATTTATTCCTACTTTTGGTACTGTACCTTTTAATTTCAGAAATTAAAAACTAAGTTTCTGATGTTCCAGTGATAGGAACCAAAGCCCCTGTTTTTACTCTTTTAAGAGGAGCTTACTTACTTTTGGCTGTAACTGACATTCTTCAAGATAAGCGTCCCTGAGGGTGCTCCACAGCAGGTGTTGGTGCGTCCCAGCACCTCAGAGTGGATTCTTCTTAGCAGTGCACTCGGGCCATGCATGCCACTGCACATGCACAACCACCCTCCCCTCAGTTCATTCCCTATCCAGATCCTGGCCTGGTGGAAAACATTTTGGTCCATGTAGATGTTGCGGCTTAATCCTGGGCCCCTGACCTGTGCAATGTTGTTGATGTGGTGGGTATTCTTGCCTTTGGTATTGGCATGTGAAGGGGGATAATCTGGGCCTCTTGTTATGGTTGGCATGTATATTGCCTCCTCCTTGTTGCAGGCGTATGAATGCCAAAGGAGTGAAGCATGGCCTGAGAGTTCTTCATGGAGTGGAGGACCTCATTAGTTTTGGATGAAAAGAGCCTCTTGCCCTCAAATGGTAGATTGTCAACGGACAACTGGATTTCTCGAGGGAAGGAGGAGGAACTGAATCATGAAGCTCGTCTCATAACAACTGCAGTAGCTGTTGCTCTGATGGCTGTGTCCGCCACATCTAGGACAGCATGCAGGGCTGTCCTCGATGTTGCCTGGCCTTCCACAATGACCACTCTAAACTGTGGCTTTTTTGCCTCTGTGTATCATCACTAAAAGTATTGAACTCTGTATAGTTGTTAAAATCATATTTGCTGAGGAGTATAGCATAGTTGGCTACTCTTAGTTGTAATGTAGCTGAGGCATAAACCTTTTTGCCAAACATGTCAAGTCTCTTGTTGTCTCTATCCGATGGCATAGAATGATTTTGCTGTTGTTTATTTCTTTGATGAATAGTGTAAACTACCAAGGAGTTTGGTGGCGGATGTGTGAATAAGATCTTTGACCCCTTTGGGAGAACACAGTATTTCTGATGTACTGGGGGGATTGGGACAGGAGAGAAAGTGCATTTATAGCGTGCTTTTTCTTTAATAGTCTCTTTTTGTGATGTTGAGTCCGTGGGCTTCAATACTGCCATTGTGGTGGATAATGCATTGGTGGTGATATCCAAGGATATGGTGCTTATGCGGGCATATCCACGTTGGTAGGATGGGCAATATTGGCATGGGGTGAATGCCCTGATGTCTCTGTGCCTGTCAACAGCTGGAGTGAAAAAAACCCTGGTTCATCATCATCATCACTAGATAATAATATAGGTGATGACATGTATTTGGATGATGCTGAGTAGGATAGTTTGTCCAGGCCTAGATATAGATAGTTAGAAGTTGACGAGACTGCAAGGTCTCTCTGGTGCAAATAGCCAGGTGCAGGAGTAAACGGAACTGTGGCTATTGGTGTCATACTCGGTGCCGAGGTTTGCAGTATCTCTAGTGCAGAGATCACAACTTGAGTATTTGCCATCACCTACAATGGTGGGATGATGGTAAATACTCTCGGCTCCGTGATCTTAGGTGCTATGCTGGTCGGCGCCATGCTCAGTGCTGAACTAAGTGAGGCAGGCACTGAGGAACCTGTAGCCTCCGTATAAGTGCTGTGTGAGGCATGTTGGTGGAGAGCGCAGTCAGCACCAGAAGTGCCGAGTTATTGTACAAGCTGAGGTGTGGTGGTTTCTTGGCTTTCCTTGTTTATCATTTGAACGCTGTTTAGGTGACTGATACTCCTGTGGCAGAAAGGAGGCATGTCTCTTGGGGAATTTTTAACTTTGTCCCCCTTATTGTTGGGAATCTCCTGAGTGCCCAGGTCTGAGGAAGGGTGTTGCCCCTTTTCAGTCATGAGCATCTTCAAATGGAGATTTCTGACTCTCTGTGTGCCCGCCTTAAGTTTAGCGCAGTGTGGACAGTCCCATTGAATATGGGATCCCCGAGACACTTGACACATTTGGCGTGGCCATATGAGGCCAGAATTGCCTCTCTGCAATCTGTGCAAGGTTTAAACCAGCTGAGTCCATTATCTCGGGTGAGTAGCCATAAGTGGCAGGAAAAACAACAAATGGCTTTTTTTTTAGGCGAACAACTTGGTAAGAGCTAAGGAGAAGAACCTGGAAGTTAAACTAAGCTATTTATCTACAGAAACTATTGAGGAACGAAGAACACAGTGGAGGTCCATCTTGAGCTGGGGACGGTATACAGGAACTGAGGGGAGGGTGGCCACACATGCACAGTGGTGCCGAATGGCACCCGTGCACCTTACATGCTGCACATGAGTGTCCCCAATGCACTACTAAGAAGAATCCACTCTGCGGTGCTGGGATGCATCAACACTTGCTGTGGCACACTCCCAGGGACGTCTCTTAAAGAAGAATTAAGATTTCTTTTAAATCCTTTATCAATCCATTTATTTGATCACTATATCCCTTCCTTTGGAGTACCAAAAACTGGATAGCCATCTAAATCAACATAATGAGTTTCAACAGTAGCCTTACTCCAGGTAGTCCCGCCTGGGTTTAGATTATTCTGTGTCTCTTAACTCCTGGTTTAATTCTCCCACACAAAGAAATCAGGCAGGGAACCTATATCCATTCAAATTTCAACCTTCTATCTTGATTGGTTATCCTGAACCCCTGGACAACAACTTTACGAGGTACCTGAGTTAACCCCTTAATCACCGGGTGCTGGTCAGCACTCCCTCTGTTAATGACACCACGCAACCTTAATTCTGCTCCCTTGTGCATTTGCGTTATGCAAATCTTTAATGACATGATTATATACTACTTTCCCCACCAGGATCCTTGTCTCAGTCAGTGCATAGGAAAAAAAGTTATTTTCAAAAGTTCTCAACTAAAACTGATTGGAATTTCATGGGACAAAGAAAAGTAGTTCATTGGCCCAAAGGATTTCCTCTTCAAAGGTCTGCTGCAAACAATGAAGGTGTTTCAATCCAAACAATGCAAAAGGCAGCCAAAATATACAGGTAGATACTAGCTCTTCCTATACTCTCATACATGGAATTATGTTAAGGTTTCAAAATCAAGTACTGAAAAATGTTAGGAAATGTTAGAATTAAAGCTGCCCCTGCAATTGTAATTTGGTTCTCTTTCAGGCAGGCAGTGTAGCCCCTGTTAAGGGATGAATCTATATTCAGGAAAAGATTTAAGTATGTGCTTAATCTCATCAAAGTTGGCAAACAGAGCTAGACTTCAGCTTTCCTTAATCAGAGTCTTAGATAATTTTAGCCAGAATCACATAGTAAGTCTGTGTCTGAGTCAGGAATTGAATTGAGTTTTCCTGGTACTATTCTAATGCCTTAATCAAAACAGAATATAATTTTCCTTCCTACAATTGTCTTTACCATACACTGTCCATCCTATGTATTGAATAAGGCAGCGCTTCTGAAGAACAAATAGTATGTGATCACTTAAAGACTGCATCACAAGGCTTATGCCATGTTATTTTAGATTTTTAAACAAACAAAAAAAAAAACCTACCATAACTGTACACCACCACCTTAACTCTGTCCCTCCGTTTATTCTTCTGCATACATTCTTTTGCCATATTATTTTTTCACCAACATTAACAGCTGTAGACGTTTGGTTTAACAATGTTAAGAGGAACTAATTTAGTTAAGGTGTGCTTCCAAAAATCAGTTAAATAGAGTGAATGACAACTCACATCTTTAGAGGGCCAGAATTAAGAATGATATGCCTGGTCTGTGGTATACGGTAGCTGTGATTATGGTCAGGGATAATTTCCTAGGGTTATTTTAAGCTGAATGGGAATAGGGACTTGCATAAAGTAGAGACAGAAGTGCAGTCACTAAGGAAGAATATTGTATCTATTGGCAGCAATATGTGAACCTTTGTGTGTTAGCCTCTACAAGTGAACCCTTGTTTGTTGTAAGATAAAACCTGACAGAAAAGTGTTGCTCCTGAGGAAGAAGATATTATCTGTGCTCAGCTGCTTCTTTCCATCAATTAGGCTTATATGCACCTGGTTCCAATCAACAAGTAGGTTTGTGTTAAGACTACATAAACTTTCAGTTATACCTTCACTAGAAGATTTACCTAGCGTGGCTTGGGTCCTTAACTCATTTTTGGTTTTTGGAAAATAAAATGAAAATATACATGCTTCACTTAAATCATTGCTCTGAAGTGGGGCTGGAGATGAGAGTTTCAGTATGAAAGCTGGCCAGTGGAGACAGGACTACCCCAGCCATCTCTCACCGCAGAAGCTTGTGGACAGATAAGAAGTGCTTCTCCATGGCTGCTGCAGCTCCATCAGGCACTGCTGCAAAAGCGTGCATGTCCCCTGGCTAGGGCAGGTCCAGGTCCTTCTACCTTCAGCCAGAGTGAGAAATGGACCAAACTGTGCACTTTCCCATTGCTCTGTGATGAAGGAGAACAGGTGGCAATGCCTCCTTATGAATCAGGGTGGGAGGGGGAGCTTTTGTGCCTCTGCCCTCCCTAAAAGGTACCTGGAGGAATGGGAGGCTCAGGGCTAGGGAAGAGCTGGTTGGGGGAGGCATGACCCCAGCCAGCCCCTTTCACTTGCTTGGTGATTCTGTCCCCTTTCTATATGGTTTTATGAGAAGAAATCCCATTTCAGACACATCCCATTTTCCTAGCACTACTAAACACTTACCTTGCTGTAAGTTATGATAAAAGGAAGATGTATACCAAGTTTGTTGGCCCATTTCCTGCTGTTTATGAAGAATTCTTGAACACACACAGAAATACAGAAAGACAGACAAACTCTCAAATGTATAGTAGACTGCCAATTTAACATGACCTTAAACCCATTTTTAAAAACTGTGCCAGATCTATTCAGGATCAGCTTTTCTACCAAAGCACTATTTTTAAGAGATGTCAGTCAACAAGAAAAACTAAAGCTGCCAATGGAAAACTTTTGACAGAGTCTGATTTCGAAGATTTACTGAAAAAAATTATGAAGAAAAGCCAAACAAATGTTATACAGAAAATTCAAATAGAACAAAACTGAACCCCATGGAAAATTTCACATCAATTACCTCTTTACCTCTAGAAAAAACAGAAATGTATGTCCCATTTTAAATAAATGTTAGAATATGTTCCCTCTATAATGTAGGTGCTTTTATTTTTTAAATCTGCTAAATCTATTTTTAATTTTCAAATATAGTTGTTTCCTTGTGAAATAAGACTCACTCAGAATTTTTTAAAGCCATTTTAAATCTATAAAGCTCAAATTTTTATTTAGGTTTACAATAAAAGTATTAAGAGATTTTTTTAAGGGACACTATTATCTTGGTTTGATCTAGAATTTTAAGGCAGGTACATAGCATACTGTCCTCAAAGAAAAATCTTCAAGAAAATAATAAATTGAGCCAGATCATGCAGTACAGGTACACCAGAAGTTCTGTGGCACCACAAGGTTCCAAAACGCTATTTGCATCCATTGATATATACTGAATAGGGGACCCTTTTGAGAGGCTACCCAATACTGATTTCCATGACATATGTAATCTGAGAAGACAGAATGTCTCTAAATCTGAGTTAAAAGGAGTAGAATCCTTTCCATTTGTAAGACAGATGAGAAGACTCACGTGGTCTCACAGTTGAGAGTGGGTTCCCCCACAGCTCATAAAAGAGAACTGCTATCCAATGAGGCTACGTCTATACTACGAGTTTTCTCGGCAAAAGTATGCTAATGAGGGACTCATTTGCATGAGTTGCAATCTCATTTGCATATTTTCTGCAATCCGTTTTTGCATTAGGGGTTTTTGCGCAAAAACAAGCTGTGTGACATTTTCTTTTTGTGCAAAAAACCCTTTTCCCACAAGATCGATATACCTCCTTTTTTGAGGCACAAAGATCTTGCGGCAAAAGGTTATTTTGTGCAAAATGAAAATGTCCACATTGCTTGTTTTTGCGCGAAAATGGTTTGGTAGAAAATATGCAAATGAGATCACGACACATGCAAATGAGTCCCTCATTAGCATTTTTTTTGCCAAGAAAACTCAGTGTATACGTAGTTTGAGAGGATAAGGGCCATCTGTACTAAAATTGCCCTGTCAGATTGGGAAAAAGGGCACACACTTTGTTTATGATCCATTACTAGCAGCACTGAAACTCTACAGAGACACATTCCTGTACTTACACACATACACACTTTCTACAGGGGAAGCATCAGCAGAGGAAGAGGGCATAAAGACCCATGGAGAGCTGTTTTGGTGACAGGGAACTCATTTTCACGGGAAGGAATGTTTTATTTGATCAAGGTGGACACTGGAAGGGAAATTATTCTTCAGGATATTGGTGTCTAAGAAATATAATCTAGAAAGAAGATTTAGATGTTATCTGGATGTGCGAGGCAAGGGAATCAGGAGTCAAAGGTAAGCTCCAGGTTATGGGTCTGAGTGAAAGGAAGAATGATATGTATAACTGATTAAGAAAAGGGAGAAGTAGAGAGGGATTTTGGATGAAAATAATGAGTTCCGTTATAATGACATTCAGTATAAGATGATGGACATAGATGCAGGAAAAAATGTTAGAGAGATGGGCACTGGACTCAAGGCAAGAAGACAAGTCAGGACTGCAGATATGAATTATCAGAACCTAGCCCATTTTTCTCTTTGAATTTCTTTTGTCTCAGTTTAATAAAAAGCTTCCATTTACATCTTTTATAAAGATAATATGGTAAACCTGTTAATAAACATCAAAATATTATTAACCAACATTCAACGTCTTAAAAAACTGGGATAGTAAAGTCAAAGAGAGTTTTTCCATTGACTGATAGCCCCATATTATGAACTGGAGAAACAAGAAATATCAGTATACCTTAAAAAAATGTGAGCTAAGTTCTCAACCCAGGTGTTACGCCCCAACCTTGCATTAGAATTGCTAACATAGACCCACAATGCTTATGAGGGGTCTGAGACTGCATTGGTCCAGGGACCCACAGTAGTTCACTGAATATGGACTCAAAGCCTTCAACCTTTATTCGGCAAGCTGCATAAATATATGCCTAGCTTTAATCACATTAGTACAACCACTAACATTAATGGGGATACTCACATACATAAGAGTAGGTACATGCTGGAGTACCTGTAGAAAAAGGGCTCTAAACTGGAATAAGTATTACAGACCTCTTATAGAATACTATAAATAGGAGTTTAAATGGATGGGTGTATTGCTTTAAGCTTAGATTGAGTAAAGAACTGAAGAACATGGTAAACTTTAAGCACATGAGTAATGCTATTCATGTTCAACACATACTTAAGTAGTTTGCTAAATCAAGAACATTGAGAGACATTATTTTATAACCCTGCACAAATGCCTACTCTGAAACTTAGTATTTAAATTAAAATTAAAATTACTATTCTGCAACAACCTAGATTAAATAAATAGTAACAAAGACAGATTTTACTAGATTATCTTTAAAACCCTCAGCAACTAATAGAAACTTATTTTAAAGCAAATTTCAGACTTTCCGCTCATAGCATTATTTTTTAAATTCCAAGACAAGTTCCAATATGTGTGGTAGCAAAAGCTTCAAATTTTCCTAATGTAACATTTCTCCAGATTAAACAACAGTTTACAAGTGGTCATTCAACTGTGCTCCCATGCCCCATCAGTACAAAAAACTGAAAAGAGAGATTCTAGCCTGACAGTATTTTTCTATTAAGTTACAATATATATATATATAGTTAACATTAATAGATATTAACAATGCATTTTCAAATTAAGATTTGAAAAATGCCCATTTCTGGCACATACCAGCAACTAATTTTCTCTGGAATAAGAAATATGGTACATACACAGAACCCTGTGTGGAACCAAATTTTTACCCACATCTGATCTGCGATCTGCAAACTTACTCTGCGGATACAAAATGGATATCTGCAGACCAGAAGGGCTCTGGATATAAAATTTGGATCCACATCAGTACAAACATGATCTACAGATAGAATCATAGAATAATAGGACTGGAAGGGACCTCAAGAGGTCATCGAGTCCAGCCCCCCCGCCCTCAAGGCAGGACCAACCTCCGTCTACACCATCCCTGACAGATGTCTATCCAACCTGTTCTTAAATATCTCCAGAGAGGGAGATTCCACCACCTCCCTTGGCAATTTATTTAGCTGTATCTGCTGATATAAAATGCAGATTTTATATCAGGGCTCTATCCATAGAACTAATATATCAATTAGGTTACATTTTTCAAATTTTTATACACAAAGTTAGGCATCAAAATACAGGTTGAACCTCTCTAGTCTAGCATTCTCTAGTCCAGCAACATCTGTGGTCTGGCATGATTTCAGTTATACGGATGTCCACTTATCATGGATGTGGCCAAGTTTCCTGTGGTCCCATGAAGTTTTTTTTATAGCAATCAGTCCTGGCTCTCAGTGTTCTGTGCCGT
This sequence comes from Pelodiscus sinensis, assembly GCF_052426305.1. Lineage (NCBI taxonomy): Eukaryota > Metazoa > Chordata > Testudines > Trionychidae > Pelodiscus > Pelodiscus sinensis. The sequence goes on from NC_143055.1 coordinate 45,595,191, forward strand.
TAGTTAGCTCTAATTTACCCCTATATGTCTTCTAAGAGTGCAGTAAGTTATGGAAATGTTGATAATGCTGCTAGACAATATTGACCTCCTATGATTCAGCAAATTCACTGGTTCGGCATACGTCAAATCCCAAAGGAGCTAGACTAGAGATGTTCAATCTATTAGTCTGATATTGATGCTGAGTACCTGTAAATCCCAAATAACCCTGAGTGTTTCACTTTGCATGCTTATAACACATTTTAAGTATGAAAATTGTAGATAGGACTGCATTTAATTTTTTAATTATAATTTTTCTTTCTGACCTTTTCTCAAAACCCTTGAATTTTTCACTCTATTACTTTTGGTTATATTTTCTTTTAAGTAGAAGACAAATCCTATTAAGTTTATAAAATGTTATAAAACAAAATTATAAAGTTTAAAATCCTCAACAGATGTATTGTTTATGAAAAAAGATAAAAGTTTTTTCTCTTTTTAAAAGCAGAAATTAAGGCAAATTTTCAAACCTAGAGAGCCAAATGTTAAGCATCTAAGTTAAGTGGTTTGATTTTTGCAGATGACAGTTTTTACTAAATGAGGATTTTTATTAAAAAAAAATTAGCCTCAGCTAACACTTTATTAAAATTAATTTGTATCTAATGTAAGTTAAAAAAACCCCAAACTGACTGCGCTTTAGAATGGACAAACTTGTTTTTCCTAATTACAAACATTGTGAATTCAGAAGTTTGAATAAAAAATAAACATCACTGGGTTTGTATTTCATTCAAGAGAAAAACGTGATGAAAGTTGCAGAAAAAATCATAACGAAAGAAAGGCTCTGAAAAAAGAGGAGAGACAGAGAGGAAATCTAATTAAAAAATTTTCTACACAAATATCCATATAAAATTATGTTAAAAGAATGCTAGTGTTGCAAAGCTAAGCACTGAAAAGTCATAAGATGCCAACTTTAACGTTATACATGAATGTGTAAATATCCCTAACAATGTGTATATATAGCCTCATTAGAGTTCAGTAGAAAACATTTATACCATCTTGCAAACATTTTTGAGATTTTGGAAATTCTCCCATTTTTGGAGGGGATGAAACAGAGCTTTTGGAATTGTTCCTGAAAAACAAAAGAGAGAGAGAGAGAGAGAGAGCAAGAGAGAGGAAGCGTATGTCTGCACTTCAAGGTTGGGGTACAATTGTCAGCTCGAGTAGACATACCCTCTGACTGAGCTAGCCTGATAAAAACAGAAAGGCTACATGCACAAATGGTGATGGGAAATGCTAGCAACCCCAAGTACATATGTTGCAGCTTGGATGTATATTACTTGACATGGCTAATGTTTCTGGTAGCACAGCTCTGCTCTTATTTTTAGCGCACTTGCTCAATCACATCAAGTGTGGGTATATCTCAAGTTGGAACTTACACCTCCAGTTCAAAGTAAAAACATATACCGAGAGAGAAACAGACCCCAGAAAAGTCAACAGTTTGGTAGATAGACTCTTGGGTTACAGGACATTAGATTCAAACCCTCATTATGCCTGATTTGGAGCAGAGACTTGAACCTAGGTCTTTCAAATCCAAGGTGACTGCTTTAATCACCTGGCTTTTTTGGAGTGAGTTTCATTTGTTCATTCATTTTGATCAGAAATACTGAAGAAACCTTCCCAATGAAAATTTCATCAAACTCAACCTTTCTTGCTAAAAGACTTGGTTTTGATGAACTGGCTATTTTCAAAAATTTCCCAAGCAACTCTAGGTATGATATAGTCTAAACTGTAAGATCTTGTATTATTTTTTCACAGAATTGCTGCCTCATTCAGGAATTCAATCCAGGAATGGAGTTGGAAAGAGACAAGGTGTTGTGCGGCATTCCATATTCTTTATGGGAATATGGTTACAAATATGAATATGAAATAACTGGGCAATGCTTTATACAAGATACTTCATATATCATTGGAAAGGTTGTAATCTACTGAATATGATTATTCAATTTGTATGCATGTATTATGCCTCTATTTGAAGTTAGAAATATGCAGTATAAACTTGTATTACTATTTTAGTCATGCTAAGTGAGGGACATTAGTAATACTTAAGGAACTTAATAGTCAAATACTCAGGATAATGATCTGTGACAACACTTGTTTTTCCACCACTTGTCATCATCTATAGCACCCAACTTAAACCCGTCCAACACATTATCAATAAACTACAACCTATACTAGAACAGGATACTACAGGCCGAGAGGTTCTGAGAGACAGTCCCATAGTCTCCTCCAGACACCACCTAACCTCAGGATGATTCTTACCAACAACCACAGGACATACCACACTAATACCAACCCTGGAACTTTTCCTTGCAACAAACCCCGTTGCCAGCTTTGTCCACATATTTACTCTGCTGACACCATTATTGGACCTAACCAATTCAGTTATAAGATCAAGAACACGTATTCCTGCTCATCCAGAAATATAATTTATGTCATCATGTGCCGACAGTGTCCGTCTGCTATGTACACTGGACAAACGTCTCAGACGCTTCGCCAAAGAATCAATGCACACAAAATGGATATCAGACAGTATCACAAAATTAAAAACAGTTTCTTGGCATTTCAACCAAAAAGGGCATTTTCTCAACGACTTGATTACCTGCATACTGCTTCAAAGGCATTTTAACACCCGACTTGAAAGAGAAACCTCTGAACTGTCATTCATGCTTAAATTTGACACTTTACACCGGTGTCTTAACAAAGAAGCTAATTATCTTACCCATTACAAAGATAGCTTCCCCAATTATCACCTCTAATATCATTAGCTCACAGACATTTACCTTCTCCCCCCATCCCCCTTCTGTTCTGAAATTTGATTTGTCCTTTTTATATGTGTTCACTTTTTTTTATTGTATCCCTTTGGTATATATAGTCATGCCTATTTTCTTCCACAAAATCTCATCACCTAATAAACCAACTTGTTCGTCTTTAAAGTGCTACATAGTTCTGTTTTTTGTTTCAGCTAGACTAGACTAACATGGCTACATCTCTATTACTATTGTTTTTCCTGTAATTCTGGGAGGAGGGGCTATGGCAGCTTCTACCAAGATATGTGGCCATGTCGCCTGATGCTGGGATCCATCTTGGGTGTTGTATTTTTCCACAAGAGCAAAAGAACAGTTAAGATTGAATGAAGGATTCCTGCCTTACGTAAAGCCTATTTAAGTGTGGGGAGGGCGTTCTCCCTGGCTATCTCTCCCAAGATGACTGCTGGAAACATCTAAGACTGAACTGAGGAAGGATTGGACCTAGGCTGGAAGACTTTCCAGTATGTGAAAGAAGCTTATTAGAACAACTTTAAGAGTGAGCTATTACATGTAACTAGTTTCTTAGGGTATGTCTAGACTACATTGTTTAAAAAAAAAAAAAAACACGCCCTTTTTTCAAAAAAACTTCACCTGCGTCCACACTGAAATTGCATTCTTTTGAAATTAAATCGAAAGAATGCAGGGTTTTTTTTCAACATTGGTAAATCTCAAATTACGAGGCTTACACATGTGCTTGCGCTTCTGGCTTAATTGGTGACGATATAATAATTTTATTCTTCAGATAAGGAAACAATAATTTCTTACACAGAAATAATTTTAATAGGAACAATGCAATAGTTATGCCCAAATATAAATGACGAAGTTTTGCACTAAGAATATATTTTTAATAAAAACAAAAAGGAATCCAATAAAACAAAGTAAGCCATTCATTATTAATATGAAATATTTACTTTCTTGAGTGATAATTTTAAAATTATTTTAAAACTCAGAAAATCATGCAATGTTTAAAAGTTAAGAGTTTGAAAGGCTAATATTTGATATACCATTACCTCAATAATATAAAGGACTATGTTCTTGTAGAAACAGTACAAGATGCATTTAGCTATTCTGCTGTAGTTCCAAGCACCATGAACCAACAACAAGTTTGTCAGATATCTGAACTGCAAACAATGAAAAAACAAGTTTAGAAACATGTAAATTGGTCACGATAGAAAAGCATTCTGTTTTAATATGTTTGACAGCATAATGATTTACCTGTGCTATGGAGTAATCTGAAGAATTAGCTGCCTGTAGCCCTTCATTTCCACTAATACCAACGCCAACATGTGCCGTCTGTATCATACTAACATCATTCGCTCCATCCCCAATTGCCAGTGTTACTACTTTTACCTGTTTTTTTACCATTTCTACTACTTCAGATTTCTGAAGAGGAGACACCCTTTGAAAAAAATTTACAAGAGCAGAAGTTATGTAAAGGAAGTTAATGTTTAAAAATAAGGATCCAGCTACTAAAAGTTTTTATGATTGCATGCATTAGCCAAGTTCTTTGCCAATACAAACTCCTGGTACTAATAAAATGTTCTCTTTACCCAACTGGAAGCATGCCTCACAGCCAAGTCTAGAGAGTCTGTTTGTCCTGCTATGGAACAGATTGATACAGAAGGCTAAAACAAGGTCCTTTTTACATGAGTATGACAGATGATTCATAGTTTAGTTTCATAGAGGAACAATTTTTCTTGCAGCCTCAGCATAGATGCTTCCTTCTTGTATTATTCCTTTTTTTCTTTTTCAATCTACCCTTTCAGAAAAATATGAAGAAAATGGGTAAAATTCTGAAAATAAAAGTTTTAACATAAACCAGAATGTAATTAAAAATAACTGAAAAAATAATTAAAATAAAATAATAATCCCCCATGTTGCTCACTCTATTTTCAGGGATTTTAAACATATTTTACATTTTGCTCTCGATCCCAACTGATACCTCTAGCTCTCTAATCCTGGTAATCTAAATTCTGTTTATTAGACAGATACCACCAAATGATCTGTTCGGTCACTCTGGTGATTCACATGATGATTATATTCCTAACAAAATGGTTATGTGAATCACAGGATGAGTATTTTATACTTTCTTCATACCCTAATCTCTTGGGGTATGCCTACACAGTGGAGCTATTTCAGGATACTGGAAGTATCCCAAATTAGTTATTCTACGTCTATTGAAGCAGCCTGTTATTCCAAAGTAGATTTTGAAATAACAGGCAGCTTATTCCGACGTTCCTTTCTATGAGGGTTAAGGGGCATTTCGAAATTATGAAATAAAGTACTTCAAAATACACTTTAAATAAGATAAGCAATTTGTGTAGCGCAAATTGCATATCTTATTTCGAGCTTAAGGTGCTGTGTAGACACACCCTTGGAGTTCCTGCTCTTGTATGTAATATTGCTAATATAGTTTCAGCTATTACTCAGACACTTATATTATTTCCAATCTTTGTGTAACTGAATTAAGACCATTAGAAAAATATTACAGAAATATCTTTTTCTGATTAAAAAAGATTCAAAATATACAAAAGATGAAAATATACACAATTTCATTTTATTCCTGATGAATCTCAGGATTGTTTACAGTAATAACACTCTTTTTCAGCTACATGACATAAAATACTTAATCAGAAAGCAATCAGATTAATTAATCTTTGATTACTTATATGTATTCATTAAACTCAAACACTGAAACTGTAATGCCCTGACACTTTATTATTTTAGGTAGTTAGTAAGCAGATATGTTTTTGATTACGGGCAACTCAGTGGAGGTGACAAGAGCACTAGATACCTTTCATTCAGCCTAATGGAGAGATCAATTAAAGAGCGTATTGATAGCTAAAATAATGGGATCCACCACCCAAATTAAAGACTAGCAATTCCAGTTTGGTGAAGAAACTGAACTATATGGGTGAAAGAGTTTCCCTGGCATTGACAGCAAACACAGAGGCTGGCTGATTGAATCTGTGTTCCTCTGTGTATAAGAAAAAGGAAGTAACCTTGGAAGCCCCAAAACACTGGCAGCATGGACCCTGGAGGAAACCAAGAGAGAAAGCTGTTATCTCTAGGTTGATGCTTTGAAGCTTCTCTAATCGTGAATAAGTACCCTTGTTATGGCGAGCTCCCAATTTGAATAGACTGGTGTATGTCATCAGGAGAATGGGTTCTGTGAAGAAAAGGTCTTAGCAAAAAGTATATTTCCATTGTACTTTTTGCGGGGTATGAGTCCAGGCTTATATGAAATGTCTTAGAAGTTCTCTTGTACATTCTTATCTATGAAGAGATCTCTAAGCAATGCCAAGGAGTTGGAGTTAAAGGTGGATAGATAACCTCGGGGAAATCTGTGCCTGAATATTACTGACCCTATAGTATGTTGGGTAAAGATTAGTTATCTCTGAACCAGAACCTGGACCCCTCTTTTGATTGTTAACTGTGTTATGGTATGGATTACAATACTCTCTTCCATTGTGCAATATTATGTGATCATGAAAACAACAAAATATACAATTAATTTGTACGAAATCTTTATTGACTTTGACCTTTTATAATCTTTCTCTGATGTTAAATTATCTATCTAGCTATATATTCGATAAAATTGGTGCAAGAAATGAATCTATGTCTAGACAGAATTTTATTTTTAGAAACAAAAAATATGAACACACCTTAAACCTCACCTGCAACAAATAACAGCTTTACATGACAAAGCCAAATCCAGGAAATACTGTCTTACACCAAATGTCAAGGCATACTTCAGTGTTTTGCCATCAATTATAAGAGCAAAGTCATTTTCCTTCCTCAAAGCATCTCCAAGAGTACTACAATGATGACTTAAAATCTCTCTTGTTCCCTGTTACACACAAAAAAATTTTTATTTCAATTTGTTGCTGCATTAAATTATGATGCACTTTTTAATGCAGTAGTAAACAGCAATTGATGTATTTCAATCACCAAACATATACTGTAATTAATCTGTTATTAGAAGACACTTGATATGGCTTTCAACAGGCTGTGATTTTATTATTAAATGTCTCGGACCACCCAGCAGATAAAAATATACAGTGCAGGCAATCCCATATTTATTCAAATAACTATCCACGACTTCCACCTGCTTCCTTTCATTTTCATTCCAGGCCCCTCAACCAACCCATGGCTTGGACTTTTCCATCCATACCCCTTCATAGGAAGATGAATGTAGATTATTAGAAAGGGGGACTGGCTCCTTGCCATTCCAATTTTAGATCCCCAGAACCCCTCTCGCCGTCATTCTGTTCCTTTAAACAATAGCCCCCTTTTAAGTCCTTTAACAAGGCATTTATCTGGTTACTGGATGCCTTCCCTATGGAGTACCTGCACTGGATACCCATCCCACACTTACGAAATAAGTTGAGCCACACGTCTCATATGACCTACCACTTTTTCTCCTCAACATAATGCATCATCCCTGACATCTGTTGTGGGGAAAGTTAATAAACCTTCATTCCACAAAAGCCAATATGATGGTGAAGGAAAAATTCCTTCATGCATCTCATAAAATGGAGAGCAATGCCCAGAGCAGGTCCTAACCCAACCTGATATTCATACTTCCAAGGGAGGGAAGATGGGTGGTGCTGGCTTGTCTACTGCATGAAGAAAGGGCTTCCAATGCTCAGTGCTTGCATCTTTAACGTCTTCTATACTTACATTCCCCCAGGGGTGAGTAAGCACTGCAAAGCCGACCATCACCCACCTTTTTGCATCAGTTTCAGACTTCCTTCCCTCCCCCTCCATCATAAAGCTCAATTGCCTTCCTTTGGCAAGCCCAGACAATGCCCCTCCCCCAACTCAGGTCATTAGATTAGTTATCTAAATTTATTTTGGAAGTTTCTGAAACATTTTTGATTATGACATACAAATATCTAAGTAAAATATGCTCGCGTCTTCAAATATTTTAGATATTATTATTAATTTAGGAAAAAATACATAAATTACATTTTCATAGTTTGCCAAAACATTCAACTTCATTCTAATTGTATTTACATACACAACTGTGCTCCACAATATGAAATAAATAATATAACTTAACTTCTGACATGGCAATGATGCACTGTTTTACAAGTACAATATTTGATACTTTTATAAGAGATAATATATTAATATATATTTAAAAATAGGAACACGATCACTTCTGTCTAATTTGGCACCCAGGTGTAGGTGACTGCCCAGTTTAGTTATGTTGTTGGGCCAGCTCTAAATGAATTCTTGCAAGGCACATGTAATCCTGGACTCGGGTCTTGGAAGGTAGGTAGGGAATATAGCGTCAGCTGATTTTAAAAAGTAAAATATATGTGTTTTTTTACATTTACACTTATTCAGTCACTAATTTGGATCCTAGACAATTTTTGCAGAAAACGTGTTTGTTCAGCAATTGATAAAGGTGAGCAGTACTCCACAGCTGGTAATATATACCTTCATATAATAAAAAAAAACCACTTAAGGACATTTTATATTCTATGTGATCATGGATCTTTCATCCTGACATCAGTGTGGAACAAGGGTGGGCAAGCTATGACCCATGGGCTGGATCTGGCCCGCCAAGCCATTTCATCTGGCCCCCAGCCCGCCCTGCCATGCCCCCAGGCCAATCAAGACTCAGGGATGGAGGAGCGCGCAAAGTTTCCACCCCCAGCCAGGGGCACGTGGCACCAGAAGAAACCGCTGGTTCCCTCTGGGGCTCTGCGCACCCCTGAAAGGGCTGAGTGGGGGATGGGGAGAGACCTCCTGTGCTCCCCTGCCCCATGGGGGAGCACACAAAGTCCTCCCCTCTATGCAATGCCTAGAGAAAACCACCTCTTCCCACTGAGGCCCTGTTCCTTATGATAGTGGCCTGTAACCACTATCGACATTGGTGAAGTGGTCCCCCTACAAAAATTATTGCCCACCCCTGCTGTGGAACATGCTTGCATACTGATAAGTGCTTTTTGTGGAGTTATTGTCAGAAAAGGAACTCCATAGCACCTCTGTAGTCACCATATTTTTTCCTAGGGAGCAAATTTTCAAACGGGATTTCACATCTTTCTCTCTCTCGCTCTCTCTCTCAAAAGATTTTCCTGCATTTGACAGAATGACCTCATCAGACTCTATGGCCATGAAAACGGCCAGAGAAAGGGGGTTGGCCAGAGCAGTAAGTAGTGGGTGCAACTCCTTAGTAGAATCTGAATTTGTATATGAAAACTGGGCAGTTGTATATGTGCCAGACATGATTGCATAAGAAGGTGCAGGGGGAAATCAGAACCTTGTAGGCGGTGACTGAACCGTTAGTGGTCAGGTGGACTAGTGGTGAGGTTGTTGTTCAGAGGGATTAGAGGGGGATCCTTACTCTCATCAGGATCCTGAGTGGTTCAACCCCCTAAACATGGGTTTATGGGTCTGTCTCTCTGCTGGGGGCAGGTAGGGATTCAAGATCCATTTCCATGATGATTTACTATTAAAGTTTCTTAGCTATAGGCTCCCCTTGTCAAGGGAAGACATATTTGCCCCCAGCTTCTGTGTTGGCTGGTTGGTTGTTGACCTGTCCCTTCAGGCAGGCAAACAGAGCTCCTGCCTCCTTGCTAGTCATCCCCAAGGCTCCCTTCTTTTCTGCCCTCTCCAGGCCTACTACTGGCTGCAGATATAGAAGGGCAGGGCTAGCTGAGCACACAGGTTTTCTTTAATCCCCAGCAGCAGTTTCTCTGCTCCTTCACACAGGCCTTACTGATACTGGACTCAAAGGAGTCTTCAATTCTGCAGCACCACGGCAGCAACATATGAAGAAATAATTGTTTAGTTTCTAATTTCTTGGCTTTTTCACTAGGTTGGGTATCCTTCATCTATATACTACCTCTATATACTACTACTAAAACAATGGCTATCACGCTTCTCTTCTCTCTCATTTTGTTTCTCTTTGATAACTCCCTCTCCCTTAGTTTCTCTCTTTCTTTACTCTATAATCCCTTCTCTCCATCTTCAAGTGATGTGAACATAACTATGCAAATGCAAGATTTCTTTCTGTTCTGTGGTTTTAATTTTATCCAGGGATCCCTTAGAGGGAGACAATAGTTCCATTCCTTACCCCTTTCGGCCCCAGGAGATGTTCTCACTTAAAAGTCATAATGTTTCCTGATCTGAAGACCTTCTTCTGGAATGTATAAAATATGGTACGTTGTTTAAAAATCTAAAGGGAGAAAATGCTCATAGGGATCAAAACCCTTTTTGGGAGTTTCTTTTGAACTAAAGTAACATTTTTATCTCTCCTATATTTAACCACATTTTTAGAAAGGTTGTATTCAGTAAATCTGAGGTATAGAAAATGGTAACTGGCACTATTATTACATATGGATTTCAAAATACATACATGGCACTAGTCAGTGGATCTGCATCTGATTTTAATAGGGGTAAATTTGGCCCAAACACTTACTTAAGTTTCAGAGATTAAAATGATTGATAAAGTTGATAAATCAAATTCTTATTGTTGACATTTCAATATTTGCTTAGTCATTTGAGTTTTCTAAGAATAATGTTTAAGGTATACCATACTTAAGTACTAATTAGTGCTTTACCAACTATTAAATGTTCCTTAGAAAAACAGACACAAATTAGCTCCATCCAATCAGCAGCACTCTACCACAATGTTTTTCTTATGAAGCTTTCATGAAGCATAATAAACAGCAAATTATTTTGGCTAGCTAACCAAAAACTCAGTAAAACAAGTCAAAGAATTAACTGTTAGTTTTAATAGTTTCTAACAGTTTTCTACATTAGACTAAATTAATATATGCTAAAGTTGCTCCTCTCACAAAGGATATTTGGATATTTTAATGAAAAAAAACCCCCAATGTTTTTATGGAGTTCATAATCATTTTTCATATTGAAGAATTTGCAGATTTTACTTACATCAAGAGAACCTTCATTGATAACAATGAGTCCCATGTTCTTTTTCAAAAGTTTACATGAGTGACCTGTTAAAAAATGTTACAAATAATTGCTCTACTCTAAAACAGTTAAAATTTAACCAAATATTTCTTCTTTAAACTAAAGACATCATTTTGAAAAACATTCAATATTGGCCTAACTCTGACCTACTGAAAATATTAGTAAAATATCTGACATGATAGCATAGCCATTTAATTAAGTTTAACATAGTTAGTTTGTAATTGTGCACAAATGTTTATAAATCCTGTAACTTTCATGTACAAAAACCAATGGGAGTCTGCAATTCAGGTGTCTGTCTGCATAAATAGCTACATTTGAGTTTTTGCACACATACCCAGGTGCTAATGCAGCTAGGATATTTATGTTTGTATGTTAGACATATGCTTGTACATTAGACACAAATGTGTGTGCTTAAGAAAATTCTCATCTATTCCTTTCAGTAGTTAATCACACGAAAAGCAGGTTTTGGAATATAGAATATAAAAATAATTTCAAAACAAATATTTGTACTGATAATACTTTCACCCCTTTGATGTTACTTCTCGAACAGAACTGTATTTTCATTATATTTGTACTGATAATACTTTCATCCCTTTGATGTTACTCCTCGAACAGAACTGTATTTTCATTGCATAAATGATTCTTCCAGGATTTCTGGAAATTTTCAATCAAAATATCCATAAAATCTATGTGACATTGCATATTCATATTAGTATTGATTTGGTATTCTACTATTTTAACCTTTAAGAACAAGGAATAGAAATAGACTACCCAGAACAGTTCAATATTGCAAGAAGAATAACAACTGTATAACAATCCTAGAAATACAAAGTTTACTAATTTAGTGACAATCTATTTTTGTTTTTGTTTTCTTTAGGTCTGAGCTAGCAAACATCCTATGCACGTGAGGAAGTGTATTCCCATAACCAATTTCATTAATATCAATTAGCATATTTGCCTGAGAAAAGAGTTTTGAAGATGAGACCAACTATAGTGATGCCTCCAGAACTCTTCCATGTGAGTATACCCTCATGTGGTCCACACCATAAGAGTACAAATCTACTTAAAAATGCTTAAAAAATAAAAACCCTGTGACATCAATCTGTACTTCATCTTTTAAAAAAATATATTTTCTTGTAGCGCTAGAAGGAAATGTGAAGTTTTTTTCCTATTTATCTTTTTGGTGCGAATTCAATAAAATGCTTTGCAGGAGTTCTGTGGTTTGAGGCTGGCCACAATTTTACAGCACCAACTCCTAAACCAAACCTTAGAAAGAAATAGTTTAAAAAATGTTGGGAACTTCCAGGACTTAAGTTTTCTTAAGATGGATTTGATTGTAGATAGGTATGAATTATTTATGGAACAAATGAATAAAATCCTTCAAAAACTATTTTTAAATGAACAGCATTCAGAAGAAAGCCAGAAAATTCTAAATTAGGGCTGTACTATGAAAGAAATTGGTCTTAAACTTCCCCAGCTGCAGTTACCATTTAAATCTCAGAATGCCACATAATAATAGTATTACCTCTACAATATACCCCACTTATTTGAAAGCATTTATGCTCTAATTCTTTCACATCTTGGATGTTATTGTCATTAAAATTTAGATTCTTATAAAAATCAAACTACATCTCAAAATAAAAACACAATACCAATGTTAATAGCAGTCTCTTGTTTGTCCCCAGTAAGAATCCAAATTTTGATATCTGCTTTCATTAGAGTTTCTATGGTTTCAGGTACGTTGTCTTGCAGCTTGTCTTCAATGGCTGTAGCTCCAAGCAGTTGAAGATTCTGTGAAAACACAGAATTAGACACACAATTAAAGGATTTCAATTTTAAATTACCTATGTGAAATGTTGAGACTTTCAAACAGGAACTTTAATATATACTTTTCTGGACTCTTCACACATCTCTCAAACTGTACTGGTCACTGTGGCGTACAGAAAAAGCATTTTCCAGACTATGTTGGTGAGTCTTGAAAGCTTCCTTTTGAAGTCTTTATAAGCTAGATCACTAAATATGATTTGTATAACTAGGACCACAGATTTCACCAAATTAGAATTTCACCTAGTATTGAGCTGAATAAATTGTGTCTGACTTAAGCATACATTTCAGAAAGGCTTTCATTCTTGGTCTGTAGACTTCTAAAGATGAAAAGTCCATCACTTCCTTTGGTAATTTGTTCTCATGGTTAATTATCCTCACTATTAAAAAGGGCTTTATTTTTAATTTTGATTTGTCTGGCTTTAACTTTGAACTATTGGGGCTTGCTATGCCTTTCTGCATTAGGTTAGTTCGTATCTTCTCATGTGACGATAATCACTTCATCTCTCAAGCTTATTGTTTTGATAAATTAAACAAACCGAGTTCTTTGAATCTCTCATTGTAAGGCATTTTCTCCTAGCCCTTAAATAATGTTTGTTGTGCATCCCTGTACCTTCTCCACTGTTTCAAATATCTTTCAAAAACTGCAGACATTGGAACTATGTGCAGTATTTCAGTGCTGTGCTCATCAATGCCACATGCAGGAGTAAAATCATTTCCCCATACTTTCCTATTCCTACATGCAAGGATTGCATTACACCTTTTAGCCACAGCTTTGCACATGGAGCTCATGTGCAATTTGTGCACTATGACTCCTATATCTTTCTCTGAGTCACTGCTCCCCAAGAAACAGTCCCACATTTTATACATATGGACTGCATTCTTTGTGCCTACATATGGGACCATGAATTTGGCTATTTTAAAATGCATTGTGTTTGAATGGTCTCATCTTATCATGCAATCCAGGCCATTCTGTGTGACTACCCTTCCCTCGTCATTTATCATTTTGTCAATCTTTGTGTTATCCACAAATGTTGTCAACAGAAATTTTATATACTTCTAGACCTGTGGTTCTCAAACTGTAGATTGGGATTATAAAGTTTTCACGATCCCCTTCGAATGGGATCACCTGGGCTGGCTTAGACTTGGTGGGGTCCAGAGCTAAAGCCCTACTCTCATTGCCCAACGCCAAAGACAAAGTCTGAGGGCTTGAGTCCTAGACAGCAGGACTCATGTTGCAATCACCTTGTCTGGGGCTGAAGCTCTTAAACTTCCGCTTTGGTCCCTCTTCCCAGAGTGGTGAGTCTTGGACTTTGTCCACCCCAACTCAGAGCAATGAAGCTACCGTTACTCCTCGTTTCAATAGGAAGCCTAGTCCGAACTACCTAGTCCGTGCCACGTGTAATCACGCGGCACGGAGTCCGCACTAGCGGACATGTAAAAATGGCAGCGCACGGCTATATGCAAATGAAGCCTGGGAAATTCAAATCCCGGGCTTCATTTGCAACTCCGGTTGCCTACATTACCACCCTAGTTCGAACTAAGGTGGTAGTGTAGACATACCCTAACAGGGTTTAAAGAGAAGTTAGATAAAGTCATGGAGGTTGGGTCCATGGAGTGCTATTAGCCAGGGGGTAAGAACGGTGTCCCTGGCCTCTGTTTGTGGAAGGCTGGAAATGGATGGCACGAGATAAATAGCTCGGTTATGTCTTCGGTCCATCCCCTCCGGGGTAGCTGGTGCTGACCGCTGTCGGCAGACAGGCTACTGGGCTAGATGGACCTTTGGTCTGACCCAGTACGGCCATTCTTATGTTTTTATGTTCGAAGCTCAGGGCTCAGGGTTGGGGGTCTCACAGGACCACCTTGATTTGCTCCTGGGTTTGCATGTGGCCTTTGGTGGCCAGGCTGGCAGCTATCCTGCCCTAGATGGCCACTTTCTTGTGCCTAGTGCGGAGGTCATGGACATTGGAGGCCTCCCCCCAAACCTGGATGAGGTCCACGATCTCTGCTCTAGACCAGGCGGGTGCCCACCTATTGCGGCCCCGGGCAGGCTCCTGGGAGCCACCAGCCTGGTCCCGGGAAGAGGCGGAGGGCTGGGTGGCAGCAGGTGGCTGGCTCATGCCGTGCCAGGTGCAGGGTCTGCTGGCTGGGTGCTGGCAGGCTTGCACCTGGCACGGGCACCGTAGCCAGACCATGCCCCTTTAAGGGCTCCGGGGCTGGGACGGGGGCAGAGGAGTATCCCTGGTTGTGCCCAGAGTGGCCACCAGGGCAAGCTGGGAAGGGCTAGCCTCCCACTAGTTCGAATTAAGTGGCTACATAGCCCTTAATTCAAACTACTTAATTCGAACTAGGCGTTAGTCCTCGTAGAATGAGGTTTACACCTAGTTCGAATTAAGCACTCCGCTAGTTCGAATTAAGTTCGAACTAGCGGTTTGCATGTGTAGCGCCTATTAAAGTTAATTTGAATTAACGGCTGTTAGTTCGAATTAACTTTGTAGTGTAGACATACCCTAAGAGATTATTCTGATCAATTGCAAGATAGCCTTGTTAATTGGCAGGGATACTTTATAACCTTGACTGGAACCTACTTGTGCTGTATGGTACTAGAGAGCATAGATGGTTTAATAGGTACCCAATGTTATTCAGTGCTGGCTTTGTGGAATTGTGGTGATACCTAGCATGAAACAGGTGGTGTCAGAGATAAGAGACAAAAATCTAGAAGGATGCATTGGTGCCAGTGACCTCATTTCATACAGACAAGCATGATATTTTTCTAGCTGTGTCATGAGCTTCTGGCATAGTTGGTACTGATATGGGCTGTTGACCTGTGGTGATCCAGAAAAGACTGTTTTGTTTCCATTAGAGAAATAGTCAGTCTTAGTGATTCCTTAGAGGGCACTTGAGTCAATGGCTCAGGTGTCTCAGAACAAACTGGTTTTTGGGAACACTGAAGGCCATGTTCTATTTTCGGTACCTGAAAGACCCTCTGTGGAAGTCATGCACCTTAAGCTTCAAGGAGGTGCATGCAGGTATTTTCTTGTGCTTCTGAGGTTGAGACTAATTCCCTTAGTTTTCAAGAGGATAGTTCAAGATGTGGGGATCTTTTGTATTTTTCAGCTTACATGGCTGGGGGAGCTCTTGGAAAGCATTTCATAGATGACTGAGGGTACGTCTACACTACAATGTTAATTCGAACTAACTTAGTTCGAATTAGTTAATTCGAACTAAGCTAATTCGAACTAACGCATCTAGAACTAAAAACTAGTTCGAATTAGCGTTTTGCTAATTCGAACTAGCGCGTCCACATTAAGTGTACTCTGAACCAGCCTTAAGGATGGCCGGAAGCAGTGCCGGCAGGGCATCAGAGGAGGACTTAGAGCGTGGAGATGCTGTCTCAGGCTAGCCGAGGGCTGTGCTTAAAGGGTCCCGACTCCCACCCCGGCCAGACAGTTCTCAGGGGTGCCCCGCTTGCAAAGCAGTCCTGGCTTGGAGTGCCCTGAGTGCCCACACTGGGCACATCACAGCACTCGGCCATCAGCCCAGCTGCACTTGCCGCAGGCTGCCATCTGGGGAAAGGGGTCAATTGGAGGGCTGCAGAGCCAGCCCAGTCCTCCCCATCGGGGGCTCGTGCCCCATTCATCCCTCACCTTCTTCCACTTACCCTTCCCTAGCCCCTCTTCTTGATGTACAAAATAAAGATAACGTGTCTTCCAAAATGGAATCTGTCTTTATTGAACAAAACTGGGGGAGACTGGGAAAAGGAGGTGGGAGAGGAGAAGAGACAGGCTGGGAGAGGGGAGGGCAACTAAAATGATCAGGGGTTGGGAACAGGTCCCATATGAAGAGAGGCTAAAGAGACTGGGACTTTTCAGTTTAGAAAAGAGGAGACGGAGGGGGGACAGGATAGAGGTCTCTAAAAGCAGGAGTTGGGTGGAGAGGGTGCATAAAGAAAAGTTCTTTATTAGTTCCCATAAAGAAGGACTAGAGGACACCAAAGGAAAGGAATGGGTAGCAGGCTTCAAACTAGTAACAGAAAGTTGTTCTTCACAAAGCAAAGAGTCAACCTGTGGAACTCCTTGCTGCAGGAGGCTGTGAAGGCTAGAACTGGAACAGAGTTTAAAGGGAAGTGAGAGCAAGTCATGGAGGTTGGGTCCATGGAGTGGTATTAGCCAGTGGGTAGGAGTGGTGTCCCTGCCCAAGGTTTGTGGAAGGCTGGAGAGGGATGGCACGAGACAAATGGCTTGGTCACTGTCTTCGGTCCATCCCCTCCAGGGTCCCTAGTGTTGGCCGCTGTCGGCAGACAGGCTACTGGGCTAGATGGACCTTTGGTCTGACCCAGGACGGCCATTGTAAGCTCAGGGCTCAGGGTCGGGGGTCTCAGTGGACCCCCTTGATTCTCTTGCACACCTGCTCCTGGGTGGCCAGGCTGGCAGCTATCCTGCCCAAGCCGGCCACTTTCCTGTGCCTAGTGCGGAGGTCGTGGACGAGGTCTACGATGTCCGCACTAGCCCAGGCGTGTGCCCGCCTCTTGCGGTCCCGGGCAAGCTCCTGGGAGCCGCCAGCCTGGTCCCGGGAAGAGGGGGAGGGCTTGGGGGGCATCGGGTGGCTGGCTCGATCCGTGCCAGGTGCAGGGTCTGCTGGCTGGGTGCTGGCAGGCTTGCACCTGGCACCGTAGCCAGCCCGTGCCCCTTTAAGGGGTCCGGGGCCGGGAGGGGGGCAGTAGAGTTTCCCTGGTGTTGGCCAGAGTGGTCACCAGGGAAACCTGGGGAGGGCTAGCCTCCCACTAGTTCGAATTAAGGGGCTACACACCCCTTAATTCGAACTAGCTAGTTCGAACTAGGCTTAATCCTCGTGGAATTAAATTCGAACTAACGGAGCGCTAGTGTAGCGCCTATGGAAGTTAGTTCGAACTAATGTCTGTTAGTTCGAACTAACTTTGTAGTGTAGACATACCTTGAGATGGCTCCAACACTGGTCTAAAAGCCATGAAGATATATTGGTGGAGGTGCTTTTCCCTCAGCTTCATTTGTGTCTTGAAGCCATGACTGACAGAGCACCTAGCTCTAACATGGCTTTCACCCAGGCATTTCAGGCAGCCTTGTTAATAGGCAGGGATATCAGGTTAGACAATATGTGATAGATCCTGAGGAAAGACCATTTAATGTGCTACATAACTTCAGAAAGTTACACCATGTCTTGTTGCAGGGCTGGGTAATAAGCCAGATGCGGCTTGCCATGGTTAACCCCTACTGGGCTGCTGGTGCTTTATCTACTTGTACCTCCACAGGTACAGCTGCTTGAAGCTCCCGTTGGCCATGGATCATTGTTCATGGGCAATGGAAGGCGTGGGAAGTGGTGTCCCAGTCCACATCACTTCTTGCAGCTCCCATTGGTTGGAAACAGAAATCCATGGCAAATGGAAGCTTCAAGTGGCCACCCTTGTGGAGGTACAGGTAAATAAAGTGCTGGTGGCCTGCCAGGGGCTATCCTTGGTGAACTGTGACTGGCTCACAAGCTGGTTATTGCTCACTGCTGTAATGATGTTACAGAGAGAATATATAAAAGAAGGATAATTATTACTCACAAAACACATTATTTTGACCTCTGCTATAAGTTAAAACACAGAGGATGACATAAATCATCACAGTATATGCTTTATAGAAAATGTACAGCTAAAAAAAATACTTATTTTATTGTTGTCATTTAATAAATAAAGTCATTTGAAACAAACTTTACTTCATCAGATGATGTTCTAAATCAAACTCTGAAAACTATAATAATCATACCACATAAATAATATTCTGTCCAAGTCTTAACCTTAAATGAAAATTTGAGCGTTATGTACTAAAATGACAAGAACATAAATAAAACCAGACATCTCTACCTACTTTTTCAATTAGTTCATAACTCTCCTCAAGTTTCAGGGCTCTGTTTTGTACAGATGTTGAAGCTCGATGATAGACATCTAGCCACTCTTGATATTCACTTTCTGATATCTCAGCAACAGCAAAACAAAGAGTTCTTAAACCTAAATAGTAAACAGATTGTAAGAATAGCAATCAACATTTAGAAATTAGTAATTTCCATGTGGTGCTAACAATATATAGTTAGAAAGCTACATTTGCTATGAATAAACAGATAAAAGAAAAACTCACTGGTGAATGTCACAAAAGCACATTGCTTCAAAAATACAAGATTGTATTATCTACGTGTACCAGCATACCAATATCAATATAGTCAATGGGAACAAATCCCTGATGTTTACCACAGGAGTCTGTTTTGGTACTGGTTCTGTTCAATATCCTCATCAACGATTTAGATATTGGCATAAAGAGTATGCTTATTAAGTTTGCAGATACCACCAAGTTGGGAGGGGTTGCAAGTGAATTGGAGGATAGGGGAATAACTCAAAATGATCTGGACAAACTGGAGAAAAGGTCTGAGGTAAATAGGATGAAGTTTAATAAGGATAAGTATGAAGTACTCACTTAGGAAGGAACAATCAGTTTCACACTTACAGAATGGGAAGCAACTGTCTGGGAAGGAGTACTGCAGAAAAGGTTATAGTGGATCATTAGCTAAATATGAGTCAACAGTGAGATACTGTTGCAAAAAAAGCAAGATACAAGAAGTCATTCTTCTGCTCTGATCTACTCAGTTGGAGTATTATGTCCAGTTCTGGGCATCACATTTCGGCTGTGTCTAGACTGGCAAGCTTTTTCCGCAAAATCAGATGATTTTGCGGAAAAACTTGCCAGCTGTCTACACTGGCCATTTGAATTTCCGCAAGAACACTGACGATCTCATGTAAGATCATCAGTGTTCTTGCGGAAATATTGTGCTGCTCCCGTTCGGGAAAAAGCCCTCTTGCGCAAATCATTTGCGCAAGAGGGCCAGTGTAAACAGCACAGTACTGTTTTCCGCAAAAAAGCCCTGATCGCGAAAATGCTTTTGCGGAAAAGCATCCTGCCAATCTAGACATGCTTTTCCAAAAATGCTTTTAACGGAAAACTTTTCCGTTAAAAGCATTTTTGGAAAATCATGCCAGTGTAGACGTAGCCTTCAAGTAATATGTGGAGAAATTGGAGAAGGTCCAGAGAAGAACAACAAAAATGATTAAAGATCTAGAAAACATGACCTATGAAGGAAGACTGAAAGAACTGGGCTTGTTTAATTCAGAAAAGATAAGACTGAGGGGGTTTTCAAGTATCTAAAAGAGTATTACAAGGAGGAAGGAGAAAAATTGTTTTGCTTGGTGTGACAGGACGGGCAGCCTCTACCCCGCGGAGGCAGACCCACTCTGCACTGACCCCGCTTGCACTCCTGGGGGCCGACCAGGAAGCGCGGGCGGTGTGCGGCCTCTGTACGGCTGCCGCCACTCAGCTGAGAGGCAGGGGCAGAGCCAGAGAGACGTGCCGGCCGGCGCCCTGAGACAGGGCGGAGCTAGGCGCCGGCTGGGGGGTGGGTGGCTGGAAATGTCACGCCGAGCACGACGCTGGTGTGGGATTTTAAAGCCGGGTGGAAGGACGCCCAGAGGAAAGGAGGAGGCAACTGGAGAGGAGGACGCCAGGGGAAAGGAGGAGGTAACCAGGAAGAGGGGACCCCCGAGGGAGAGGGAAGCTTGGAAGGCAGGATGCCCGGGGAGGAAACTCCCGGGAACGGAGTCGCTCGGAGGTAGGAAGTAGCCCAGGGCGGGGCTTGGAGCCCGTGAGCTGGTGAGTTGCAGGCATTAGCTCCGCCGGCTGGGCAAGATCTAGTGACCCTGTCCTTAGGGCCCTGGGCTGGGGCCCGTGAGAGAGGGTGGGCCCGGGCCCCCCCACCCTCACATCCCGGCAATAACACACAAAACCCGCGTCAGGCACCAGGGGAGGATAAACCAAGGAGACTGAGGATTTACCCTGAGTGGGGAAACATGAGGGGGGGCGGCCACGCCTGCATCTGACTGGAGCGGGCTGACCGACCCCCTACTCGTATACTTGGCCTCTGATGATAAGACAAGAAGCAATGGGCTTAAACTGCTGCAAGGGAGGGTTAGGTTGGACATTAGGAAAAATGTCCTAACTATCAGGGTGGTATAAATTGCCTAGGGTGGTTGCCTCTGAAATAAATGGCCTAGGGAGGTTGTGGAAGCTCCATCACTGGAGATATTTAAGAGCAGTTTAGACAGAGATTTATCAGGGATGATCTAGAAAGTGCTTGGTCTTGCCATGGGAGCAGGGGACTAGACTTGATGACCCCTCAAGGTCCCTTCCTGTTTTAGTGGTCTATGAGATTCTATGATAGTTGTTGTTTCCTAAATTAATACTTTAAATCAGCAAGCAACAATTTATAGCTTTTTCTAAGATATCCATCTTTATTTTATAATTGTCTTAACATATATATGTGCAAAATCAGAACATTTAAAAACTAACAATGAATCTTCAAATTATGAATTATGTCCCACCATATGCAATAATATGAAGAATTAATATTTTCAAGGTAATTCATTTCAAATGATCCCGTGCTCACAATTTGTAAATTATGGAAATATAACTTTAAAACAATATTAATAGTAAGCATTATTTTATCGAACTTAATTTATCTTTTGTGAAGAAAAGTTGATTTTCCAATTTATAAAAAAATCTGTTTTTTCTTGTCACATTTACAGATTTTTTTAAAAACCTACAATATTAGGCTCAAATATCTCAAAATATTAAATTGTGTGAGCTGCATATACAATATATCATGTACAAAGATGGGTTTACATAAACACATGCGCACCTATCTGACTTGTGCATATGCACTGGGGCTCATTTAAGTAATGGAGTATGTACAAGACATTTACAAAATATTAATCCTAATTTATAAAAAAACATATTCATTGTATACCAAAAAAGTGTTCTCTATTCACACGATCACAATTAACTGGAAAATTAATAACCCTTCTAAGCAGAAAACTTGACAAATGGGTTTTTTTATTTGTAATTATTTGTGTGGATATAATATGTGTGTCTGTGTGTATATATATATATGTTCATAGACCAAAACAATTTAAAATGGATTTAAGCTTGAGAGTAATGTATCAGTAATTTACAATAAAATGCAATACTGAAATGTTGTAATTATCTCACAACCCAGGAAATATACAGTTAAGATTAATGGAAATGCCTGTTGAGGGAATTCAAACAAGAGATGGTTACCTTCCATAACTGGTGTTCTTTGAGATGTGTTGCTCATATCCATTCCAAGGGTATGTCTACACTACCCCTCTGGTTCGAACTAGGGTGGGTAATGTAGTCATAAAGAGTTGCAAATGAAGCCCGGGCTTTGAATTTCCCGGGCTTCATTTGCATAAAGCCGGCCGGCGCCATTTTTAAGTGCCGGCTAGGTCGGACCCCGTGCCACTCGGCTACACGCAGCACGGACTAGCTAGTTCGGATTAGGCTTCCAAACGAGGTGTACAGCTAGTTCGGATTAGGAAGCCTAATCCGAACTAGCTAGTCCGTGCCGCGTGTAGCCGCGCGGCACGGGGTCCGACCTAGCCGGCACTTAAAAATGGCGCCGGCCGGCTTTATGCAAATGAAGCCCGGGAAATTCAAATCCCGGGCTTCATTTGCAACTCCGTATGACTACATTACCCCCCCTAGTTCGAACTAGGGGGGTAGTGTAGACATAGCCCAAGTTAGGTGTGTGTGTGTGCACCATAAAGATGTTAAATTGCAGTTATCTGGCTAATCATGTAGTTGACACAATCTGTATTGACTACATGATTAGTCAACAAGGAGCTGCTCTGCAGAGTTGCAGCAAGGGTAGCTCCTGGAGCTGGCTGGAGCTTGGACGGAGCAGTCTGGCTCACACTGGCTCCGGGAGTCACCCAAGCTACAGCTCTGCATTTTAAATGCAGTAAGAGCCTCTGTTCATGGTGGCTAGGGCTGGCTATGGCTAGGGGCTGAACAATTTCCTTAGCTTACGTTTGGTTAAGGAAATGTACTGTAAACTTCCGATAATCCAGCACCTTTAGGACCCAGGGGGTGAGGGATTATCAAATATGCCGGACTATCGGAAGGGGGGATTATGAGGGGTCTTGAGTGGTGTGGGGGGGATGCCACCCCAGACCCTTCATAGCCCCTCCCTTCCGATAGTCCGGCTCTGCCCCAGGTGTCCCCGATTCAGCCGCTGCTGGTCAGTTTCAGCAGCAGCTGAATCCAGATGCCGGCGGCACAGCAGCTGGGGTGCTGCCGGGTTGATCCGGTAGCACCGCCCCTTGGCGCTGCGAGATCAACCCGGCAGCACCTCAGTTGCTCTTGGGGACGCCTGGGGCAGAGCAGCTGGGGTGCTGCTGGGTTGGTCCCACAGCACCAATGGGCGGTGCTACCGGACCAACCCGACAGCACCCCAGCTGCTCTGCCCCAGGCGTCCCCAAATCAGCCACTGCTGAAACTGACCAGCGGCTGACTCCGGGAAGCCCGGGGCAGAGCAGCTCTGCCTCGGGCTTCCCGGAGTCAGCCGCTGGTCAGTTTCAGCAGCGGCTGAATCGGGGGTGCTGGGGGCAGAGCAGCTCCAATGGTCCAGATGCCCAGAGCACTTCCGGGTTCCTGATGGTGCCGGACCATCAGATGCCAGACCAATGGAGTTTTACTGTATACGTGTTCTAATGAAAAGGCCTAACTCAGAAGTAGAGAGAATACCTTATCAGGTCAAAAGGAATGAAGCAGACAGTCTCCCTACATCAAAGAACTAATGAAATAAGGAGAAGTTTCTAAAAGGAAATCAGGGGTGACTGAAAATGGCTTTCAATAAGAGAAAAAGAATAAATTTCAAAAGGAGACAGCATGGACCTTGTATCTCCACACAGCAGTATTATCAACTATGTGAAATAAGGTGCAATGAAAAAAGCTGTGGATCAGAGGGAAGAAGGGGAAAAGTAAGGAAGAAAGGCCTTGGGAAGAAAGAAGCTTGTATATTTTATTTGGATTAATATTGAAAATCAGGGTGAACTGTCTCAAATGTTTTTTGGCTGAAGTCAGTAACTGGCAATGACATCACGTATTTATTAAAGGGTATAAAACGTAAACTCTTAAGAGATTAATTAATAATGCTAACCAGTATAGGTTTATGTACTCTTGCGATTAGCTCATTTGTAAGTACATTAGTCAAACGCTTATAAACAGACTGGGTTTATGCGTTGGAAAGTATTGACTTTTAGAGGTGCCCAGGGATAGTGTTTAGTTTTTCCAAATTAATGGGTGGAGGCTTAAATCAATTCTGTTTATAATGTTAATAGATATTGAATCCGGGCCCTATTACTGTAAGTACCACATGGCAAAAGGATTACACTGAGAAATGGACTGAATTTTTCTCATAAGAAAAACTTCATGAGCTAGGTCCAGAAAAACAAATGGGAGAGAAAAAGGTAAAAAGGATTGTATAACTTGAATATTAAAATCTTTCAAAAAAATCTTTTCACAGTTAACCAATCAGATGACGAAATGTGAAAACAGCAACCAGTGTATGTGGAATATCTACAGAGCTGGCATTTTTCAAGGAATTTGCTATTCTCCAGAATCCAAACTTAAATTTTTTAAAATAAATTTACTAGCTAATTTGCAATATATCTTGATGAAAAATTGAGACTCTTACTCAAGAGTCTGCTTCTTGCTGGATTGCAACAAGACCACAGAGAATTATACAGTTCTCCATTCACATAGATGTATATTAACACAGAAATTTATTAAATGCTTAAATGTAAGTGCCAGCAATGCTAGCCACTTCATTTTTGAACGATGCGGCAAATACGTGTAGCAAATGCCAAGAACATACTGTATTGCCACATGAATGGAAACATGAAAGGAATAATGTAATATCATTGGCAGCATTTAAATTTGGTGTGATCATAAATACTGAATTTTTCTTTAATGCATTAGAGTGGAGAAAACCTTTAAAAAAACAAGTGAATTCAGTACTTGTGAAAAGGCACTGATAGACCGGTTTAGAGAAAAAGACATCAGAGATGCAGGACAGCAGCGCCCACTTCCCTACAAGGACACGGAAGTATATTAAGTCTTGAGGAGGAACAAACATTTATTTTTTATGTCAGCTCAACCCCCAATCTCTCTACTGAGATTACCAATTATGCTGTTGATCTGGAGGAAGACAATTATCCACTAAGAACTAGACTGAGACCCTGAACTCATTTCATATGGATTATCCACTAATAAACACTTTTCAGCAACTAGCTGTATAGCCTTGATTCAAACAAATACCCTAGATATGGAAGGCAGACATTCACATTGTGTTACCTTTTAGCTGTTCTGTCTAATATATTTTTGAAAGTTTCTAAGCAACTCTGACATCATTGCAGCTAAAAAGATTTACTCATTAGACTGCTACACTACTAGCTTTGGGTACGTCTACACTACAACGTTAATTCGAACTAAGCTAACGGATCCAGACTAAAAAACTAGTTCGAATTAGCATTTTGCTAATTCGAACTAGCATGTCCACATTAAATGGACCCTGAACCAGGCTTAGCCGGAAGCAGTGCTGGCAGGGCATCAGAGGAGGACTTAGAGCGTGGAGATGCTGTCTCAGGCTAGCTGAGGGCTGTGCTTAAAGGGTCCCGACCCCCACCCTGGACAGACAGTTCTCAGGGGTGTCCTGCTTGCAAAGCAGTCCTGGCTTGGATTGCCTGGAGTACCCACACTGGGCACATCACAGCACTCGGACATCAGACCGGCTTGCCGCAGGCTGCCATCTGGGAAGAGGGGGCAATTGGGGGGCTGCAGGAGAGCTTCCACCCCCAGAAGCCCGCAGAGCCAGCCCAGTCCTCCCCATCGGGAGCTCGTACCTCATTCCTCCCTCACCTCCTTCCACTTACCCTTCCCTAGCCCCTCTTCTTGATGTACAAAATAAAGAAAACGTGTCTTCCAAAATGGAATCTGTCTTTATTGAACAAAACTGGAGGAGACTGGGAAAAGGAGGTGGGAGAGGAGAAGAGAAAGGCTGGGAGAGGGGAGGGCAACTAAAATGATCAGGGGTTGGGAACAGGTCCCATATGAAGAGAGGCTAAAGAGACTGGGACTTTTCAGCTTAGAAAAGAGGAGACGGAGGGGGGACAGGATAGAGGTCTCTAAAAGCAGGAGTTGGGTGGAGAGGGTGCATACAGAAAAATTCATCATTAGTTCCCATAAAGAAGGACTAGAGGACACCAAAGGAAAGGAATGGGTAGCAGGCTTCAAACTAGTAACAGAAAGTTGTTCTTCACAAAGCAAAGAGTCAACCTGTGGAACTCCTTGCTGCAGGAGGCTGTGAAGGCTAGAACTAGAACAGAATTTAAAGGGAAGTGAGAGCAAGTCATGGAGGTTGGGTCCATGGAGTGCTATTAGCCAGGGGGTAGGAGTGGTGTCCCTGCCCAAGGTTTGTGGAAGGCTGGAGAGGGATGGCACGAGACAAATGGCTTGGTCACTGTCTTCGGTCCATCCCCTCCAGGGTCCCTAGTGTTGGCCGCTGTCGGCAGACAGGCTACTGGGCTAGATGGACCTTTGGTCTGACCCAGGACGGCCATTGTAAGCTCAGGGCTCAGGGTCGGGGGTCTCAGTGGACCACCCTGATTTTCATGCATACCTGCTCCTGGGTGGCCAGGCTGGCAGCTCTCCTGCCCTAGTCAGCCACTTTCCTGTGCCTAGTGCGGAGGTAGTGGATGAGGTCCATGATGTCCACACTAGCCCAGGCGGGTGCCCACCTCTTGCAGTCCCGGGCAAGCTCCCGGGAGCCGCCAGCCTGGTCCCGGGAAGAGGAGGAGGGCTTGGGGGGCATCAGGTGGGTGGCTCGATCCGTGCCAGGTGCAGGGTCTGCTGGCTGGGTGCTGGCAGGCTTGCACCTGGCACGGGCACCGTAGCCAGCTCGTGCCCCTTTAAGGGGTCCGGGGCCAGGAGGGGGGCAGACGAGTTTCCCTGGTGTTGGCCAGAGTGGCCACCAGGGAAACCTGGGGAGGGCTAGCCTCCCACTAGTTCGAACTAGGCTTAATCCTCGTAAAATGAGGTCTTCCTAGTTCAACCTAAGCGCTCCGCTAGTTCGAATTAAATTCGAACTAGCGGAGCGCTAGTGTAGCGCCTATTAAAGTTAGTTCGAACTAACATCCGTTAGTTCGAACTAACTTTGTAGTGTAGACATACCCTATCTGAATAGATTTGTTTATTTCCATAGCCTATTTCTACTTTAGTATTCCTTCCTAGTGTAATACTCTCAGGCTACATCTAGACTGCATGCTTCTTTTAGAAGAAGCTTTTCCAGAAGAGAATGTCCACGCTGCCAAAGTGCATCAAAAAAGTGATCTGCTTTTTTGAAAGATAGCATCCATTCAGTGTGGATGCTATCTCGCATTTAAGCTGTGATCACTATGGATGATGTGGCCACCAGGGCTCCTGTGCTTTTTCCTCTTTCTTCTTTTTTTGAAAGAACTCCTTCTTCCCTGTCCACACATGGCTTTTTCCAAAAGAAAAAGCCTTCTTCCTCCTTGAAAGAGATTTACCAATGTCGGAAAAACCCCTTTGTTCTTTTGATTTTTTTTCAAAAGAACACAATTGCAGTGTGGACATAAGTGAAGTTTTTTTGGAGAAACAAACAAAAAAGAGTTTCTTCAATGTATTTGTTTCTGTTAGTTCTTAATCCTATTTATAAGGTTTTGAGGTACAGGGTTTTTGCACAAAGTTTAAGATGTACTATAATAATTACTCTATAAATGGTGCAAACAGGTAAAACTAGTAAGTTCCTGAAAGTAAGAGATTTCTCTTAGAAAGAGTGGATGTTGATCACGGTAATTTTAATAAGATGGGCATGTTACAAGGTATTACAAGGTTTAAGAATAATGGAGAGGAAGATTAGGAAACTTTCAGGGAGCAAGGACCACTGTTGTTTTTTTCTGTGTGGAGTGCATGAGTGTGTCAGGGCAACTTTAAAATCCATCAGCTCAATAAGATTAAGTGAGTACAGAAATTTTAAACTTGCACTCAGGTACTCAAACACTCCACACAGAAAGGAAGGGGAAGAAAGGGAGAGTAGGGATATATTACCAACCACCTGACCAGGACAGCGATACTGACATTGAAATGCTGAGGGAGATTAGAGAGGCTACCAAAATAAAGAACTCTATAATAATGGGGGATTTTAATTACCCCCATATTGACTGGATACATGTCACCTCAGGAAGAGAAGCGGAGATAAAATTTCTCAATGGCTTAAATGACTGCTTCTTGGAGCAGCTAGTGCAGGAACCCACAAGGGGAGAGGCAATACTCGATTTAGTCCTGAGTGGAGTGCAGGATCAGGTCCAGGATATAACCATTACA
Source organism: Pelodiscus sinensis (assembly GCF_052426305.1). Lineage (NCBI taxonomy): Eukaryota > Metazoa > Chordata > Testudines > Trionychidae > Pelodiscus > Pelodiscus sinensis. The sequence goes on from NC_143055.1 coordinate 45,623,131, forward strand.
GGACCGCTTGGGAATAGTGACCATAATATAATAACATTCAACATTCCTGTGGTTGGAAGAACACCTCAGCAGTTCAGCACCCTGGCATTTAATTTCAAAAAGGGGAATTACACAAAAATGAGGAGGTTAGTTAAACAGAAATTAAAAGGCACAGAGACTAGAGCCAAATCCCTGAAACCTGCATGGAAACTTTTTAAAGACACCATAATAGAGGCCCAACTTAAATGTATACCCCAAATTAAAAAACATAGCAAGAGACCTAAAAAAGAGTCACCGTGGCTTAACCACCATGTAAAAGAAGCAGTGAGGGACAAAAAGGTATCTTTTAAGAAGTGGAAGTCCAATCCTAGTGAGATAAATAGAAAGGAACATAAACACTGTCAAATCAAGTGTAAAAATGTAATAAGAAAAGCAAAAAAAGATTTTGAGGAACAGCTAGCCAAAAGCTCTCAAAGAAACAACAAAATGTTTTTTAAGTACATTAGAAGCAGGAAGCCAGCTAAAAAACCTGTAGGTCCCCTAAATGATCGAGCTATAAAAGGAGCAATCAAGGACCATAAAGCCATTGCGGAGAAACTAAATGATTTCTTTGCTTCAGTCTTCACGGCTGAGGACGTTGGGGAGATTCCTGAATCTGCACTGTCCTTTGTGGGTGATGAATCTGAGGAACTGTCCCGGATTGAAGTGTCATTAGAGGAGGTTTTGGAACAAATAGAAAAACTTAATGTTAACAAATCTCCGGGACCGGATGGCATTCATCCAAGGGTTCTAAAAGAACTAAAATGGGAAATTGCTGAGCTATTATCTGTGGATTTTAACCTATCCTTTAAATCAGCTTCCGTACCTAATGACTGGAAGGTAGCCAACGTGACACCAATATTTAAAAAGGGCTCTAGAGGTGATCCTGGCAATTACAGACCGGTAAGTCTAACTTCAGTACCGGGCAAATTAGTCGCAACAATAGCAAAGAATAAAATTGTGAAGCATGTAGAAGAACATAATTTATTGGACAAAAGTCAACATGGTTTCTGTAAAGGGAAATCCTGTCTTACTAATCTATTAGAGTTCTTTGAAGGGGTTAACAAACATGCAGACAAGGGGGATCCAGTAGATATAGTATACTTGGATTTTCAGAAAGCCTTTGACAAGGTCCCTCACCAAAGGCTCTTGTGTAAATTACATGGCCATGGGATAAGAGGGAAGGTCCTTTCTTGGATTGAGAACTGGTTAAAAGACAGGAAACAAAGGGTAGGAATAAATGGTAAATTTTCAGATTGGAGAGGGGTAACTAGTGGCGTCCCCCAAGGGTCAGTCCTGGGACCAATCCTTTTTAACTTATTCATAAATGATCTTGAGAAAGGGGTAAGCAGTGAGGTAGTAAAGTTTGCAGATGATACAAAACTGTTTAGGATAGTCAAGACAGAAGCAGACTGTGAGGGACTCCAAGAAGATCTCACCAAACTGAGTGATTGGGCAACAAAATGGCAAATGAAATTTAATGTGGATAAGTGTAAAGTAATGCACATCAGGAAAAATAACCCCAACTATACGTACAGTATGATGGGGGCTAATTTGGCTACGACAAATCAGGAAAGAGATCTTGGAGTTATCGTGGACAGTTCTCTGAGAACTTCCACGCAGTGTGCAGTGGCGGTCATAAAGGCAAATAGGATGCTAGGAATTATTAAGAAAGGGATAGAAAATAAGACCCAGAATATCTTACTGCCCCTGTATAAAACTATGGTACGCCCACATCTTGAATACTGTGTACAGATGTTGTCTCCTCACCTCAAAAAAGATATTTTGGCCTTGTAAAGGGTTCAGAAAAGGGCAACTAAAATGATTAAGGGTTTGGAACGGGTCCCATATGAGGAGAGGTTAAAGCGAAACCTTTTCAGTTTAGAAAAGAGGAGATTGAGGGGGGATATGATAGAGGTATATAAAATCATGAGTGGTGTAGAGAGGGCAGATAAAGAAAAGTTATTTATTAGTTCCCTAAATAGAAGAACTAGAGGACACCAAATGAAATTATAGGGGAGCAGGTTTAAAACTAATAAAAGAAAGTTCTTCTTCACACAGCGTGTAGTCAACCTGTGGAACTCCTTGCCAGAGGAGGCTGTGAAGGCTAGGACTATAATAGAGTTTAAAGAGAAGCTAGATAATTTCATGGAGGTTAGGTCCATAAAAGGCTATTAGCCAGGGGATAAAATGGTGTCCTTGGCCTCTGTTTGTCAGAGGTTGGAGAGGGATGGCAGGAGACAAATCGCTTGATCATTGTCTTCGGCCCACCCTCTCTGGGGCACCTGGTGCTGGCCACTGTCGGTAGACAGGATACTGGGCTAGATGGACCTTTGGTCTGACCCAGTACGGCCGTTCTTATGAGAGCATGGACTCAAAAGACAGACTGAGAGACAAGATTAATAATACTGGGGTTCAAGTCCTTTTTCCACCAGAGACTTTCTGTATGACCATGGGAAAGGTACTTAGCCTCTCACATCTCTATCTGTAAAATGGGGATAATAGTACTTTACCTCAGAGGGGTATTGTGAGGATAAAGATATGCAAGATTATGAGCCACTCACTTACTGTGGCAATAGGGGTCATATAAGTAATCAAGATATACAGATCTACTTTTTCTCCCTCACTGGGAGGAAATGCCTAGAGAGATGAGGGAGAAGAGCATCCTGTGTGGAGAGCATGAGTGAGTAATACCAGCAGAATCCTGGCTGTGGTGATAATGCCACCCATCAGGTCAGCAACTAAACTAACCATGTCCATCACTACTGCACTCCTTAGAGATACTATTGTGAATGGGATAAGAGTCTCCTGGAGCCATAGTCCCATCTGGGAACAAAGCAGGGAAAAGGCACTCTAGACTTCCTCTGGAACAAGTGAAGTTAATTTACATTTCCTACCACACAACCAAAAAATCCTGAAATTTGTTTTGCAAAAGGAGTTAACAATAGACTATTTATGCTTCACATTCAGTGTTAGGGCACCTAGTGGGGAGGACCATTAAAACCCAATGGGGTTCCCCAACTAAATATGGATAACTTAATTTGGTTTTATGTGTTACATGAACATTTAGTAAAATAAATCAAAAACTAATTAAAAGCTAACTTTGTTAAAGAACTTACAAACAACATTTTATTAAAATTATATGAAGTTAAAAGGGCGAAAATCTGCAGTTGAATTTCCTGTAATAGCCTTATTATTTCCTCCTTACCTATTCTTTTCCTGTTTCATGGATGAATTAGAATACTAATTCTACTGTAGAATGTGATAACCCATACCTGACTTGCTTTCCTCTATCAGTCACAGAAAAATCTCACAAGTATCTTGGAGGTAGCATGGCCCAGTGGACTAGGACTCAGGACACCTGGGTTCTATTCTTGGCTCTACCAAAGGGCCTGTTGAGTGACCTCCAGAAAGTCACTTTGTCTCTCCATATCTCAGTTTAACATGGAATAATGATACTTACACCTCCTTTGTAAAGTGCTTTTGAGATCACAGATGAAAAGTGCTATAAAAGAGCTACAGGGTATATGAGTTATCAGTATTTTCTATTGCCAAAGTTGTTTTTCTGACTGCATCTAAAGTACGGCGTTTTTTAGTGATTTTTAATTTTGTTTAAAGTGTCTATTGTTTGATGAAAGTAGGCACTTCTTGCCTTTTCAAGTCACAGATTCTTATTTGTGAACCCAAATGTGGCACCTATATCCCTCCCATAGCCACATCATAATGTTAGAGAGATGATTCTACTATATCAATATTTCTCAAAGTGGGCCTGCTTTGGGAAAGCCACTAGCAGGATCATGCCACTTTGTTCACCTGCAGAATCTGTAGCCACGGTGCCTCATGACTCCCATTGGTTCCAGTTTGCTGTTTTCAGCCAACAGGAGCCGTGGGAAACAGTGTACCAGAGCCAATGGGAGTAGCACGGCTCTGTGGCTACATACATTTGGGTAAACAAAGAGGACTCATCTTGAGAAAGACTGTGTTAGATCCCTGGGAATAAGGAGACAAGACAGATGAGGTGAGTGTGGGCAGTTGGCTCCTACAGTCACTGATTATTAGTAATGGATTCACTCCTGTGATGTAAAGCAGCCTTAAAGCACACATAACTCTCAAGGGATAGATGCCTGGCCTCTCTGTGATAATGTCATAGCCATTGCTTTATCACAGAGCAGGGGCCCTGAACTTCCCCAGACCACTTGCTAAGTGACCCTGCTCAGTTCAGTCTCGAAGAGGAGAGAGATGTGATGAAATAAGGGATTGTATTTGCTTTGTTATGTTGCATGTGATTTCTACTATCTTGTAGTAATCCTGTGTGTGGGCCTCAGTTTCCATGGGCACTGAACCAAAAGTGAGATGGTGGTGGGAATTTCAGTGTGACAGCCTCCTGCACATATACAATGGCTGATGCTTTCTGTAACCTGAGCCTGGGAGTTGTCAGTGGTGGCTCCTAAATCATTCTTATCCCATCTCCTCTAACCTCTTTCTTCTCCTTCCCAAAAGTCAAAAGTTGGAAGAGATCAATTTATGGAATGGAACCTTATTTCATGGAATCCCTACGGTATCTCCATAATACATGTGAACTGCACAGCTGAATTTGAAAAGCTTCTAGTTAGGTAGAAACCTGTTTTATCTGTCTTATTTGTGAACATATACTCTTCAGGAAAGGGACATATTTTGGAGGCTATAGGGGTTTAACAGATATATGTATAATCAAGGCTAACAATATATAATACAAGCTGACCTTTATAGTACTTATGGAAATTGAGAAGTTTTATTTCACATTTAGTTTTATATCAAGCAATATTACTCACCTTCTGTAGCAAACTGCTCTAAATGTTTTAAAGTAATTTCCTTGTATTTTGAACTCTCTGCCAGACGGTCATAAATTACTGTATCCTACAATGCAAACAGAATGAAGGTACAATAAAACAAAGCAAGTAGGTTTCACTGATGTGGCAACAATAATAAAAATTCTGGAAAATAGGCAGAAAAATATGTAACACTACATCAAAGTACTTCAGGACCAAGCAACACAAATAGAAGTATATTTCTGTTCTGAAGAGGAGAAAAGAAGAGGACTTTCTGAGCTCTGAAGGGCTGTAGACTGCTGAACCTTGTGGAATTATTTTGGGTTTTGTATATTTTTATTTCTCTACACTTTCATACCTACTTTACTCATATTGCTCTTCCCTTCATGTTCCTCATCCCCAATATTAAGTACAGAGTGAAACTGATACTTAGTAGCTTTTATTCTTATTTCTATTTGGCCAAAAAAAGCTGTGCATTGAGTGACACAATGACATTATTTCATTCATTTTCATTTAGAAGGATGGGAAATGTGGAATATCCTCAATCTTGTATTCATTTTTTTAATAAACATTGAAGAAGGGGTTTTAAAACTGGATTTCAGATTATGTATCAGTAATTCCTTTGATGAATTACTTACAACACATGGTATGCAAACTGCACCATTTTATGATGCATTGTGAATTTCTGATTCAGACATATGTTCTTCCCTTGCTCCAAGGCTATGTCTACACTGCAGGGAAAAGTCGGAAAAAGATATGCAAATTGTGAACCACAATTTGTGTATCTTTTTTTGATTTTCTTCCAAAAGAGGCTTTTCTGACATTTTGTCTACAGACGACAAAAATGTCAGAAAAAACCCCCCCACTTTCAGCACATCCCTTCTTACTCATAGAGAAAGGTTTACAGGGATGCCGAAAAAATGCATCTGCTTTTCTGAATTTTTTTCAGAAAAGCAGACGCATTCCTTGAATGCAGCAGAGCTTTTCTGGGATAACTCTGGTATCCCAAAAAAGCTCTGCAGTGTAGACAGAGCCTTCAGGGGAACAATAATTTACTGTTGACTTAATATTACCAGTAAGCTCCTATTTGTTTTCTTCCCCAGCTACTTGGGCTAGTAAACAGGGGTGGAGCTAAGGCTTCACCAATTCCCCAGCACTTCTCTTCCATTCCCAGAGAAGGAATAAGTAAGGGTATGTCTACACTACCTCGCTAGTTCGAACTAGCGGGGTAATGTAGGCATACCGCACTTGCAAATGAAGCCCGGGATTTGAATTTCCTGGGCTTCATTTGCATAAGCGGGGAGCCGCCATTTTTAAAACCCCGCTGGTTCGAACCCCGTGCAGCGCGGCTACACGGGGCACGAACTAGGTAGTTCGAACTAGGCTTCCTAGTTCGAACTACCGTTACTCCTCGTGAAATGAGGAGTAATGGTAGTTCGAACTAGGAAGCCTAGTTCGAACTACCTAGTTCGTGCCCCGTGTAGCCGCGCTGCACGGGGTTCGAACCAGCAGGTTTTTAAAATGGCGGCTCCCCGCTTATGCAAATGAAGCCCGGGAAATTCAAATCCCGGGCTTCATTTGCAAGTGCGGTATGCCTACATTACCCTCCTAGTTCGAATTAGGAGGGTAGTGTAGACATACCCTAAGTGAACAGTGTTTGGATATCCCAAGCAGAGATATACAATGGGGTGGGTTCTTATTTTCCCAGAGAGGCATGTAGTCTAACACATAATTTAGCTCTTTCTTCTGGCACATAATTTTAATATATAAGGGTACGTCTACACTACAACGTTAATTCGAACTAACTTAGTTCGAATTAGTTAATTCGAACTAAGCTAATTCAAACTAACGCATGTAGAACTAAAAACTAGTTCGAATTAGTGTTTTGCTAATTCGAACTAGCGCGTCCACATTAAGTGGACCCTGAACCAGGCTTAAGGATGGCCGGAAGCAGTGCCGGCAGGGCATCAGAGGAGGACTTAGAGCGTGGAGCTGCTATCTCAGGCTAGCCGAGGGCTGTGCTTAAAGGGTCCCGACCCCCACCCCGGACAGACAGTTCTCAGGGTGCCCCGCTTGCAAAGCAGTCCTGGCTTGGATTGCCCGGAGTACCCACACTGGGCATATCACAGCACTCGGCCATCAGACCGGCTGCACTTGCCGCAGGCTGCCATCTGGGGCGAAGGGGCAACTGGGGAGCTGCAGGAGAGCTTCCACCCCCAGAAGCCCGCAGATCCAGCCCAGTCCTCCCCATCGGGGGCGCGTACCCCATTCCTCCCTTACCTCCTTCCACTTACCCTTCCCTAGCCCCTCTTCTTGATGTACAAAATAAAGGACAATTGTGTTCAAAAATGGAATCTGTCTTTATTGAACAAAACTGGGGGAGACTGGGAAAAGGAGGTGGGAGAGGAGAAGAGAGAGGGTGGGAGAGGGGAGGGCAACTAAAATGATCAGGGGTTGGGAACAGGTCCCCTATGAAGAGAGGCTAAAGAGACTGGGGGTATGTCTACGCTACCCTCCTAGTTCGAACTAGGAGGGTAATGTAGGCATACCGCACTTGCAAATGAAGCCCGGGATTTGAATTTGCCGGGCTTCATTTGCATAAACTGGGTGCCGCCATTTTTAAATCCCTGCTCGTTCGAACCCCGTGCCGTGTGGCTACACGCGGCACGAACTAGGTAGTTCAGACTAGGCTTCCTAGTCCAAACTACTGTTACTCCTCATTCCACGGTAGCCATTTGCAGGGTCTGCTGGCTGGGTGCTGGCAGGCTTGCACCTGGCACGGGCATCGTAGCCAGCCCGTGCCCCTTTAAGGGGTCCGGGGCCGGGAGGGGGGCAGTAGAGTTTCCCTGGTGTTGGCCAGAGTGGCCACCAGGGAAACCTGGGGAGGGCTAGCCTCCCACTAGTTCGAATTAAGGGTCTACACAGCCCTTAATTCGAACTAGTAAGTTTGAACTAGGCTTAATCCTCGTGGAATGAGGATTACCTAGTTCGAACTAAGTGCTCCGTTAGTTCGAATTAAGTTTTAACTAACGGAGCGCTAGTGTAGCGCCTATGAAAGTTAATTCGAACTAACATCTGTTAGTTCTAACTAACTTTGTAGTGTAGACATACCCTAATTTAGCTAATTAAATTGAAAAAAGTCACGATTAAAATAAGTATATTTTATCATTTTAGATGATCTGACTTCGGCTTATTTTGCAATAATTTCACACTGTAACCATTTCTATTATTTTCTCTCATTCTTATTTATAAATTAACTGAAATTAAAATTCCTTTATGGTAATTTAAATAAAATAAACCTTACAGCTCCTTTACAGTAGAGTCTTAATTTTCCTGTTGGTGTGCGAACAATCACAGACATTCTTTTCCTAGTGCTGGAAGAGAGATAACATTACGGTTCATTATCATCATCACCAACTTTTTCATACATTAATTCAAAATAAAAAACTTGAAAAATTTGCATTTATATGCACATATATTTATAGATACTCATCATACTTATTATATATAAATGAGAGGTAATTAAATAATTGCATCTACTTGTCCTACCTCTGGCTTTTCTTTCTTGTTCATGAAACTAAGGACACACATGAATAAAATTTGGTTACTTACCATTTGAGAGTGTTCTCTCTGTACATCTCCACTTGTAGATAACATTCCAGGGCACACTGAGATGTAGGAGCCTTCAATGAAGAAGTACCCAATAACACCTAATGAGTGCCCTCTCATAGCATACAAAATTTGGAGCAAGATACTAAAAAAGGCAATGCATCCTTGACCAATTCAGCTCCTTTCTTCTATGGGCTTGAGGTGTCACCTTAGGTGCAAGAGGCACTCAATTAGCCTCAAGTATTGATAAATGGGATATGCTGGAGGTATGTTGGGGGAAGAAGGGAGCTTGCCTAGAGTGAACTACGTTCTGGCCATCTCCAGCCAGCACAATGAAACCCTACAGAACCTTTAATAGCAGACAAATTAAAATAGCCCTGAGAATGTTCTAACTTATGCTGAGGACTGAACCAGCATCCAGCTGCCCTCAGAATTAGGGTGGGAGGTGGAAGACATCAAAGTTGCTTTTGGGTCTTGCATTGTGTACACCTTGACAACACCCGATGATCTGGACCAAAATGTGCAACTACATAAGTTATAATGTAATATACATGCTAAGGGAATTTTGTCTCAAACCCTCAAAATTCATTCCAGGGATGAACAGAAGGTTCTCATACCCACAGCTGATTGTTGAAAAGAAGAAAGTGGAATGGTTCAGATGCCCATACCTTTTATAATCCTAGTTTCAAATATTTTGGGTGAGGAGAGAACACTTACCCATCACCAAAGGACACTGCTTTATAAAAAGTTCTTGAATCTCAGAGGCATTAAGGGATGCATCTAAAGGTGGAAATATGCAGAGTCTTCCTTGAAGAAAAGATAACTACTTACCCTTGTTACACCTGTGGCTCTGCAAGATGTTGTTACCTGTGAGATCCCACTCTAGGTGCACATACACCCTTGGCACACAACATCAGAACTTTTCAATAGCAATTTCCATTGGATCATGCCTGCATTGTACATGCCTGCATTGTGCATTTTTAGATAAAGGAAATGCAGTGGAGCTAATCTACCTCGACTTTAGTAAGGCATTTGATACAGTACCACATGGGGAATTATTGGTTAAATTGGAAAAGATAGGGATTAATATGAAAGTTGAGAGGTGGATAAGCAACTAGTTGAAGGGGAGACTACAGCGGGTCATACTGAAAGGTGAACTGTCAGGTTGGAGGAAGGTTACTAGCGGAGTTCCTCAGGGATCAGTTTTGGGGCCAATTTTATTTAATCTTTTTATTGCTGATCTTGGCACCAAAAGTGGAAGTGTCCTAATAAAATTTGCAGATGACACAAAGTTGGGAGCTATTGCCAATTCAGAAAAGGATCGGGATATCATACAGGAAGATCTGGATGATCTTGTAAATTGGAGTGATAGCAATAGGATGAAATTTAATAGTGAGAAGTGTAAGGTTATGCATTTAGGGATTAATAACAAGCATTTTAGTTATAAGCTGGGGACACATCAGTTGGAAGTAACGGAGGAGGAGAAGGACCTTGGAGTCCTGGTTGATTATGGAATGACTATGAGCCGCCATTGTGACATGGCCGTGAAAAAGGCTAATACGATCTTGGGATGTATTAGGCGAGGTATTTCCAGTAGGGATAAGGAGGTGTTAGTGCCATTATACAAGGCATTGGTGAGACCCCATTTGGAATACTGTGTGCAGTTCTGTTCTCCCATGTTTAAGAAGGATGAATTCAAACTGGAACAGGTACAAAGAAGGGCCACTAGGATGATCCGAGGAATGGAAAACCTGTCTTATGAAAGGAGACTCAAGGAGCTTGGCTTGTTTACTTTAACCAAAAGAAGGCTGAGGGGGGACATGATTGCACTGTTTAAATATATTAGAGGGATAAATACCAGGGAGGGAGAGGAATTATTTAAGTTTAATACCAATGTGGACACAAGAACAAATGGATATAAGCTGGCTAGTAGGAAGTTTAGACTTGAGATTAGACGAAGGTTTCTAACCATTAGAGGAGTGAAGTTCTGGAACGGCCTTCCAAGGGAAGTAGTGGGGGCAAAAGATCTATCTGGTTTCAAGATTAAACTAGATGGGTTTATGAAGGGGATGGTTTGATGAGATAACAGGATCTTGGTATCTAGTTGACCATTCATTATCAGTGGGAAATAGGTTAATGGAGGGATGATAGGAGTTACTATAGAGAACTTTCTGGGTGTCTGGCTGATGAGTCTTGCCCACATGCTCAGGGTTTAGCTGATCGCCATATTTGGGGTCGGGAAGGAATTTTCCTCCAGGGTAGATTGGCAGAGGCCCTGGAGGTTTTTCGCCTTCCTCTGTAGCATGGGGTACAGATCACAGCTAGAGGATCTCTGCATCTTGGGGTCTTCAAAGTATTTGAAGGCTTCAATATCTGAGATATAGGTGAGAGGATTATTCTAGGAGGGGTGGGTGAGATTTTGTGGCCTGCACTGTGCAGGGGGTCAGACTAGATGATCATAATGGTCCCTTCTGACCTTGGAGTCTATGAGTCTATGTTCTTCTGTTCTCCCACCCAATACCATAAAAGGCTGAGCCACCAAAACCATCTTTCCGTTCCCTCACTAATCCAGAATTCTATATAAAGAGGTCTCAGAAAAGCTGAAGATGGAGTGATCCATACAAACAACAGTATTTTTGAGAACCACAGGCCTTGTCCTGTTAATGTAGTTTAATAAAACCTTTGAACTGTCCAAAGTGTGGAGCTTCTTATCTCTCAGGAAGGAATGAGTTTTGAGGAAGAAAACAGGCAAAATAGATTGGTTTAAATTAAAGTCTGAGGGTATGTCTACACTAGCCTCCTGCAAGGAGGTTTAACAGGTAGTTCGAACTAGGGGCTTTACTTCGAACTACCGGGTCCCTGCTGCGTGTAGATGTGGGCAGTTAGACCGGACTTGTAAATTTCAAAAATGACGACCGGCCGGGAAGATGCAAATCATGCGTGGGATATTTAAATCCCGGGCTTGATTTGCAAGTTCGAATGCCTACATTAGCCTCCCTAGTTTGAACTAGGGGGCTAGTGTAGACATACCCTGACACACCAATGGGAATAAATGTAGGGTGAGGTCTTACCTGTAGACAGCAATCTCTGTCAGTAGCACTAAACCAATCAACTAACCAACCAACCCTCAGAATGTCAGCTGTAGTCACTCTGGGTCTGAAGGAAGTTTTGACCTTTGTTTCTGTGGGTAAGTCTACACTACCCCGCTAGTTCGAACTAGCGGGTTAATGTAGGCATACCGCACTTGCAAATGAAGCCCGGGATTTGAATTTCCCGGGCTTCATTTGCATAAGCCGGGCGCCGCCATTTTTAAATCCCGGCTGGTTCGAACCCCGTGCCGCGCGGCTACACGCGGCACGAACTAGGTAGTTCGAACTAGGCTTCCTAGTTCGAACTACCGTTACTCCTCATTCCACGAGGAGTAACGGTAGTTCGAACTAGGAAGCCTAGTTCGAACTACCTAGTTCGTGCCGCGTGTAGCCGCGCGGCACGGGGTTCGAACCAGCAGGGATTTAAAAATGGTGGTGCCCGGCTTATGCAAATGAAGCCCGGGAAATTCAAATCCCGGGCTTCATTTGCAAGTGCGGTATGCCTACATTACCCTCCTAGTTCGAACTAGGAGGGTAGTGTAGACATACCCTGTGATAGTAGTTTGGAGAATAAAAGTGGTAGGGGAGGCTGGACAGACATTTTGAGAAGATTTGTTTGCTTCACATTGGCCAAGACAATTCAAGCGATTGGATTTGGAATTGGTGGAAATGTGTATGTGAAATCTTGATCCCATAATACGGAGAACACAGTGTAATGATCCTGGACTCATGCCATCCATGTCATGATCCCACAGGTTTTGAACCTTGAGTCCACATGCTTCCCAGTTGACTCCCTGCTCTTACTTAGTGCCTCACTACTAACTGACTAAATAACCGATTTACACTAAAGCTGTAAGTTGATCTAAATTACACTAGTTAAGTTGTGTAACTTAAGACAATGTAACTTACATTCACTTAAAGAAGCATCTCTGACATGCTATATTGATGGTAGAGCACCGAGATGGAGTATTGAAGATGATGGAATAGTGCTCTCCAATTGACTTAGATTGTCTTCTCAAAACCTGCTAAATCATCACTGCTGTATCAATGGCAGCAACAGTTATTTAACTGTTTAGTGAAGACAAACCTTGAGTGCAGAGATCATGAAATTTGAAATTATCTCAGAGAAGCTTCTCGGGCTCTGATTGGAGGAACACTGACCACTGATTAAACAGGCCAAACCCAAAGAGATGCACAAAAAGTTGTCTGCACAACTGGGTTCTATTTGGCTGCTGCTGAGAACTCTACAGACTGTGACCTGAATGATTCCTGGTATTCTGACTCTTGATGACCCAAACTGTACCTGACTCCATCCAAATTAGTTAATTTAACTCCTGCGTGATTTTTGGTAACCAGAACATGAACCTCCTGAACCACGTCATTAAGTATCAGACCTGGCTGTCTACATTTCAGTCCCTCTTGAACACTAGACACAGCTGCCTACATCCAGATCCCCAATGACAGTGAAGAAAAAGTTGTACATTTCATGTTGATTTGGGGACAAACAAGTCTATAATGAGATTTGGTTATTGATGAAATACTGGTTTGATGATGACCCAGACCATTTGTTATTAGTAATGGATTGTATCCTTAGTCTGTCTAGCAGTATTGTTGAATCCTGGAGGATGAAAAGAAATTGGCATTATTCCATGTTGTTGACACCATGTTCATAATGTGATTGATTCCAAATATAGAGGTGATGCATGCTTGCCTCTTTGCTTGTTCATAAAGTATACTGCAGATGAGTTGTCTTAAGAATTTGAACTATGGAATTCTGCATGACACAGAGGAAGCTAATCTCTCTAGTAGGGATGTCAATGTATAGATAACTACACAATTAACCAATAAGCCTGAGTTTATTAGTTAATCCTGCTAACTAAACACATTCCCCCTCCCATGTCTGATAAAGAAGGGGTGGAGGAAGCAGGAGTGTGGATCCGCCTGCCCACCTCCCACCCCTGCGCTGATGCCTCTGAGACAGAGGCAGCAGCATGGAGGAAAAGGGGGGGCAGGGAAGAACTGATAGGTGTGGGGAGCTGGTTTTTAAGCTGGATCTCTGTGTGTGCCAGATCTGCTGACCCACCTGTTCTCCCACCCCCTTGCTGCCTCCTATAGAGGCAGTTGAGAGGGGGGACAGGCAGGACCACACACCAGCTCTGCAGTGCCACTGGCCCTCTCCCATGCTGCTGCCTCTATTGGAGATTGGGGAGCTCAACCCCCCCCCCCCACGAACAGATGCTGCACCGGGATCCCACAGAGCAGCCTCTGTCTGTGGCGAGTCTGGACCCTCCACACTCAGAGGCTGCTCCGCAGCAGCAGCCCTTGTCTGTCGGGGTCTGAGTTCCCTGTGGACAGGGGCTGCTGCCAAGGAAAAGCCTCTATCTGCAGAGAGCTTGCATCCCCATAGACAGGGGCTGCTGCCACTCCATGCTGCTGCCTCTGTATCAGTTCCTCAGTCTGTGTGAGAAGCCGGTTTTAAACAGGCTCCCCTCATGGACAGGCTCCTGCCTAACACCCCGCACTACTGCCTCTAATAGAGAAGCAGTGCATGCGGGTAGGGGGATTCCTGGGAGTGGGTCTGGGAGCACACTGGCTGCTGGCCCTGCCTCCGGGTACTATTGAATAGTCATGTAGCTGCTAAAATTTGATGTGGTTACATGACTGTTCAATTACATGCTAACAACCTTACTGTCTGCTCATAGTTCTTGGACACTTATTTGAAGAATTAAGTCCTTTTGAAAGAGAGGCTTTAGGTGTTTACTCCAATCTGTTCTTGTTGCATTTATGATTAATATCTTTGCAGGTGGAGATGGGAGAAGGGTAACCCAATCCAAACATTCATGAGGTATAACTACCATATTGACATGTTGACATATGATGGAGGTAAGTTTACCACGTCTTCCGTGGGCAGGAGGGGGCTATTAGGATCACCGTGGCTCCTTTTCGTATAATTTTCTCCACGACCCTGGGTATCAAAGGTGTGGGGGGAATGCGTACAGTAAGTGACATCCCCAGTTGATTAGGAAAGCATCCCCTTTCGAATCTCACCCAATTCCCGCTCTTGAGCAATACTGAGGACATTTCGCGTTCTGATGAGTGGCAAATAGGTCTACTGATGGAAATCCCGAACATTGAAATATCGCAGAAAGCACTGTGGAATGTAACTCCCACTTGTGGTTGAGAGAAAAATGTCTGCTCAGGGCATTGGCTGTAACATTGTGCTGGCTCGGGAGATATTCTGCAATTAGAGAAACATTGTGACGGTTGCACATGTTCCATACATGTACCGCTTCTGCGCACAAGGAGTAGGATCTGGCTCCACCCTGCTTATTTATATAATAAACGGTCGTCATATTGTCGGTAAGGATTCATATGACTTGTCCTCAAATGCTGGGAAGGAAATGTTGGCAAACTTTGTACACTGCTCTGAGTTCCAGAAAGTTGATGTGCATCAATGATTCATCGGGAGTCCATAGACCTTGTACTTGTTCGTGCCCCATCTGATGAGCACCCCATCTGATGAGTGACGCATCGGTTGTAAGCTGTGCTGACGGCTGAGGGCGATGAAAGGGTACGCCTGACATTAGATTGCCTGGAACTGTCCACCAAGCTTTGATGTGGGTAGGAATCGTTACTGTCATATGTACGTTGTGTATCCCTGCCATCCAATGTCGAAGGCAGCGAAAATGTAACCTTGCGTGTTTGACGACATACATTGTGGAAGCCATGTGTCCCAAAAGTTGCAGACACCATAGTATGGGAACCGTTGGGCTGAGGAGCAAGATCTGGATCAAACCCTGAATTTCCTGGAAACTTTCCATCGGTAATAAAGCATGCTTGTGTGTAGAGTTGAGACGAGTGCTGATGAATTGTATTGATTGGTGTGGTTCCAACGAGGACTTTGGGATATTGAGAATGAGACCCAGCGCTTCGAAGAGCATGTAGCATGGCGTGCTTTGTGCAATGATTGAGCTCTGATTAGGCAATTGTCGAGGTACGGAAAAATCATTACGGGTAGACGACGAAGATACGCGGTCAAGGGTCTTGGAGAAAACCCGTGGAGCCGATGAGAGACCAAACGGCAGGACCTTGTCCTGGAAATGGTCTGCGCTGGTTTGAAAGTGTAAGAATCTCCTGTGTGCTGGATGAATCGCAATGTGAAAATATGCGTCTTGGAGATCGAGGGATGTGAACCCGTTCTGAAGTGCTGGGATGATTGTAGCCAGGGTAACCATTCAGAATTGTTGTTTTTGTAAGTAACGGTTGAGACCGTGGAGATCTAGTATTGGTCTCCATCCCCCTGATTTCTTTTCCATTACGAAATATTGGGAATAAAACCCTCTGCCCTTGAACTCGTTTGGAACAGGCTCTATCGCTCCGACAGCGAGTAGACAAGTAACCTCTTGCTTGAGCAAGGGCTCGTGAGATGGGTCCTTGAAAAGGGACAGGGCAGTGGGAGAGGGGGGAGGTAATGACGTGAATGGGATGGTGTAAGCAAGGCGAATTGTTTGAAGGACCCATTTGTCGGTGGTGATGTAGGCCCATCAATGGAGGTATGGTATCAAGCGGTGGTGGATTGTAGCACTCAGACCAGTGATAGTAGGATGGTTCTCAATCCGTCGACTGGTGCATCAAACCTGCTGTCTATTACCCTGCTGGGAAGACGCTTTGGGTGGTGGACGTCTTCGCTGTTGGCATTGTCTACCCCTTTGTTGTTCATGTGGCCTATACGGAGAAGGTTGCTGGAGAAGGGGTCTTTGCTTTTGGTAGGGAGTGTATCGTTTCCGATGGTACGGTGGAGTGTAGATGCCCAATGTTTTTAACGTGGTGCTGGAGTCTTTCCCTGAGTGGAGGAGTTGGTCTGTCTTATCGGAGAAGAGATTCTGTTTGTCAAAGGGTAAATACTCGACTTCTGATAACAGGTCCTTGGGGGCAGACGACTGCTGCAGCCAAGATGCTCTGTGCATAACGACCGATGTAGCAGTAGTGCGCGCTGCAGTGTCAGCTGTACCCAGGGCAATATGTAGAGCTGTTCTGGAGGCTGCGTAGCCCTTTTGTATTACTGCCTTCAAGATGTCCCGTTTGGATTCTGGAAGGTGCTGAAGCAGCGATACAAGTTTAGCATTATTGTCAAAACTGTGATTCGCCAACAGTGCTGAATAGTTGGCCATATGCAGACTGATTGTTGTGGAAGAATATACTTTGTGGCCAAATAAGTCAAGGCACTTACTATCCCTGTCCGCAGCAGTAGGCTTATGTTGGAGCATCTTTGCTTTTTGCTGTACGGCATCCACAACCAACGAATTGGGCTGTGGATGAGTAAAAAGGAATTCCATCCCTTTGGTGGGGACGAAATTCTTTTTATCCGCCTTTTTATTCATGGGTGGGACGGATGCAGGCAACTGCCAAATATCATCAGCTATTTCAAGAAAAGCTTCGTCTAACGGCAACGAGATCTTGGGCTGGTGACACTGCTTGATATTACAGAGGAGGTGATGATGTTTCTAATGCACATCCCCCATTTGCACCTTTTGACTCTCTGCCACTCTCTTAAAAAGCTCTTGAAACTGGTGTAGGTCATCCGAGGGTGAGGTGTCTCCTTGAAAAACTGTGTCATCTGGGGACGATGAAGATTGGTCCGTAGGCGATCTATCAGGTTCGGGCTCTCCAGTGGGAAGAGGTTGTTGAGTGTGAGAAGGAAACCCAGACGGAGTTGGTGTTCTTGAAAATGCGGGAGGAGCAGAATATTCTCGGGTGAGAGAGGGATGGGAGTGTAACTGAGGCCACGGGTGATGGTGAGACGATGACCTATGATGATAATAGGGCGACGTCGAGTGATGGTACCCTTTGGAATAGTCAGAATGGGTCGAAAATGTGGGTAATCTTGGAGACCGTGACCTCTCTCTATAATAGGTGGTGTAGCTGGATGACCGACGATCATGATGGTAGTAATGTCCTGATTGTGGAGAAACATGGCCGGTACGGGAGTACCCAGAGTGTGCTGGGAATGGTGCCCGTATTTCAGGTGAGAATTCTGGACTTGGTGATAGAGAAGGTAATTTCTTGGTTCTGTGATGGGTAGGTAATGCCAACAATTGTTCCGGTGGAGAGGAAGTTGGAGTGGAGAGTACTGTATGAGGGATTATCTCCCTCTTGGTGCTGTGGCAAGAACGCATGTTAGCACTCTATATTGGTAGTGATTAGGCTCCCTTGTGAATCACAGCTACTTCCTGTGGGCTGACTGGATGGTAAAATAGATGTATGCATCATCTAACCCGATAGCAATGAACTAGTCTTGAGCCTGAAAGGAAGGAATGATGGAGGCAAACATTATCATTCTGAATCAACTATTGTATATATATTTGTTGATGTGTCTCAGATCTAGGACACAACAAATACCACATTTTTGATTAGACATAAGGAGATACTGAGAATAGAAACCTCTTCCTTTATATTCCAGAGGTACCTCTTCCATGTTTTCTAAATGATGTGCAGAAGCCACTTCTTCAACTATTTTTTGTGAGGTTACCTGAAGAAGGACTGTGAATGATGGTGAGAGTGTGGGGGTGCGCACATGCTCGGAAGCAGGGCAGGGCACGTCTCATAGGTTTTACCTGTTATCATATGCTATGGCTGATAGGAGACAACTAGATGGCGCTCAAAAGGCAGGGCTGGGTCCTGAGTAGCTCAGGCATGGCTTTGACCCCTGCATCAAACCTTTGCCTGGAAGCAAGTGTAGAATAACCATTGGTCAAGGAAGACAGTCTCCTCCAAGAAAACCCTGGCTTCTTCATGTGCAGGTATCAGAAAATCTGTGCTGGAGACAAGCAGGTGTCTTCTGCCTAGATTGCCTCAGATATTTAAAGGCACATAGTTTGGGGCTGAGATTTAGCTGTCCCAGAAATGACCCTGGAATCTGAGATAGTGCAGTGTGTTATAAACACTAAATAAGTCTGCATCCTCAAGAGGTTGTACTCGACTAACATTCTAAAAGAAGTGCAAAGCACAGAGTCTTGCAGCCATGAAGTTCTGTGCACGGTCATGGTGATGACCAAGGATAAAGCTGCAGTGATGCTGATGAATAGGTCTTTCTTCCAAATAAGACTAATTTTCTTGAACCTTTGTCTCCGGAGTGCTTAGACTGATAATGAAGATGAAGAATGAAGACAGACATCACTGAAAGGCAGCGCCAACCTTTGAGGTGACCTCTGTCTATTATCAGTCATCTAACACTAGATCAAATTTGTTGGGAAAAAGCATGTTTTGTTCTTTTCTATAGGAGAAGAAACATATATGAACCATCTCCATAGATAAATATACATAAAAGATCTCTACAGTTTTCTTTGATATCTAATAGAAAGAATTATTGTCCAAGGTCTTATTAAAATATTGTCCAGGAAGGAGTTGACAGTCTGCTTTCCAACATACCCTGCACTACCTAGCGGTTCAGCCATAGTCTGAACGACCAACAAGAGACTGCAGGGCGACTAAGTCTTCTGATAACATACCCCTGCAAGCAATGCTTTTTTTGTGATGGTACTGCCCGGTATGCAGTACCAGCACCTCCAGTCAGAACTCAACAACTTTCCTCTGAGAGTATTGGCACAAAAAAGCACTGCCTGCATCTAAGTGGATCTGAGAAATGTGCGGCTTGATTTTCCTTCTAGAAATCTGTACAGATCTGTTAGGAATGTTAAAAGACAGGAACTCCTCCCGTGGAACTGACTTCATTGTTTTCTAATGAAAGTTTGATTCCCTCCCATATTAGTTTAATTTTCTTAAGTCCAAGAGTTTCTCAATACTGTTTTTAAAACTATAAATAAAATGGAGTGAACTGCAGAACGTCTGGTTCTACAGGTACTGTCCCTATAAATCCTGTAAATAGTGAGTATGATGGTGAAGCATAACAGCTATTTTATTTTATATGAGTTCTGTGTGCATTGTCACTTTTTCCTATTCTGTTGTGTAAAAGAAATACATTTTACATATATATGTACACACATACAGTAGAATACAATTGGTCTAAAGTTTGATTAATATATCCCTCTGTATTCCAGCTCTTGGTCACTATTTGTGAATTCTTGAAATCAACAGTAGCTGAAGATGCTCAGTACCTCAAGTTGGTTTTATTTAGGAGCCTAAATATGGATTTAGGAACCTTACTTTAGGCATACAGTTTTGAAAATTAAAAGAAAAACAACCAAAAAACAGTGAATGAGACTTCCAACCTTGCTTGTATTACTAATTCATAGCTGGACGATATTAACTAGCTTTAGTCCAGCCAAGAAAGACATGAAGAGAACATAAATTTTTCAGTTCACCCAACTTACAAGGACATCCTCACACTGAAGGGAATATTTAAAATGAGGATCTCATTAAAATTCATGTTTTGGGATAAAAATGAGGTGGGGATGGGTATGAATATCACCCTACTGTCTCCTTCCATTCCCTAAGATAACCCAACACATTTTAGGCCTATCCCAGAAGTCAAGACCTACTGTACTGGATGAATTCAACATGCATTTCAGCAATAATTTTTATAATCACTTAAACTCTTAGTCTTCATGAAATTTGTGGAACCATCCCCAGATGTTTTTAGATTCAAATAATCTGAGAAAACTTTATTTCTCAATGTGTGCAAATATAAAACTCTTCAGATAAGATCCTCCTAACTGAGGTCAGGTTCTACCCCTACTTTTTTCACCACAGAGAGTCTGTTTTATCATTAGTTGATCATAGGAATCTGATAAACCTAAGGGCATTCCAGCATTTGCCAAGTCATTTTGGTGACTGGAACTGCTTAGTCACTGAACCACACAGTCACCAGTTTACTGTAATATTGTAGTTATTTTTTCTCCATATACATTTGTCCAGAGATGTATAACTTATAGTTGAGCTACAGCAGCAGAAATCCTATTCTAAAATGCTTCAATTGTAGTACAGTAAAACTCCATTAGTCCAGCATCCAATGCTCCGGGACTCCTGATGGTCCGGCACCATCAGGAACCCGGAAGTGCTGGGGCAGCCAGACAGGCTTCCCCCATTCAGCTGCTGCTGAAACTGACCAGCAGCTGAATCAGAGAAGCTGGGAGCAGAGCAGCTGGGGTGCTGCCGGGTTGGTCTCGTAGCGCTGCCCCTCGGGGCTGCAGGACCAACCCGGCAGCACCCCAGCTGCTCTTGGGGACCCCTGGGGCACAGCAGCTGGAGTGCTGCCGGGTTGGTCCCGCAGTACCAAAGGACGGCGCTTCGGGACCAACCCGGCAGCACCCCAGCTGCTCTGCCCCAGGGGTCCCCAAGTCAGCTGCTGCTGAAACAGATCAGCGGCTGATTCCAGGAAGCCCGGGGCAGAGCTGCTCTGCCCGGGGCTTCCTGGAATCAGCCGCTGATCTGTTTCAGCAGCGGCTGACTTGGGGACCCCTGGGGCAGAGCAGCTGGGGTGCTGCCGGGTTGGTCCCGCAGCACCGAGGGGCGGCGCTACAGGACCACCCCGGCAGCACCCCAGCTGATTTGCCCCAGGCGTCGGGATTCAGCCGCTACTGAAACTGACCAGCAGCTGAATCAGAGAAGCTGGGAGCAGAGCAGCTGGGGTGCTGCCGGGTTGGTCTCGTAGCGCTGTCCCTCAGGGCTGCGGGACCAACCCGGCAGCACTCCAGCTGCTCTGCCCCAGGGGTCCGCAAGAGAAACTGGGGTGCTGCCGGGTTGGTCCTGCAGCCCCGAGGGGCAGCGCTACAGGACCAACCGGGCAGTACCCCAGCTGCTCTGTCCCAGGCGTCCCCAACAGCAGCTGGAGTGCTGCTGTGTTGGTGCCATAGCGCTGCCCCTCGGCGCTGCGGGACCAACCCGGCAGCACCCCAGCTGCCCTATTGCAGGCATCCCCGATTTGGCTGCTGCTGAAACTGACCAGCAGCGGCTGAATCAGGGACGCCTGGGGCAGAGCCGGACTATCGTAAGGGGGGGCTATGAGGCGTCTGGGGTGGCATCCCCTCCCAACCCACTCCAGACCCCTCATAGCCCCCCCTTCTGATAGTCCAGCATATCTGATAATCCGGCACCCCCTGGGTCCTAAAGGTGCCGGATTATCGGAAGTTTACTGTATAAGGAAATTTTTGTTTTCTGCTGAACAATCCATAGTGGAAGGCATTCTTGGTAAATATGGTTGTCTTAGTTTTGTCACTGTTCAGGAGAGATGGCTCAAATTTTTCAACAATTTTTTTCATTGAAATGGCTTTTTCCAAAATTGAAACTTTTCATGCAAAATTAATTACTTATTTTTCAAATTGTATAGAAAAAATATGGAACAAAATAGACAGTTTTTTGTTTTGCAAAATTATTTTTATTTTTCCACGTATTTTTCTTTTTCCTTTTTTTTGCTATTGTGAATCTTTTTATTAGTCAAATTAACCATACTTTTTCATAGTTCTCTTACTGGATGAGTATAACTACTCATGGGCTGTGTCTACATTGGCATGATTTTGCGCATAAGCAACCGCTTTTGCTCAAAAACATGCTGCCTGTCTACACTGGCGGGGCATTCTTGCGGAAGAATACTGACGTTCTAATGTGTGAAATCAGGGCTTCTTGCTCAAGAACTATGATGCTCCCGCTCAGGAATAACCCTCTTGTGCAACTGTTCTTGTGCAAGAGGCCAGTGTAGACAGGCAACATGAATTTCTTGTGCAAGAAAGCCCGATGGCTAAAATGGCCATTGGTGCTTTCTTGCGCAAGAGAGCGTCTGCACTGGCATGGATGCTCTTGTGCAAAAGCACATCTCTTGCGCAAAGGCACAGGTCAGTGTAGATGCTCTCTTGCACAAATACTTTAATGCAAGAACTCTTGTGTTAAAGAGTATTTGCGCAAGATCATGCCAATGTAGATGTAGCCATGGAGTCTACAATCAGATAACTTGACCGATCTCTCAGAGAAGGGGGCTTATACAGCTTGTTCTTTGGTCTTTATTCTGTACCAACCAAGTCAATAGGAGCTCTGCTAGTGCCAGGAGTAAGCCTCTAGTAAGGGAACTAAGCTGAGAATTCAGATTGGAATCCCTTTTTTTTTTAATATAACACTGTCTTTTCTTTTTGAAATTGTTTTCTTACACACTATTATATTAATTTACTACTGGTGCTGTGCACCTCACTACGCGGGGTATGTCTACACTACCCCGCTAGTGCGAACTAGCGGGGTAATGTATGCATACCGAACGTGCAATTGAAGCCCGGGATTTGAATTTCCCGGGCTTTATTTGCATAAGCCGGCCGGCGCCATTTTTAAATGCCGGCTTGTTCGAACCCCGTGCCGCGCGGCTACACGCAGCACGGGCTAGATAGTTCGGACTAGCAAGCTATTCCACGAGGTGTACAGATAGTTCAGAATAGCTTGCTAGTCCGAACTATCTAGCCCGTGCTGCGTGTAGCCGCGCGGCACGGGGTTCGAACAAGTCGGCATTTAAAAATGGCGCCGGCCGGCTTATGCAAATAAAGCCCGGGAAATTCAAATCCCGGGCTTCATTTGCACGTTCGGTATGCATACATTACCCCGCTAGTTCGCACTAGCGGGGTAGTGTAGACATACCCGTGGAGAGAGAGGGTTTTTGAAAACTAAGATCTGTTGCCACGCTTAACTGCCTGGATATGTGGACCAATGGTTAAAGCATTATTTCATACTGCCAGCATTAGTAGCAACTCGCTCATTTGATAGCATGATTTGCTGTGCACCTATGAATAAGAATACCTTAGAACAACTGACATGTGTCAAAGAGGAGCAGCTGATGCCCCATAAACCATCATCAGCTTTTGTGGCTTCTCACGATGTAAAAATTAGAATAGCATTGCATAATAAAGACAAAAGAATCTGGAATCTCTTATTTCAGTGTACCACAATAGCTAAAGTGTTAAGCCAATAAGATTTCAGATGCTCCACAAAAATCAGTTGCTTCATGGGTGACTGAATTATAATATGGCATTGTGGATTACCAACACTCCCCATCTGAGGAAACTAATTTGAAATGCCTCAGTTCTACAGCAATTCAAGTATTCATATGCTGGTATGGCTAAAAATCATATCCACGGCACTAAATAAAACATAATAAAAGATTTTCTCTTTTTAATTATCCTTTTAAAACTATTAGTTGTGAATGTTTGGAACAGTAGTGTGTTGCACTTGAATAGAAGTAAAAACATAACCCTTTATTTAGCTTATGCTGGAAGGCAGCAAAAGGTTGTGAAAGTTACATATATGTAGGATCAGCTCCCTATGTTTCAAGAAAACAACACACCTTATAGTATCTGTAACTATTCTTTTTAGAAAAACTGTAATAGATTACTTCTCTTAGGGTATGTTTACACTACAGCGTTATTTTGAAACATCTAATTTCGAAATAGTTAATTCAAAATAGCTTATTTCAAAATAATGCGTCTACACACAAAATGCATTTCAAAATAGCATTTTGCTATTTCAAAATAGTGCATCCACACTAAGTGGATATTGAATCGCATTTAAGGCTGGCCGAAACCAGTTTCGGCAGGGCACCAGGTCAGGACTTAGCCTCAGGCAGCAGCCCTGAACAGTAACTGAGGTCTGTGCTTAAAGGGCCCCCACAGTCTCCTGGGCAGCCAGTTCTCAGGTTTCCCTGCTTGCTTGCCTACCTCGATGAGGGACAGCAAAGCATTTTTGTCTCGGCATGCTCTGGTTGCCCTCACTTGGGACATCACAGCACTCTGAAACATGGAGCCAGAGCTGCCCTGCCCCTGGGCACTCTGGTGCTTCTCTTGGACATGTTGCTGCTAGCCTGGCTGCACTTGCTGCAGGCTGCCATCCGGGAAGTCCATCGGGGG
The DNA here is from genome assembly GCF_052426305.1 of Pelodiscus sinensis. Taxonomy (NCBI): domain Eukaryota; kingdom Metazoa; phylum Chordata; order Testudines; family Trionychidae; genus Pelodiscus; species Pelodiscus sinensis. The sequence goes on from NC_143055.1 coordinate 45,647,488, forward strand.
GCTGTCAGTATCCAGGAGGCCCTGCGGGAGAGCTGCCACTCTGAGGAGCACTAACAGTCTCCCTGGTCTGCCCCACTGGGGGCTCTGTGCCTCATTCCTCCCTCACATCCTTCTACTTACCCCTCCCTAATCCCCTTCCTGGTGTAAAACAAAATACACATAGTGTCATAAATACAAACTCTCTTTATTTAACAAAATGGGGAGGAGGGGAAAACGAAACTCTGGTGAGACTGGGGAAAGGAGGCAGGAGAAGGGAGGGACAGGGTAGGAGAGGGGAGGGGGAAACCTGGGAGAAGGGAACTGGAAGGGGGAAGCAAGGGGAAGAAGGGAGAGGGGAAGTCAGGGCTCAGGGTTGGGGGTCTCACAGGGCCATATGTCTCCCAGCTCCCCGGGAGTGGGGGCCTCGGTGTCCCTGGGGGGATGGGGAGGGGATGTAGGGTGGGGAGGAGATGGAGAGAGAAGCAGGAAGGGGAGAAGGAGTGATAGCTGGGGAGGCAACAGGCACTGGAGTAGCAGGAGGCAGCATGCTTTGCAGCAGGGTCTGCAGGTGCTGGCAGATGTCACAGCCCTGGGCAAGCTGCTCCCGCCAGAGCTGCAGGTCTTCTTGCACCCAGTGCTGGAGGGTGTGACGCAGGGCTTGCAGTGCCCCCAAGTGCTGCTGCTGGTACCCCTCCACTGCATGGGTGGTCCTGCAGAGCCCTCAGGTATGGGAGCATGTCCCAGGTGGGGTGGCGCGCCCTGCACGCGCAGCTGGTGCGGCTGTGCAGAAACAAGAGAAGTGGTCGATTATCCCTGGGGACACAGTGGGTGAAGCCCAGCCCCCCTCTACAAGGCGAGGATGACCGTGCCCTGCACCATCAGAGCCGAAGTGCTTGCACAGAGGCCATGTTCGGAATGTACTGCTATCCCTGGCAGTGGGAGCTACCTCAAGACCACACCCATGGCCCTGTGCTATATATATTATGTTTGTGTGTGGGGAGATGTAGAGTGGCCTTGTGGAGGGAGGGCATCCTGCTGTGTCCCACCTTGGAGTCAGGAGAATGTCATGTCTCCTCACACATGCGTGTGGCTAATAGGGTAAGGCCCCTGTGTGGCAGCCAGCTGGGGCCATATGCCCTGGGGTAGTGTGGCACATGCTCGAACATGCACGGGTTGATGCATGATCCGTAGATATCAAGGCCCACGTGCACAGTGCCTGGTTTCCATCTCCGCCCTCCCCACGCATAAGGGGACAGTGATGGCACTCACCTGTTGTAGCTTCCCTGGCGTCGGATGACACCGGCGACAGGCCTGCTGGGGTTGCTCGGGGGCCCTGGCTGCTCAGCACTCTCCACCTGGTCTGCTGTGGCTCCTGGCTCTCCTCCTCCTCCTCCCCGATGCCCTGGTCAGGGCCCTCTGCTGCAGGATGCGGTCCAGGGCATTGACATAAGGGCAAGTGTCTGGGTTAGCCCCTGGTTGGGAGCTGCTCCCCGTGGCCCTGGCATAGGCCTGCCGCAGCTCCTTGATTTTCATCCGCACCTGCTCCTGGGTGCAGATATGGCCTTTGAAGGCCAGGCTGGCAGCCATCCCCTGTAGATGGCTGTGTTCCTGCACCCAGTGCGGAGATCATGGACATTGGAGGACTCCCCGAAACCTCAATCAGGTCCACGATCTCCACACTACACCAGGAAGGCACCCGCCTTTTGCGGCCCCTGGCAGGCTCCTGGGAGCTAGGGGACTGGTCCTGGGGAGCAGTGGAGGGCTGGCTGCCGGTGGCTTGCTGGCTCATTTTGGGGCCACTGAGTCAGGGGCAGTGACTGCTGGCTCTGGGCTGGCAGGCATGGAGCTGGCACAGGCACGGTGGCCAGACTCTACACCTTTAAGGGCTCCGGGGAGGAGGGGAGAAAGAGGAGTTTTCCTGGTTGTGCCCAGAGTGGCCACCAGGGCATCCTGGGAAGGCCCCTATTTCGTAAGCGTCTACACAGCACTTATTTTGATTTAGCTATTTCAAATTTGGCATTATTACTCATGGAATGAGGTTTACCAAATTCAAAATAAGCATGCCGCTATTTCAAATTAATTTAGAAAAAGTGGTTTGGCTATGTAGATGCTAGGAAAGTTATTTCGAAATAACTTTGTGTAGACATACCCTTAGGGTGCATGCTCCTCTCACAGAAATGTTGGGCAGATGCATAACTCAACATTTGGAAGTTGGATCCAATAGGAAAACTTTTGCCCTACTGCTGTGGAATAATAGTGACCCCTAGTGCCTACATTAAGTCTAAGCAAATATTAAAGAACTGGAAAATAAAATGGCCAAAAAAGACAGAATTCTGAGGTAAGAGGATGGGTGTATGAGTGGTAAGATACTATAATTTATTTTTTCAGAGAAGACGACTCTCAGGTAAGTAGTTTTCATTTCTCCAAAAAGTACAAGTGATTATCTAAAAACTATTCCTGGCAACCCCCAAGTTTTCAAAATGTTTATAAAACCTATACATGAGGTAAAGATGAACAGGAAGAAGAGACAGGTAGACTTATATAAATTCTATATAAATACTGCACTTGTAACTGTCCAGTGAGTTGCAAAGACACTTTGTGCCACATACCTCTGAACTTCTCAGAACAAAAATGAAGGTGATATATAGACTCAATAGAGATTGAGGCTCCAGCCAAAAGCAAAGGAAGTCTGCATACTTATGTTTTTAAATTGTAAATCAGGCAATTGCATGAAATTCAAAATGATGAAGAACATTTTCTATAAACTTACTTTAACATAACTTGCTCTGCTATTTTGTTCTTTTCCTTGTCTATGCTCCAGTCAGCTATATTTTGCAACTTTTCATCTTTTTCATTGTCCCCGTTTCACATCCCATAACTTTTATATGCATTTCTCCTTTTTAAATAGAATTATTTCTCTTCTCAAATCATCTTCCTCAAGATACATTTCCTTTTACAGCTGGGCTAGTCTCCCAGGATGTGTCTAGACTACAGGGTTTTTTCGACAATAAAGGTCTTTTGTCGAAAAAACTACACCTGCGTCTACACTACCACTGCGTTCTGTTAACAGTAAGTCAACAGAACGCGGCAGTTTTGTCGACAGCGGTAAACCTCGTTTTACGATGAAGAACGCCTTTGTTGACAGATCTGTCGACAAAAGGGTGTGTGGAGACGCAGGGAGCCAATTCTGTTGACAAAAAAGGTCTCCAGGAAGAAGCTCTTATGGACAGCCTAGCCTTTACATGTACAGCACCTCTGTGATTCCTGGCCACAGCCTCTTAAAGGCACAGGCACCCAAACAGTCATTGCTGTCCGGCAGCTAGCCAAAGCACTCATGCCAGCCATGTCCCAGCCTCAAGGCCCCTTGGCCCTTCTCGGGACAGAGATGAGAACCCATCCAGGGACACCAAAAGGCGGGCACCAGCCTGGTCAGGGCCAGAAATCAAAAACCTGCTGGAGCTCTGGTTCCAGGAAGAAGCCCTGCAGGCCCTGCAAACACGCTGAAGGAATGTGGACATTTATGAGCGCCTGGCCCAGGGACTGGCCACCAAAGGGCATCAGCTCTGCACCATGGCACAAGCGAGGGCCAAAGTCAAAGAGCTGCAGCAGGGATACGCCAAGGCCCAGGACCAGAGCTCCCGCTCTGGAGCAGCCCCACAGTGCTGCCCTTACTAGGAGGAGATGGAGCAAATCCTGGGCGGTGGGGAATTCCAGACTCCACTGTGTGTGACAGAGTCCGGGTTACTCCACCACATCATGGACCAACTCATGAGGGAGGAAAACCAGGCAGGGGAGCTGCACCAGGAGGAGGAGGAGGAGGCAGCAAGGACCCTCTCCCAGGAGCTGGTCCACCAGACCCCAGAGGCCTCCCAGGCATGCGTTGACAGCAGGGAGGGAACATCAGTTTTGAGGGGTCACCACACACGGGCGCGTTGGCAGTGTGGGGGGCCATCTAGTCCCATTGCCACAGTGGGGACCCTGTGAGTCTTTCAGGCCATTGCCCAACTCACTCGCGGTGTCACGTGTAACACCCCCGAGGCTCCTGTCCAAAGGGGAGCCCCTGCCAGCAACGGCATGCCCTTGGGGACAGCAGGGGTGCACACAGACATTGATTGTCTCCTCTTCTTTTCCTCCACAGCTGGACCCTCTACCTAACAGGGGAGCACCACACCCGCCCCACCACCATCCCTGATCTGTGGCACCCGCATGCCTGTCCCCAAAAAAGTTTGGGGGCAAGGGCAGAGCTCCTGCATCCCATAGGAGGGTCTCCTTGGTGTGGTCTGGGTCCATATGGGGAGGAGATTCATGACAGAGTCATGCAGATGCAGTAGAAGCTGCAGTATGGCAGTGTGGGGCCATCACCTGCCCAGGGGCAGCTCAGGCCCCATGGCCAAATAAAAGGTGAAAAGCAGAAAAAAAACCCCTGCAAATAAACTGCTGTGGTGTCTGAGGAAGCAGGGCAACCAGAGCAAGCACTGCAGCAACTTTGCTGTCCCTCTAGGAGATAGGCAAGCCAGAAGCAGGAGCAGAGCAATGGCTGTCCAGGGGGATCCCTTTAAGCATGAGTCTCTGCAAAGAGCAGGCAGCAGCACCTGGAAATAAAGGCTGCCCCCATTCCCTACCAGAAGCACTTCCAGGTGCCTTCTTTTTTCAACAAAGCGTCAAGCAGTCTGGACGCTCTTTTTCAAAAAAGCGGATCGATTTTTCCATTCGCATAATGTAACCTAGACGCTCTTTCTCAACAGAGGCTTTGTCGATAGATACTGTCGACAAAGCCTCTGTCAAAAAAGGCGTACAGTCTAGACGTTTACCTGATTTCTGTTTGGGTCTTCCAAAAGAAGGACAGGAGACACTTACTATAGATTTTAATCAGGTCTCAACTTTATTATATAGATGTCTCGGACTACCAGAAGATGAAGTGTACAATGCTGGCAAAACCATATTTCTTCAAATAATTCCCTGGGGGCATGTCTACACTGCAAAGGTAATTCGAAATAACAGCCATTATTTTGAATTAACTTTACTAGCATCTATACATGCAAACTGCTATTTCGAAATTGATTCAAAATAGCAGAGAGTTTAATTTGAAATAGCTATTTCGAATTAAGTGCTGAGTAGACACTTAATTCGGAATAGGAGGCCTCCAGCCCTTCCCAGGGAGTCCTGGTGGCCACTTTGGGCACAACCAGGAAAACTTACTCTCTTCTCTCAGTCCCGGAGCCATTAAAGGGGTTGACTCTGGACACAGTGCCTGTGCCAGCTCCAAGCTTGCCAGCCCAGAGCCAGCAGTGTCCATCGGGGCCCCTGGCCCAGCGGCCCCAAAACATGAGCCAGCAAGCCACTGGCAGCCAGCCCTCCACTGCTCCTGAGGAGCAGACTGCCAGCTCCCAGGAGTCTGACAGGGGCTGGAGAAGGTGGGCACCTTCCTAGTCCAGGGTGGAGATCATGGACCTTATTCAGGTTTGGGGGGGATGCCCCCAACGTCCATGATCTCCACACTAGATGGAGGAATGCGGCCGTCTATGGCAGGATAGCTACCAGCCTTGTCACCAAAGGCCACATGCGAACCCAGGAGCAGGTCTGTATGAAAATCAAGTTGGTCCGGAGAGACCCCCCAACCCTGGGCCCTGAGCTTCCCCTCCCCATTCTTCCCCTTGCTTCCCCCTTCTAGCTCCCTCCTCCCAGGTTTTCCCCTCCCCTCTTCCACCCTCTCTTCCCCTCTCCGACCTCTTTTTCCCAGTCTCCCCAAAGGTTCATCCCCACCCAGTTTTGTTCAATAAACCCAGTTTCTATTTTTGAATATTTGTCTTTTATTTGACATCAGGAAGGGGGGCTAGGTAGGGGAAGTGGAAGGACATGAGGGAGGAATGGGGCACGAGCTCCCGGTGGGCTCCCTGGGGTGGATGCTCTCCTGCAGGGCCTCCTGGATCCTGACAGTCCCCTGATGGACCCCCTGGATGGCAACCTGCAGCAAGTGCAGCCGGCCTGATGGGAACAACCCCACGAGATGCACCAGCATGCCTAGGGGCAGCTCTGGCTTCATGTGGCCGAGTGCTGTAGTGTCCTGAGTGTGGGCACTCAGGGCACTCCAAGACAGGCCTGTTTCGCTGTCCCTCATCGAGGTAGACAAGCAAGCAGGGAACCCTGAGAACTGTATGTCCAGGGTGGGGGTAGGGGCCCTTTAAGCACAGAGGTCAGTTACTCTTAGGCAGCAGCCCCACACACTAAGTCCTAATCTGATGCCCTGCCGGCACTGGTTCTGGCCAGCCTTAACTTCGGTTCAGGGTCCACTCAGTGTGGATGCGCTATTTCAAAATAGCAAAACGCTATTTCAAAGTAGATTTTGTGTGTAGATGCGTTAATTCCAATTAAGATAATTCGAAATAGCACCGTAGTTTAGACATACCCTGGGGCTTCCAGCAGTCCCTATTCATTTCTATCCAGGTGCCCCAGCCAACCGATAGCTTGGACGTTACCATTAGCCACCCCAAAAGGTGGGCTATGAGAATGGGGGGAGGTTGGTTGACTCTCTGCTGCACCAATCATAGGAGTCCCCAAAATCTCTTCCCCATTCAGTTCCTTTATCCAGTACCTTCTTTTAAGTCCTTTACCAGGCCATTTATCTGGTCCCTGAATGCCTTCCCTATGGAGTACCTCTGCTGAACATCTGCACAACCTTACAAAATAATTTATACCACCTTTATTTCTTATCAGGAAAGGCACTCGCTAGGGGTATGTCTACACTACCCTCCTAGTTTGAACTAGGAGGGTAATGTAGGCATACCGCACTTGCAAATGAAGCCCGGGATTTGAATTTCCCGGGCTTCATTTGCATAAGCAGGGAGCCACCATTTTTAAACCCCCGCTGGTTCGAACCCCGTGCAGCGCGGCTACACGGGGCTCGAACTAGGTAGTTCGGACTAGGATTCCTATTCCGAACTACCGGTACACCTTGTTCCAAATAAATTCAAATCCCGGGCTTCATTTGCAAGTGCGGTATGCCTACATTACCCCGCTAGTTCGAACTAGCGGGGTAGTGTAGACATACCCTAGGAAAGGAAAAGAAACCTCACTCCACCTAAGCCTATCTGGTGGTGCAGGAAAACTTCCTTCCCGGTCCCTTCTTAAAAAGGAGCAACTAGCATAATGCCCACAGCAGGTCCTAAACCAACCTGATATTCACTTCCACTAGGGAAGGGGGGTGAATGCTGGCTTGCTTGCTGCATGTAACAAAGAGGCTTCTCCTCCCAGGGCTTATACCTTTATGCCATTTGGACTTCACATTCCTGAGGAGTGAATCAGTGTTGCAAGGCTGCCCATTGCTCACCTCTTTGCAGAAGTGTCTAACCCCCATCCCCAGTTCTCATCTTTTGGCAAGCCCAGACAAACCCTGCCTCCACTTTAATTGTGGTGCAGACATTAATATTTTCTCACTTTGTTCTTCCACCAGTTTCTCTCCCTTCACTCCTTCATCCTTCCTTCTTCCCTGTGCCCATTCATCTGTGCTCTCACTCCATTCATTCTTCTCCAATTCTCTTCCTATAATCCTTCCTCCTCTCCTTGGAAGCAACTTTCCCTGAAACCTGGTTTGGTCTGTTCACTATTCCCAGCCTCCAAATTCATACTCCTGCATTTTCTGGTCCTTTTCCTTAATCAAATCAACCATAACTCCAGTGTGAGTTGTGTGTTTATGTGAGTGAGTATGTGTGTGTGTTTGTGTTTGTGCCTTTTCTCTCTTTCCTCCAGGTCAGATTGAGGTCAGTGCAATACTTCCTCCATTTATAAAATTCCTCCACATCCACACTGTGCCAGGGTGAACAAAATGTACCTTGAAAAAGAAATTGTACCTAACTTCCTTATGCACACATACATAACTCTTGTAGAACATTGAAAGATCACCTATTGAATGAAAAATTCTACTTAGTTTACATACACGCTTGCCCACAGAACCAAAGGAACAATAGCACACCATCAATTTACAAAAGATACCAGCCAAGATTTTTAAAGGTATTTAGAAGTTGCTGCACTCAGTACTGAAATGGACCTAACCCTAATTTTCAAAAGTGATTTAGGCATTTGGCCTAAACTCCAGTTCCTAAATCACTTCTGAAAATGTGATTTAGCTCCTAAAAACAATTAGGCATCACAATATTAAGCACAGCAATGCTTGAGGACCTTTATAAATTTGGGCCAGTATGCTTTGTCTGAACTACTTTAAAAATCACAACTCAGCTAAATTAAAACCTGTTTTCATAGTACAGTAAACTTCCGATAATCCGGCACCTTTAGGACCTAGAGGGTGCCGAATTGTCAAATATGCCAGACTATCGGAAGGGTTATCAGATATGCTGGACTATGAGGGGTCTGGGGTGGAGTGGGGGGATGCTTCCCCGAGTCAGCCACTGGTCAGTTTCAGTAGCGGTTGACTTGGGGACGCCTGGGGCATAGCAGTTGGGGTGCTGCCGGGTTGATCCCGCAATGCCGAGGGGCAGTACTACGGGACCAACCTGGCAGCACCTCAGTTGCTCTGCCCCTGGCTTCCCTGAGTCAGCCGCTGGTCAGTTTCAGCAGTGGCTGAATCCGAGAAGCCGGAGGCAGAGCAGCTCCAATTGTCCAGCTGCCTGAAGCACATCTGGGCTCCAGATGGTGCCGGACTATCAGGAGTGCCGGACCTTTGGATGCCGGACCAGTGGAGTTTTACTGTATCACAAAAATAATTGCAATAAGGGACAACTTCCTAGTCAAATTTCAAGCTTTTTTAATCACTAAAAATGATGTGGTAAGGGTTAAAAAAGAAAAAATCATTTTCAAAATGACAAGTGTATTTTCCCCACTTTTTCCCCATTAACTATACACTTTTGCTCAAGATTCTAAGAAAAACTTCTAAAATGAAAACAAAAGTACCAAATTTCAAGCTGAGAATGGGAATATTTTATACAATTGCATTAGACTGAAAATGAACATTAGTCTTTACAATGAAAATCAGACTACACTTCCTTTTCTATTAAGCATTGCTATATGCTCTACCTATGATGCTAGAATATATACTATAATGCTAAAGCATACCACATATTATACAAGCTCCTAATAATAAAAGCTTCTAATAAAATATAAAACTTCAATCTTTTTCAAATCTGAACTTATGCTATCTAAACCCACTGGTTTATCTTTAAAAGGGGAAAAAAAATCAGCAAAATGACACTTTAAAAATAGAAAACAAAAAACATCAAATACTTATTTTGCTTTTACCTTGTAAATTCCAGCACGTTTAGCAATTCATATCTTTCTTCTTGACCAAGCTGGAAAAAAGACATTTTTGTTAATGAAATTTAAGCTTAAAATAATACATTTTGGCATAAACCTACGGAAACTATATGCAGCCTATTTCATATTAATGAAAATATTAATAATAAATAATAGCATAATTGTAATAAACTTACAGACTCAATAATTACAGAGTCAGGTGTCCTTCCAGTGAATACAAAATGAAGATGCTTCGCTGCTCTGACCAATGCTCCTTCATCTGCAACAAACCAATTTCCATTTTTTTATAAACTGAGAAACTATCAAGAAAAATAATTTTCAACTTTTAAATACCTTTTAAATATCATGGGATCGATAACAGAGAAATAGGCAGATTCGTACCTGTTATAATTTTGTAATTATTCTTCTACCTGCTCCTAATCAATAGATAAATAATTTACTCACTAATAAAATTTTATTATTCTTGAAAAAATTTCAGAACCTCAGCTATTTCTGAATCATTTTAAATTTTACCCTTATTTAACAGTAGTCTTACTTTCCTCCCTTTCTTTCTCATTTTGTATATTTGTAGAATCCCATGTTACTATTGATTATTTTTGCTTTTTTGATATCCTTATGTTTCCCTCCTCAAACCATAACTAACTCTAAAAATATTCTTGTTTAAATGCCTCCTTGGGTTCCCTATTTTGAGTACATTTTTTTCTCTATTTCTAACATTTTTGAATAGCCTCTACTGGCATCACACTGACCAATGCCTATTAATTGTCCTCTTCTTTTCAGAAGATTTATAATCTATGCTTTCTTACTTATAGAGCTTTTAAGGATTTCTTAATGAATTTGAAAACTGAACCCTACTTACTAAATATCTCATTTCCCCTAAAATTTTCTTTACTAACATGTAAATCTAACATTGGAACAATGCTGCAATTCTGTGATTACATTCTTGCTAAGGTAGTACAGCAAGAGATTTTCATTTCTTTGAAAAAAAATAATTCACCAATTAGGTTGAAAGAGACAATATAATAACCAAACCACTGATGAAAATTTCACCCCAGTGTCTTAAGGCATGTCTTCACTACATCTGTGAGCAAGCCACTCTATAATCCATTGTTAATAATTTTCAAACTGCCAAAACACTTGAATGCATTTTAACTTTCAATTTCAGTATACATCACTATGAGTCACTTTTCTACAGCTCAAGCTGATGAAGCATTTCACTGTGATAGAAATGTCTGTCTTATTTATAGAAACATACTAGCATAGTATAAAGGATACTACATGGGTAACTGTGAGTAATAAGATTATATACACACACATCACATGTTCCTTAACTACATTAGAGAAAAATCAGAAAATGATATCTCTGCCATGCCTACAGACCTCTCATCTGACTGCCACTGTTTTAATACAAATAAACAATACAATTAAAACTTTGTCATATAAAACATTGATGCAAAAAATCAGTATGAATCTATTTGAAAATAATGTATGAAATATGGTTTACTAGTGTATTAAATATTGTCTTGTTTTATCTTGATGTTTTGTCTTATCACCAGAATCATCATGTTTTACTTTAATTCCTGATGATTACTGCATAGTGTTATTTTCTTTTGTGATTTTTGCTAAGTCCATGTTATTAATATAAAACATCATAGAGAATCATAAACGGGTATTAGCTTGTCTTTTGAAATGAACACATGCCTTCCTGAACACATGACTTTGAATTTAATTTGCATTCTCCAACCCATTCAACTGTTTACAGCATATGTGTCTGGATGTTGTAATGCAGATTGCAAACCACCCTTTGTTATTATATAATTTATATGACTCCTATAAATCCTCTTTAAGATACGGATTGGGAAAAATCAAAATCAGTGCTGTATAAGGGTGTAAAAATTTATAAGACAGATCCTAAATATCACTACTTTTGCACATTTATTTAAATTTCTGGACAAGGGGGAGACCAACAAGACATCAAGTTTTGAATTAACAGTCGTGTTTGTTTTACTGTTCATATGTAATTACCAGGCTCTTACCTGGAGATGCTGCTTGATATATAATCTTATCACCTTCTCTTTCTGGAACAGCTGTATGACAAACTGCCATCATTGTCAGAAATTCACATATTATAGGTGCAGTTGGCTAGTACAAAAAAAAAGGAAAAATTAACAATTAATCTGTGCGTTGTAAAAATAGCACTAAGTCATTGAAAATCTCCTTTCATGTTCAAAACAATATATGTTTAAAATATTTATATTCTTTTGGTTCTTGACATTACACACAAATCATTTTTAACATTCACCTGATTTGCTTTAAGTCTATTCAAAGTGCGGCTATACTTTCCTTTTATATAGTGTGGCAGGGTCAGTCTCTCTCCTGAGACCCCAACCACTGTTCTGACCACTGTCCTACACTTTGGGTATGGCTACACTAGCCACCCTCATTCGAACTATGGTGGCTAATGTAGTCATTCAAACTTGCAAATGAAGCCCGGGATTTAAATATCCCGGACTTCATTTGCATGTTCCCGGGTGCCACCACTTTTAAATGCCCGGTAGCTCAAATTACCTGCCCGCTGCTATACGCGGCACAGGCTAGGTAGTTGGAATTAACACTCTTAATTTGAACTACCATTACTCCTCCAGAGTAGTAACGTTACTCCTCTGGAGGAGTAATGGTAGTTTGAATTAAGAGTGTTAATTCGAACTACCTAGCCCGTGCTGCGTGTAGCAGCGGGCAGGTAATTCGAGCTACCAGGCATTTAAAAATGGCGGCACCCGGGAACATGCAAATGAAGCCAGGGATATTTAAATCCCAGACTTCATTTGCAAGTTTGAATGACTACATTAGCCACCCTAGTTCAAACTAGGGTGGCTAGTGTAGCCATACCCTTTGAGGGCTGCAGCAGGGCCCTCACCTGTAGAGTTTTTGTCCCTGGGCCTTCCTGGCCCTTAGCATAAAGGATGTTGTATGGGCTGAAGCCCTGGGCCAGTCACAAATGACCAGAAAGCCCTCTTTCCCCCCCCCCCAAAGGGTGGGGGTAAGGTAGGGCTCCAACACCTCCTGCTCACCTCCCCCGGTAGCCTTTAGCAGGGCTGGTGGTTCCTCCTGCTCCTCTACTCTAAGTCTCCTTTACACTGGGTTGTTTTCCTCCTCTCCCTCCGAGGGTTTTTAAAGAGGCCCCTGTGGCAGCCCCAATCAGCTTCACCTGGCTCTTCATTGATTTGCATCCACCCTTTCTCAGCTGCTCCTAATTAGCCAGGATTGCTGCTGTTCCCTTTGCTAGAGCAGCCTTTCTCCCCTTCCTCCAAGTCCTTTAACCTGCTCGGTCACAATAGTCAGTCATTGCAAGTATTGAAGCCTATAGTTAATGTTGCCCAAGTGTAATGGAGTGTTCATCTCATGCTAGTTTAGAACAGTGGTCTCCAACCTTTTTAATCATAAGATCACTTTTTCAATTTAAGTGCAATGTAAGATCTATCTCAAACCCAAATTCCTTTGCCCCACTTCCTTCCTGCCCCTTTTCTGAGGCCCTTCCCCTGCTCCACCCCTTCTTCAAGGCTTCACCCTGCTTACTTCATTCCCTCTTGCTCCCCCATCCTCACTCACTTTCACTGGGCTGGGGTTGGGGTGCAGGCTCTGGTCTTGGGCGAAGGACTTTGGATTGTGGGAGGGGTTCCAGGGTTAGCCCAGGGTGGGGGATTGGGGTCCAAGAGGGGTTTCGGGGCACAAGGGGAAGGAGTTTGGGTGGAGGGGAACTCACATCTGGGGCAGGAGGAGGTTCAGGGCTGGGACAGAGATTCAGGAAGCAGGCTCTGGCTGGGCACCATTTAACTGAGATGGCTTCTGGATGGTGGAGTAGTGGGGTTAAGGCAGGCTTACTCCTACCCTGGCCCTGCACCACCCCTGAAAGCAGTTGGCTTGTACTGCAGTGGCTTCATGGCACCATGTGCTGCCTCTCATCTACATGCACTGAGCCCGCAGATTCTACTGGACATAGTTCCCTGTTATTGATCAATGGGACCTGCAGGAATGGTGTCTGCAGGCAAGGATGGCATTTGGAAACCCCCTGGTTCTGCCTTTCTCAAGGGCTGCCAGGACATGTCAGCCACTTCCAGGAGCAGCAATTACCACAGGGATAATAACTCCAACCATACTAGGTTAGGAATTTTAGAACTTACTACTCAAAGAATTAAATATAAGCATAAGAGAGAAATGAAAATAATGAAATGCACAGACCAGTCAAAAATCACAAATAACACACTGTCCAAGCAGTAAAAGAAGTAACAACAACCCTCCACGTATGTGTTGGGTCAGGAGCTGAGAGTGAAGAACAGCATGTGTGTGTGAGAATGACAGACACACAAAGGCTATGTCTATACTGCACTGTTTTGTGCAAGAAATATGCAAATAAGGCAAAGCGTGGAATATCGCCATTTCTCATTTGCATATTTAACGTGTGGCCACTTTTTGCGCAAGAGGCTTTTGCGGAAAAAGGAGCCGTCTACATGGCTTCTTTTTGCGCAAAACCCCCTTTTAGCACAAGAGCCGTTCTGCTTTATTTCAGGAAGAATGGCTTTTTACGCAAGAGGGGGTTTTGCGCAAAAGCCTCTTGCGCAAAAAGCGGCTGCTCATTAATTATGCAAATGAGGCATGGCGATATTCTATTCTTTGCCTAATTTGCATATTTCTTGCACAAAACAGCGCAGTATAGACGTAGCCACACAGTGTGTGAGAGTGACAGAGATTTGCATTGCCAGGCTCCCTCCATCCCCTTCTCTCTGTGTGTGAAGATCAGGTACAGAAGTGGGGGGAGGAGGGACATTAACATCAGTGCCTCTCTTTCTCCCTCTCAAACCCTGCCCAGCAAGCAGGAGGCTCCCAAGGGGGCAGCTCCAAGGCAGAGGGCAGGAGCAGCATGACAGGGGTTGGAGGGGCAACTGAAGTGCTACTGCTTGATAGCTTATTCGCCAAACCAGTCAGGATCACTGTCAGAGGCTCCAAGATCTACAGGTAGATCCCAAACTACTGGTTGGTGACCAATGGCTTAGAAGATATCAATCAGGCTGAAAAGGGGCCAATTAACTGGATAAGCAGTAGCAGAAGGAAATTAGGTGACCTCAGTAACTCCTGAATGAAGATGGAGCTCAGCTCAGAAGGAACAGGCAGGGCTAGTAAAAAGCCAGAAAGGGGCAGTAGAAGGGGCTGCAGCAAGAGAGCCAGTGGCCTTTCTGGACATCACAGAGGCAGAAGTACTTTTCTGATTTCCCAGGAGTATTTGATTGCTGCTCTGCCCCAGACCCTGCTCCCTCTCCACATCTTCCTGCTCTGTCCCAAGAATCCAAGCCTTGCTCTGACTCTTCCTCCCTCACCAGTGTCTCCTGCACACCATTGAACCACAGGGAGCTGATCAGCAGAGCCACTTGCGGATGCTGTGCACCCACTATCTTTTCCTGATGGTGCTCCAGTTGCAGAACACCTATGGAATTGGCACCTATTCACAGAAGGATGTAAGTGAACCTAGAGGCTCAGGAACATGGCAACAAGGTTCAAAATAGGGCAAACCTTGGCTGCTGATTAGGGGTTCCTGAGCTGGAGTCCAGAGTAGAGGATGGGCCTGGGTTCCACTACCAGCTATTTGGGAATTGGCATCATTTGGTAGTGAATGGGGAAACTATTCAAGACAATTTGTATAGAAAGACTATGATAGCTCAAAAAGGAAGATCCATACTGGCCAAACCAAGTCACTCAGGGTACGTCTACACTACAGCGCTAGTTCGAACTAACTTAGTTCGAATTAGTTAATTCGAACTAAGCTAATTCGAACTAACGCATCTAGAACTAAAAACTAGTTTGAATTAGCGTTTTGCTAATTCGAACTAGCAAGTCCACATTGAGTGGACTCTGAACAGGGCTTAAGGATGGCCGGAAGCAGTGCCGGCAGGGCATAAGAGGAGGACTTAGAGCATGGAGATGCTGTCTCAAGCTAGCCGAGGGCTGTGCTTAAAGGGTCCCGACCCCCACCCCGGACACACAGTTCTAAGGGGTGCCCCGCTTGCAAAGAAGTTCTGGCTTGGAGTGCCCGGAGTACCCACACTGGGCACATCACACCACTCGGCCATCAGCCCGGCTGCACTTGCCGCAGGCTGCCATCTGGGGAGAGGGGGTAATTGGGGGGCTGCAGGAGAGCTTCCACCCTCAGAAGCCCGCAGAGCCAGCCCAGTCCTCCCCATCGGGGGCTCGTACCCCATTCCTCCCTCACCTCCTTCCACTTACCCTTCCCTAGCCCCCCTTCTTATTGATGTACAAAATAAAGATAACGTTTCTTCCAACATTGACTCTGTCTTTATTGAACAAAACTGGGGGGAGACTGGGAAAAGGAGGTGGGAGAGGGGAAGAGAAAGGCTGGGAGAAGGGAGGGCAACTAACATGATCAGGGGTTGGGAACAGGTCCCAGATGAAGAAAGGCTACAGAGACTGGGACTGTTCAGCTTAGAAAAGAGGAGACGGAGGGGGGACAGGATAGAGGTCTCTAAAAGCAGGGGTTGGGTGGAGACGGTGCATTCAGAAAAGTTCTTCCTGAGTTCCCATAAAGGAGGACTAGAGGACACCAAAGGAAAGGAATGGGTAGCAGGCTTGAAACTAGTAAGAGAAAGTTGTTGTTGTTGACAAAGCAAATAGTTAACCTGTGGAACTCCTTGCTGCAGGAGGCTGGGAAGGCTACAACTAGAACAGAGTTTAAAGGGAAGTGAGATAAAGTCATGGAGGTTGGGTCCATGGAGTGGTCTTAGCCAGGGGGTAGGAGTGGTGTCCCTGCCCAAAGTTTGTGGAAGGCTGGAGAGGGATGGCACGAGACAAATGGCTTGGTCATTGTCTTCGGTCCATCCCCTCCAGGGTCCCTAGGGTTGGCTGCTGTCAGCAGACAGGCTACTGGGCTAGATGGACCTTTGGTCTGACCCAGGACGGCCATTGTAAGCTCAGGGCTCAGGGTCGGGGGGTCTCAGTGGACCCCCTTGATTTTCATGCATACCTGCTCCTGGGTGGCCAGGCTGGCAGCTCTCCTGCCCTAGCCGGCCACTTTCCTGTGCCTAGTGCGGAGATCGTGGACAAGGTCCACGATGTCCGCACTAGCCCAGGAAGGTGCCCGCCTCTTGCGGTCCAGGGCAAGCTCCCGGGAGCCGCCAGCCTGGTCCCGGCAAGAGGGGGTGGGCTGGGGGACATCGGGTGGGTGGCTCTGTGCCGTGCCAGGTGCAGGGTCTGCTGGCTGGGTGCTGGCAGGCTTGCACCTGGCACAGGCACCGTAGCCAGCCCGTGCCCCTTTAAGGGGTCCGGGGCCGGGAGGGGGGCATAGAGTTTCCCTGGTGTTGGCCAGAGTGGCCACCAGGGAAACCTGGGGAGGGCTAGCGTCCCACTAGTTCGAATTAAGGGGCTACACACCCCTTAATTCGAACTAGCTAGTTCGAACTAGGCTTAATCCTCGTAAAATGAGGTTTACCTAGTTCGAACTAAGCGCTCCGCTAGTTCGATTCAAATTCGAACTAGCGGAGCGCTAGTGTAGCGCCTATGAAAGTTAGTTCGAACTAACGTCCGTTAGTTCGAACTAACTTTGTAGTGTAGACATACCCAAAGAGAGATCAACCTGAGTCACAGGGAAAGGGAGAACACAGGATGCACAATCAGCAGCAGAAGGCAATATTGGATCAGGAAAGAGCTAATTCCCAGAGCAGCCAGAAAGTCATACCCTAGTAATGTGTGAACCCTGTGACACTTTCCATAATTCAGCTCTGAGTTCAGTTGTTTATAATTTTGCCAAACTTTAACTATTTGGACAGAAATTATCCATGCCTGTCTATTTCAGACTGATTTACTTTGGACACTTTTATCAAAAGTATTTTAGCCATTTCTCAAAACAAGATTAGGAGAAGTTATATTGTTTTTCCCACATAAACCATAATTTCCCAAATTGATTTCTAAGACGTCTAGTTGCCAATACTAAAGACACTTAGAGAAGATTATTATATAAATGCAAACATAAGCACCAACTCTGTGGATGCTTTGAGACTGAGCATCCACAGAAAAAAATAGTGGTCATTAACTGTCAGCCCTATGACTCACCTCCCCCCTGTCCTCTCAGCCCTCTCCCGTGCAGGCTAGTATTGTACCATCAATCAGCTCCTCCCCTTCTCTCCCAGAATCTTTCACTTACTATGATCAAGCTGTTCACTGGTATACAGGAGACCCTGGGGACAGGGATAGGAGTGGGGGCAGGAAGAGGTGATGTGGTGGCAGAATAGGGTAGGAAGAGGCAGAGAGGAAGCAGGAAGACATGAAGCAAGATGGAGGCTGGGGGAAAGGGTGCAGCCTGAGACAGAGTGGTAATTGGGCACTCCCCTACTACAGGAACTTGGTTCCTTTGAGTGCAAATGAGAAGACAGAACTCCACTAAAAGTGAGGCTGTTCAACTGTAAAAACAACAATCCCCTATATTGTACAGAATGAAACATTTCTGAAAAAAATGACTTCATTCAAGAAATAGTCTGGAAGAAGAAATGGTATAACTATATAGAGAATCACCAATTTTAGAAACCTTTTCAGTTTCACTTTCAAAATGGGGCAGCTCCTGTCTTTCTTATATTCATAGCTCTGAATTTTTCTAGAAAAGAGGTACATGTTCACTAGTTTCTGTTATAAGATCTGATCCAGCAAAGCACTTGAGCATGTGATTAACATTACTAGGATCTCCAATTTTAATTACAAGCAGGAAGAAGAAACTGTGAATGGGCTAGAACCCTTTATTTCTTAGGTGGAGGCAGGAAGTCACAAAACTTGCATGTACCCCTCTAATGGGTCCTGCTCACCAAAAGTCTCCAGCTCGGATACACTGGACACAAAGTCACCAGCGATGGAATATATATGTGCACAAGACATCTCAGAGAACACATGGGTTTAATTATAATTAAATGTCCATGGCTAATGAGTATAATTAAACGTCCATGGCTAATGAGTATACAGCTTCTCATGAACAGAAAGCTGGGCTATTATTTGCATAGAATATAGGTTGGTTTCATATATATATATATATAATTTAATTTCTTTTAAAAGATGCTCTTTTTTTGTTTTTTTGAAATCACTCCTTTCATTTTGTAAAACAAGATCATCTTTTCTATTGCACTTACATGATTGTTTTGTAGATTCTCCAGCAGCGATGGATCACTAAATGGTTTTTCTTCTCCAACCTGTGAGTCCTGACTAACAAAAATGAAGTAGAGAAGTCAAAAGAACATCATTAGTATTTTCTTAATCATTCATTTAAAATTCAATAGCCTCATACTAAAGCCAAACATAATTTTTGCATTTATTTATAGCCATGATACTATAATGTTAACTGACAAATGTACACAAGCACAAAGAGTAACTGAATGGAACCCATTATTTATTGGATAATTCTGAAATCTAAATAACTTTCTTAATATATAAAATTACAACACAGAAGCTACTGAGAGTTGGCCATTTGCTGGATGCTGGAACTGGGACACAGTAAAGATTAATCCCAAATAAAATTATAGGCTCCAATCCTGCATTCTGAGTTCCACGTGGGTATAAAAAGCCTCCTGTGCAATCTCACTGAAGTCACTGGGACTCCGCTTACGTGCTGGGGTTTGTCCACACTGAGTAGATGATAGTATCTACAATTATTCTTAATAGTGAAACATTTGTGAGTATGCACCATAAGCTAAGAAAAATATAAAAATTCAGCAATAGTATTAAAGTTTAATTAATCATAAATACAAAATTTCCAAACAATACGACCATTACAATACACATAGGCTACGTCTACACTGGCATGATTTTTCAGAAATGCTTTTAACGGAAAACTTTTCCGTTAAAAGCATTTTTGGAAAAGCGCGTCTAGATTGGCAGGACGCTTTTCCGCAAAAGCGCTTTTTGCGGAAAAGCGTCCGTGGCCAATCTAGACGCACTTTTCCGCAAAAAAGCCCCTATCGCCATTTTCGCGATCGGAGCTTTTTTGCGGAAAACAGTACTGTGCTGTCTAAACTGGCCCTTTTGTGCAAAAGTCTTTCGGAAAAAGACTTTTGCCTGAATGGGAGCAGCATAGTATTTCCAGAAAAACACTGACAATCTTATATGAGATCGTCAGTGCTTTTCCGGAAATTCAAACGGCCAGTGTAGACAGCTGGTAAGTTTTTCCGGAAAAGCGGCTGATTTTCTGGAAAAACTTGCCAGTCTAGACACAGCCATATAGTATGTCTGAGTTTCCAACTATGTCCCTTCTAACCCTCATAACCTCTGTAACAGAAAGAGGGCCTGAAGCATAAAACCTGATATAAGGCCTGAGACCTGAACCCAAGTCAGGCTATCAGCAGAAGTCAGGCCCAGCTATAAGGTAAACACATGTTTGAAAGATTGTTGTCCAATACATGAACATGGGAAAAACATGGTTGGTATTGCTAAAACACAGGCATTCCTAAGAAGTACTATGTATTAGATATTCATAAACACATTGAAGAAGGGTAGCAAAAAAACACCCCAATATGTGTGTCGGTATAAAACACATGAAGGATGCTATATAGCCAGACTGATCCATCATGAAGATAAGGTGCGGATGACAGAATAATGGATGGAGATGTTTTGTTTGAACCAACAGATATAAGGTGCAGGGTGGTAATTAATCACATTAGAAGAGTAATATGTTACTTGTTTGTATCAGTGTATAACAGAGGAGTCACAGAAACAATGTCTTAGTCTGGCCTGGGGGCAATGGAAAGTTCTGATGCTGACCAAGCTGGACCATTCTTAGGGACATGTATATTAATATCCCTGGAGTTCATAGGGTACTGTGCAAACCTGGCCAGGCACATTCACCACTGAGCTAAATCTGTGGTCCTTTTAATTAGTACAGGTTGGACTGCTCTTGTCTGACCCTTGGGACCTGACCGGTTCCAGAGGAGGGAATTTACTGGACAAGCGTAGGTCCCCTGATACCAGCCCCTCAGCCCACTGCCCCTCCCTGTTTTCGGTTCCTTCTGCATGGCTGAGCAGTCTGCAGGCCAACCCCACTGCCAAACAACAGGTTGTCGAATCAGGCTGCTGCAGCCCCAGCCCATGTGGCCCCAGTTGCACTGATTCTGCCGGGCTGCTGTGGCCAGCTTCTCCCCCACCCCAGGTAAAATTATCTGCAGAAGAAGCCTAAGCAGGGACTGCTGTACTGGAGATAAGGGGCTAAAATGGGGTCCAGCTGGGGCTACCCCCTAGAAGAGAATACCCAATCTGGGTTTACTAGGACCAGAATGTGCTCCCCGTTCCACCATGTGTCTAAGGAAAACTGCACAGAGGAACCAGTCAGTCAGTCAGAGACTCCAACCCAGTGATGCTGGAACAATTTTTATATTGGGGGGTGGTGGTGGTGCTGAAGGCAGAAACCATGTATGAGAGCTGTTATTACTTCAAGCATGGAGGTGCGGTACCACCCCTAATTTTAGCATCTATGCTCCAGCCAGAAACATTAGTTACAGAAACTGCTAAACCAGTATCTGACTGTTGCAGAAAAGGACCTGGGGATTACAGTAGATGAGAAGCTGGATATGAGTCAACAGTGTGCCCTTGTAGCCAAGAAGGCTAATGGCATATTAGGTTGCATGAAAAGGAGCATTGCCAGCAGATCCAGAGATGTCATTATTCACCTTTATTCGGGTCTGGTGAGGCCAAATCTGGAGTATTGTGTCCAGTTCTGGGCCCCCCACTACAAAAAGGAGAGGTTCCAGCAGAGGGCAACCAAAATGATTTGGGGGCTGGAGCATATGACTTATGAGGAGAGACTGAGGGATTTTGGTCTGTTTAGTCTGCAGAAGCAAAGAGTGAGGGGGGATTTGATAGCAGCCTTCAACTTCCTAAAGGGAGGTTCCAAAGAGGATGGAGAGAGGCTGTTCTCAGTAGTGACAGATGGCAGAACAAGGAGCAATGGTCTCAAATTGTGGTGGGAGAGGTCCAGGTTGGATATTAGGAAAGCTATTTCACTAGGAGGGTAGTGAAGCACTGGAATGGGTTACCTAGGGAAGTAGTGGAGTCTCCATCCCTAGAGGTGTTTAAGTCTCGGCTTGACAAAGCCCTGGCTGGGTTGATTTAGTTGGGATTGGTCCTGCCTAGAGCAGGGGGTTGGACTTGATGACCTTCTGAGGTCTCTTCCAGCTCTATGGTTCTATGATTCTATGACATTTAGACAACTTTTCAGAGTACTGACTGTACTTTCTCTGCCCTGTGCTGATTGGCTGCATACTTCATCCCTCTGCCTTCCAGTCTCTTCACCTCAACTTCACTCCACATCTGCCCCTCGTCTCTCTCCCTCACATTGTCTTCCCTTCAATGGCCTTTCTCCTTTTATTTCCACATCCCATTTAGCTTACCTCCTCCTAACTAAACTCATCTCACTATCCCACAAAAATGAATGGAACTAACATGTTTACTGTCATCAGATTGTTCACTCTGCTTGTGTGTTAGACATACTCCTTTTCTCACCTTGTATCTGTACTATTAAGGATATAAGCTCTTTGAGGAATGCTTTGTTCTATTCTGTGCCTGTACAGTGCCTAGCAAAGTGGTGCCCATTTTTGATTCTTAGGCACTATCATAATAAGCATGATTATTTCTAAACCAAAGATGAAATCCAAGTTCCCCTGAAGTTCAGAATTTTGCCCCCACTTCTTAAGAACAGTTTCTAGCATACCAACAGATAAAAACAAAGGGCAATATCACATCTGGAGGAACATTTTTAAAATCTTACAGTGAAAGATGGAATTTTGCAAAATGTTTCCATTCACTCAGAATTAGAACTTCAAGAACCAAGTGCTCAGATGGGATTACTGGAGTTTCCTGCTGCAAAATCCTACCTCAATATCTCAATGTGAATAGGAGTCACTTTGGCTCATCTGACAGCAAGGATAGCAAAGTGTATTCTTCAGTAGTTTTAACCATGCTATTAAGGTGTGAGACTACCAGCCCAAGGAGAGGACAGAGGTCCTATTTGCTGAGGTTGGATGCTAGCTAAGTTGAGGAGATAAATGCACCACTGACAGCACACTGATGGATGGATGAAGAAATGGCTAAAACAACACAAATAAATAGGCCCCAACTCCTCAATCCATTTTACGATGGTGGTGAGGAGTTCAGTCGATGAGAGAATCTATGAGAGAATTTCAGAAAAAGGACTGACCTCTCAGCATGCATCTATAACTGCAATACGCAGATTGATCTGACCAACCATATAAGGGAGCAGAAAACAAGGACAGGCTGTGACATTCTCCATCTCTGCATAACACAACAAAGAAAGGAGATGGAAGTGAACTGGAGAGATGATAGTACCAACATGTTGGGAAAAGGAGAAGTCATGAGAACCACTGGAGGAACTGGATTTATTATTAATAAGGAATGATCTCCAATAATCATCTCCTACAAGTTCAAGTCATGCACATTGGAGAGCTACACTTTCAACTGAACAAGATCATCACCCTCCAAGTTATTCAGATCTATGCTTCCACAAGCACAAGTGAAGGTGACAATGTAGAAGAATTCTATCAGGAGCTCAAGGGAACTGTCACTCAAAAAATCCACATAACCAATGGGCGATTTCAATGCTAAAGTTGGATGAGGGAAAAATATTAGAAGTTCATTGGAAGTTATGGCATCAATGAACAGAATCGGGGGCTCTGTCTACACTGGTGGGTTCTTGTGCCAAAATATGCAAATGAGGCTAAGCGTGGAATATTGCTGAGCCTCATTTGCATATCTAATGAGCCATCATTTTTGCGGAAGAGGCTCTTGTGCCAGAAGGAGCATCTACACTGCCCCTTCTTGCGCAAGAAAAATCCTCTTGCTCCATGCCCCTACGCTGATTATTTTAAGGAATAACGGCATAGCGCAAAAGGGTTTTTCTGGCGCAAGAAGGGGCACTGCAGACAGCTCTTTCTGGCACAAGAGCTTCGTCCGCAAAATGGCGGATCGTTAGATATGCAAATGAGGCTCAGTGATATGCCACGCTTAGCCTCATTTGCATATTTCTGGCGCAAGAACCCACCAGTGTAGACATAGCCTACGAGAAGTGCAACTGGCAACTCTGGTGGAGCCAAAATAAATATTCATTGGTAACACTTGGTTTAATAAGAAGGAAAGAAGGAAGTGGACATGGATCATGCCCAATGTGAAGAACAAGAATGAGACTGACTATATTCTGATCAATAAGCAACACATTGCATAAGACATCTCAGGAGTACCATAATTTAACACTGGTGGTGATTATTGCTTGCTTGCTCAGAGCACAGCTCACCAACAAAAAAAGGTAGTGAAGAAAGCATCGCAAATGGCAAATCAGAGACAGCAGCCAAAAACATTCAGTGTGGCAATATTGAAAGTGAACATTTCCAAGGAAGACTGGAGTCTTATAAACTCAGAATTATAAAAGCTTCATTAATAAGTTGAGGCAATGCATGAAATTAGTCAAGAAAGGAAGACTGAAAGGAGTGAAAGAAAAAAATCGCTGAAGAAATATGCAACTTATTAGAGAAGCAGAGGAATATGAAGAGCTCTGCAAGTCAATATGAAGAAGTCCTCTGCAAGCTGATATGAAGAAGACTAAAGGAGGACTTTGAGAACTACTGAAATGAAAGGCTCTTAAAGATGGTTGAAGATTGCTGAACATTCAAAATGCAAAATGGGATTTTACACTGTGCAGGTCAACAATAGTGGCATTGAAGAATAGCGATGGAAAAACAGTAATTGACAGAACAGAGATAAAAGTGGTCTGCAAAGATTTCTACATGAACTGCTCACATTTCAAATAAATGCCCTGTATCAACAGCTCACAGACCAACAAGCATGTACTCCCAGGCCTGGTCCGTGAAATTTGACAGATAGTTCACCAAATGAAGGTGCCGCAGGTAAAGATGGACCAATAATCAAAATGGTAATAGCTGGACGCCAAGATCTCTGGGAAAACTTTGTTCAGAGGTTTAGCCATTATTTGGAAATGCAGAAGATACCATCTAACTGGAAGGATTACAATGACATTCTGCTGCACAAGAAAGGTTATGATGTAAAGAACTATTGTCCCATATGCCTAATGTCACGTTTACAAACTAACATGTCCCCAAAATAACAACAAACTTACTTTCACAGACTCTGTATTACCTTCATCGACTGCAAAAAAGCACTCGACAGCACAGAGATCAATGCAGGATTGAAAGCACTTGCAGAGCAGGGCATCAACACAAACCTTATCACACTATTAAAGGAATCAAATTCTGACTGCAATACAATATAACTTTATTTGATACTCCCCTTGGCATCCCAAGTAAGAAATGTTTGAAACAAGTAAACTCTTCACAACCTGCTTCGACATGGTAATTAGGTGGATGAATTGAAAGGGTGGAAACAGCATTACTGGAAATCAGTTAAGTCATCTTAGAGTTGCAAGATGATATGTTGATTGATGAAAATACTATCAAACTACAGAAAAAGCTGCAAGAATGCAATACAAAAAGCAGCCAAGTTTTGGACTGAAAATAAACTGTTCCAGAATGAAATTGATGAGATCTGATACCTTTCCAAAATCCCAAATAACAATCAAGTGAGAGAAAATAGAAGAAGTTGTGTATTATGTTTATTTGGGCCAAGTAATTAACATGGGCCATGATTAGGAAGGTGAACTCTCACATAGCAAAAAAAGCAGATTGGTGTGTATTCAATTCTATCAAGGAAAAATCAACAAGGCAAAATGAGCCAACCTCTTCAATGCAACAATATTGCCAGTACAGTTGTATGACAGTGAAACATGAGCAATAACAAAGATAGTGGAGCAGCAACTGTCTGTCACAAAGAGAGCAATGGAAAGAAGAATTTTGGGAATTTCAATCCACAAGCAAGTTCTCACTGAAGTGATCAGAGAGCAGAGTGGAGTGCAAGATGTAATTGTTGAGAGCATGTGTAGTAAAATGCAATGAGCTGGGCTAATAGCAAGATTCACTGACAATCAATGGACTGCAGCTGTCACCCAGAGGTACCCACAGGAACTGAAATGATAACCCAGCTAATCTCCAAAAAGATGGGAAAATTTTATTGTGAAAAGACATTGCCACACATGGAGAAGGAAGGGCAGGATACGAGAATGGAAGATGTGTTGTGATTGGCGCAATTTACTAATGGGTTGAAATCTGATCAATCAAGGTGACCAAGGTGATTGAAGTTTCAAACATTAACATAATAATATAATAATGTTAGAATCTTTGTCTATAGTTTGAATGAGAAAAAAATAAATGCTCCTTAATGTTCTGTCATCAATAACTGGAAAGATCAGAACCCGGAAAATATTTTATCAGCGTTAAAAGAAAATATAAATTAATCAGTTTATTTGTAGAGATAATCTCTCTCCAATAAGACACAATACATCTCAGGTACAAAACTAAACATGTAGAAAGCAGTAAGATATTCTATTTTAAGATCTGTGAGTTTTCTATTGATTATACCAGAGAAAATGTGTCATGATTGGATTTAAGACTGAAAAAGTTTTACATTTCTGAAAAGTCTATAAAGCATGCAGTCACTGAATCAAACTACAAATATCTTTAAAATTCCAGATCCTATGAACATTTAATATTTGCTTAACTTTGAGTATATTAGTTGTTCCATTTAACTTCAATGAGACTAGTTATATGTGCTAAGTCAAGTACATTTGGGTATGTCTACACTAGCTCCCTAGCTCGAACTAGGTAGGCTAATGTAGGCATTCAAAGTTGCAAATGAAGCCCGGGATTAAATATCCTGGGCTTCATTTGCATCTTCCCGAGCGCCGTCATTTTTAAAAGTCCCTTAGTCCGAATTCCGTGCCCGCGGCTACATGCGGCATGGAGTAGGTAGTTTGAATTAGGATCTCTAATTCAAACTACTGGTACATCTCGTTCCATGAGGAGTAAAGGTAGTTCGAATTAGGATCTCTAATTTGAACTACCTACTCCGTGCCGCGTGTAGCCGCGGGCACGGAGTTCGGACTAAGGGACTTTTAAAAATGGCGGCGCCTGGGAAGATGCAAATGAAGTCTGGGATATTTAAATATATGCAACTTCGAATGCCTATGTTAGCCTCCTTAGTTCGAACTAGGGGGCTAGTGTAGACATACCCTATGTGTTTTCAGGAGTGGGCTATGGTTCACCAGATAATATTCTATTTCAAGATCCAGTTCAAGTAATTCATTATTTTTAAATTAGCAAACAAGTAGTTGATAATCTAGCAACAATATTTATTCCTACTGAAAACAGGAAATGCTGTGCATTTGTAACAAAATGTTGTAGTGTTTTAGGTGAAGTGCTGTAGCTATTCAAGTCAATGGCAAAACTACTATCAACTTCAAACAGGGGTCAGAATTTCACCTCTCAATATTTTACTTGAACATAGTTTTGAGCTTCTTAATGTATATTGTTTGAGATGAGGACATATGTAGTGCTGATATTAACAGCTATCCATTAAAAAATAAACCATTACAATATAGAGAGATGGTTTGTTATATTAATATTTCCTCTCAACTATTAGACTATTTTTCTAATGCTTGAATAACTGAGTACAGAAATATATCTGACTCTTGTTTTTACATGTATCTATCATACTTTGAAAAGTTTACATTAAAAATCCTCAACAGCAATGACCCTATCAGTTACCTTGTTCTCTACAATAGACAATTTAAAGTTATATTATTGGCAAGACAAGTTTAGATTCAAATGGAATGGTCAAATTTTCTTAACCCTTCTCATCTGCATATAAAACGTGAGTAATTCTGGCCCCAAATAATAACAATTTAGCAATAACAAATATTGACTCAGTAAAAATGCATATAAAATTCAATCTGTGTGTGCAAGTTTGAATACCTGTTCACAATATTTCTAAGCTGTGCATTTTTAAAATGTCACAGCTTAAACAATACTAAATTATGAATTTTGAACAAAAGAGATACTAAGCAATCTTTAATGCTTACCAATCATCTGAAGAACAACTATAATCCTCAGGCTCAGGACAATGGCTGCACAAAAAGCAAAGAAAGGATAGAAATAGAGGGAAAATATAATCACAAAGAGGCTACAAAATCAGGTCACATATGAAAGAAAAGTTAGTAAAGGAAATGAATTTCTAAAAGAGAAAACATTTTAGAGTACCTCAAAAGAACTGATAGTGCCAAAATATCAGGAAAAAGAAAATGCTGCAGTAAAATATAGAGTGTTTGTTGGGGCTCTATAATATGCAACCAGGCTAAGTTAATTCATGCTTGATTTATCTTTATGAATGGGTATCCAACAAACTGCCTGATCCAAAGCCCATTTAAGTCAATGGAAGATTCCCATTGATTTCATTAGACTTCAGATTAGCCCATTACTATGGTTAAAAAAAACCTGAAAATCTAATATCAGAGAAAATTAGAGATTTCCTACAGCACAAGATATTTTCAATGCATTAGTTCAAGAGATGCCAAGACACTTACATAAATACAAAATACTGTATAACTAAGTCAAAACAGAAACCATGGGGCAGATCTTCAGCTGGTGTAGTGATTGCTTCACTGAAGTCAGTGGAACTATATAATTTATACTAGCTGAAGATGTGCTCCTAACCTTGCAAACTGGTTTACACTAGTTAATTCTGCATGTACATTATATCATAAAAGCACTCATTTTGAAAATATGTGTAATTAAATACGAATTTGTTCTGCAAAGTGTCCTGAAAGTGCTGAACTTCACAAATGACCGTATAGTATGAAGGAATTCAACCTCTCATAGCATAGGTGAAATTATTTACCACATCATTAGTGATGTATTTTCAAGAAGCTACAGATGAAATAGAGCAGTTTTATTTCTCTGCCCAGCCCCCTCATCAAATCTGCTCTGAAAGGAGAAAGCAATCAAGAAAGAAAATTCTCAGGGATGTTGCTCTCTGAGATGCCCCTAAATTATCTGGCTTTCTGATATATTATGGACAGTGAATCCTTTCAAAGGAGAAGCTCTATTAAAGATGCTTATGTCTCATGCAAGGGAGATGGCATGGATATGAGGAGGCCACAGGGATCAATTTATATCAATGTAATTTCATTTTTTTTTAAAAAGATTGATTTAAATCATGTTGAGTTATGAATAGCTATTATGAACATGTGTGCTACTGTAACTTTAGATTAAAATTTAAAATAAATTAAGTTGCAAAAACTGTTCATTTTTTCACTACTATTGGGTATCATATTTGAATAATCAAAACTGTTACAAGCCAAAACAAATAAATACATAAATAAAATGAAAATGGAAAATTAAAAATTAAAATTATAATGCCACAAACTCTTAACTAGGCACATACTTTGTACTCACATAAATAGTCCATTAACTTCAATGGGACTATCTCATGTGATTAAAGAAAGCAAATATCTAAATTTCTCAGAATCTGAAGTTAAGATTATATTTTTACTAAAAACTTCTTAGTGATATAAAATCTTTACTACTAAAAAACAAAATGGCTTTAGTGTTAACAATGAAAAGTTATTTAACTTTCATTACATTAATAAAGCTGTGAACTTGTATGATATAGGCAAAGGACAAAATTTTCAATGCTTAAAAGTTAGGGTCCTAAAACCATACTGATGCATGCCAGGGTGAGATTTCTAAAATATTTAAGTGATTTAAGAGTAAAAGTATTATTGATTTTGAACTGCAAACTCTTTTATGTAGAGACTAGATAAAGAATATTAGCCTCATAACCAACAACTCTTTTCATAACCACGAGAAAAAGATCTTCTTAACTATGTCCAATGCCAGGAGGAAATTAAAGAAAAATTAGCAACTTTAATTTGATATTAAAATCTAAACACTTACCCATAAGCAACTCCTGCTATAGTGCACTTCTTAAACTGCATGACATTGCAAGTCAGGGTACCAGTTTTGTCAGAAAATATGTATTTGACCTAAATAAATTTTAAAACTCATTACAATAGTATATTCTGTACATATTTCTATATTTAACAATTCATAGATGTTAACATACTTTAGCCATTTCTACAATTAACTACTTTACTCATTTTACTAAGTATAAAAATATTTGACTTATAACATAAATCTTATGAATACATGCTTAATATCTATAATTTCCAACTGCAAAATATATTAAAATGGATGTACAGATTGGGCTTGATTCAATAAATGGAAATATGCTCCACAGATTGCAGAAATTCCACTACTGCCTGAAATTAATGGCACAAGTAGTATAGGGTCATGTTTCTGGCAAAGGTCAGTCCTTCTAACTATACTTATTGTACTAATATCCTTATGAGGAAACTTCTTTCTAAACCCAAATCATCAATTAAAATATGTGAATAAACCCAAGCCAAACTCCTGTGTTCTCAGTGCCTGATTCAAATGTAGAAGGGACCAAAGACACACATGTTGCAGGAGAGGGGTAAGGCACAGCTGGGAAGGGGTTGGGATAAGGAGCTTTGGAAGTGGGAAGGAGCAGAACCTTGGACTGGAGGCTGAGGAGGTGGAGAAGAGAAACTTGGAGTTGGGGTTGCATACATGTGAGATTGGAATTAGCTGGACAGAGAATCAGACTTAGAGCTGGGGGAATAGACTAGAACAAGAAGCTAGTGTGTGGAACAAGGAAAGGGGGCTGGTATGACAGATTTAACATGGAGCCATGATTGGGATGGGGAACTATGCCTGGGCAAAGAAACTGGACTAGAAGCTGAGGGGATACTTAGACTGGACAAGGAATCCATAGAAAAAAAGTGGACAAAGAGCTATTGGAACTAAGGTGTGGTAGGCAGTGAGACAGTCAAGTTGGAAGGAGGAAAGACAAGCCAGATGAGGACCTAATACAGTGTTCTCAACTCGTTTCAGTCCACGGACCACCAGGCCAATCAAAAAATTTTCGTGGACCACCTCCTTTTTGAGACATGATAAAAAAAGAGCAGACAACAAACATTTTGGTTTGAAATTTATTTCTTACTAACAGATTTTTGGATTCTCTTCTCACTGACAAGCTTTTCAATGTTTGGAGTGGTACTTGATAATGCACAACAAATATCGCTTTCCACTGCAAGCTGATTCCTCTGTTTGGACTTAACGTGCAACAAACACAAAAATCCAGTCTCACACATATAAGTTGATGCAAATGGCAAAAGAAATCTGACTGCATGTGCTGACAGATTTGGGTAACTCACGGTCACGCTGACCCAAAATTTCTCTATGGTAGACTTGCGCCGCAAAATCATTTTTCAGATCCAAGAATTCCTCCTGCAGATCCTCTGGAACATTATTAACATCTGTTTTAAATGGATTCCTGATAAAAGATAATCCATCCCTTGTCTTGTCCACTTCTGGAAAGTATCATTGGAATTCAGTTTGTAGCTTCCATAAATGATCAAGAATTTGCGTCTGAATGGCTTTCTTTCCCCCGAGCATGGCATCCACATATGGAAAGTGAACCAAATTATTGCCTTTGACTCTTACGATCCAGAGTTCCAATTTGTCAAGAAAAGCCTTGATGATGCTTTGGTGAGAGAACCAATTTGCACCTTTCCCTTGCAGCTGAAGATTCAGTTTGTTCAAGATTCCAAAAATATCGACAAGATACACAAGTTCTAAATTTGACTTCGTCAGCACGTTTCGGAATTCCTCTTTCCCTTGAGCTTGGAGAAATAAATCCAACTCCTCTCTCAACTGAAAAACTCTGTTGAGAACATTCACTGCTGACAACCACTGTATAGAAATGTAGAACAGCAACACTTCAAAGTCGGAACTCATCTCCAGGCAAAATCTTTTTAACAGTCTGGTGTTCAGAGCCGATGACTTGATGTGATTCACCACTTTCACCAACCCTTTGAAAATGGCATTCAGTTGATCAGGCAATATTTTTGATGCCAAAGCTTCCCTATGAATGAAGCAATGAACTCTGGTTTCACCAGCGTTTGGAAGCCCGATCTTGAGCCCACCATGGCAGGTGCATCATCAGTGGTGACACCCACAAGATTTACCCAATCCAGATCATGTACGTCAAAGAAATTGTTAACAATTTCCATCACATCCTGAGCCTTTGTGGTGGTAGCAAGAGTCTTAAAAAGAAACTCGTCTTTGAAGTTTCCCTCAACCATGTATTGTGCGAACACCAATAGCTGAGAGCACAATGTGACGTCAGTCGATTCATCCAATTGTATGGCAAACAGTGGAGACTTCTTTATTTCATCTACAACTTGTTCACTGATGTTCTGTGATATCTCATTTATCCGTCTCGATACTGTGTCATTTGAGACAGATATACCATTCAGCTTCCTTGCTGCTTCCTCACCAAGAACAAGCTGCACCATCTCTTTTGCACAGGGGAGCACAAGTTGCTCTACAATGGTATGAGGCTTCTTGGCCTGTGCAACTTTGTTTGCAACAACGTAGGAAGTGCACACTGCATTGCTTGTCTTGTTGAGTCGAGGTGCTGCTGTTTCAGACCTGATAACCGCCGCTCAAAATAATCTTCATCCTTTTGCAACAAGTTGGGGTGACACTTTTTGAGATGGAGTTTCAGCTTAGCCGGCTTCATTGAGTCATTCCCCAAGACTTTGAAACAAATAACATATTGTGGCAAATCCATGCTGCCTGTTTCTTGACAAGTGAAGCCGAATTTGATGTAATCCTCTGAATACTTGTGCTTGACATTTCTTCCTGTCGTTGCCATTATAAACAAACTACACCACACCTGTAAAACAGTACATGTAGCACAGGATGAACAACACGGCAACCACTCAGCACGATGGCGGCAGCTACACTGACGCTCAGAGCCTCAGATGGAAGTTACTGGCAATACAATGCAGTTGCGTCCTAGGTGACGCTATGGATGATGCGCCGCGTGCTTGTGAACATGGTGTAGCGGGTTCCCTCACTTTTTTTTTTCTGCCCAGTTCTTCCTTCCAGGGTGGACAGTTGGGGGAAGTGGCTGGCTGCTCGGACATGCCACGTTTGGGTGTGGTGGTGGCTTCACATCACTGACCTCTGGCAGTGACCACTCCTCAGTTGCTCTGCACCCACCTTCCGGGGGAGTATAGTCCATGTTGTTATGGTCCACTTCTCCTCCAGGGTCCTCCCGACACTCGGGGATCCCAAGTTCTTCTCCTTGGGGATTCCTAACTCCCTTCGAACTGTCCTAGCCTCAGGCCCCCTGCCAGCCCCTTAACAGCCCCTCCGGGCAGGCCGCAGGATCTCCAGGCCCCTACTCCCTGGCCACAGGCGCGCCTCTGCCTACCCGGTTGCCTCCTGGACTTATGGGCTGGGGCTTCCCTGGCTCAGCCTCCCCCCCGACTACTGCAGCTGCCTCCTTTCTAGCTATGGTCACCTCCTATGTGGCCCGGCCCTTTAGGGCTGCCTTCATTGCTCGCCCCGGCCCTTCATGACTGCCTCCTAGGCAGCACCGGACTTCAGGCTGTGTAGCCTGGGTTCCTCCTGCCTGAGCCTCCCCAGTGCTGCCCTCCTCCAGGGAGCCTTCTTCTTCCCTGGCTGTCAGATCTTAATTGCTCTCTCCTCCAGAGCAGCAGGCAGGTAACTCTCTCTCCTCCCAGGAGCTGTTCTTATAGCCCTCAGCTGGGCTCTCCTCCCTCCAGCTCCTTGGCCCCTTAAAGGGACCGGGCAGGGCAACACCCTGCCACAACGGCATAAAACAGCCTAACGGCAGCACTTGCTCATGCCGTGTGACTTTGGACAATGTTCCTGTGGACCACCAAAAAAGTCACCGTGGACCACCAGTTGAGAACCACAGACCTGAGAGGATGGAAATGGGACAGGGAGTCTTGGGCTCTGGGCAAGAAGCATGGGGTTGGGATAAAAAGCCTGAAGAATGGAGCTGTAGACACGCAGGGTGAGAAAAATGGGATTGGGACAAAGTACCAGGGGTGGAGAAGAGACAGAATTGGAATAGGAATATGTTTGGAGGGAAGTAACAAAAGCAGTGACTGGGGAACGGGACAGGGGAATGGAAGAAAAGTCTGTGACCTCTAGAGGTACTTTCCTCCAGAGCCAAGAATGAAACCCACAATTTTCTCAGTCTCTTCATCACTCTGCTATCAGCAAATGTCTGTGAAACTGAATGGCAAAGTGGGCCATATACCTGAAGTGTCAACATATTACACCCACCCGTCTGTAATTCTGTTAATTCAGTAGTAGAGCGCTGTGTGGTGGATCCAAAGATTCCCATGAGGATGTATTAACAAGGTGCCTCAGCAAAATGCAATTTCTGATTTTTTTCAGTTTAGTTTTTGAAAAGCTCAGAAATTACACACACAAAAATTATGTTAAAAGAACATTATCAAGTTAGCAATGTCAAGTACTCAAATGTATGCATTGTGATACAGTGTTTAATTTAATGATTGCATACTTTTTCCCCCACAGGACTCTGTCTCATTCAATACACAGGATAGCTTGTTGTGAGGATGAATCAGGGTTTTATAGTTGAAAGACAAGGTTGTGTTAGGACTCCTGCTTCATTTGTTGCACAAATTGGAAGATGTATAATGAATGAGGCAGAAAGGAAAAAAAATCTTACGATAAAAGCATTTGAATACTGCTGTGGAGAACTGGATTCTATCCCTGCCCCTGCCACAAAAGTCCCTATGTGATGCTAGTCAAGCCACTTAAACCAAACTTTCCACATGTAGCAATTAACTCATTTTCTAGGTGTCTCATTCATATCTGCAGTTGATGTTTTGGAAGCAGTGCTTTAACACATAAAGTGCTATATACTTAAAAAATCTGAAAAATCAGATTCTAGTTGTCTCAAATTGGGAATCCAAAATTAAATATAGTTTAGATCTTAATTTCTCCATGCCTCAGTTTCCCATCTATAAAATGGGGAGAACAATACTCCCTTATGCCACAAGGATGTAGTGAAAAGTCATCAATGCATGTGAAGCACCAACATACCACAGTGATGAATGGGACACCCATTGAACAACAAGGATAAAAAACATTGAATAGCTGTTGATTAAGTAAATAATGTCTATTCTGTCCACTGAATGAAACCAGTTCCTTTGGAAAAAATAGCTATGTGATCATGAAAGTAAAGACTGATCATAATGCATTCTGTAACTGGAGACTAAACTGAAGTCACACTGGAATTTCTTAACGTTTGAATGCATGAGTTAAACTTAATGTTCTAGTAATGTAGCTTTGTGTGTGTGCACGATACAAACATATGTGCATATTTAAAATTGGAGCTAAAATTCCTTGGTCTTAATAAGAAGATATAAATTCATATGAAAACTGTATGTCTAATAATTTAATATAGACTTAAATAATTACTATCCAGAATATATTAAAATCAGGACTGATAACATTTATGAAAGAATAAGGCCACTCTCACATTTTTAATAGTGCAAGTAAAAACAATTGTTCACAAATTCATATGCTGTTAAGTTCCAGTAAGCAATATGGTCTACCTGGCCAAGTTCCTCATTGAGATTGGATGTACGAGCCATGGAGGCAGTATCTGTAGGTTCGTAATGCATGTCTATATCCTAAAGACAGATATAAATAGTTAAAAGCTAGTTTTCCACATTTTGAAAAGATAAAACACTTAGCTTCTTTATTGTTGTTGTTTATTATTAATACATAGGTTTGGCAGAATTCAATTTTTTTATAATTTCACTAAATAGTATCTATGTTTAATTTAAATTTTCAATAATGGGAAATTATGGGGACTGCTAAACAATGGGGTTGGGGAATCAGGTAATAATTATTTAATGACACTGCATGTTAAGACTCAAAATGTTAAAGCCTTATAAAATTATATCACAAATTGTCAACATTATATGTCAAATCATAAAAATCTCTAAATAAAACTTGAATAAGTTCAGTTGTGGCATTTTTCTGACTTTGCTTATCTGTAAAATATTATTATACTCATGGAAACATTTTTGTCATCTTGTGTGTATATAGTGAAATTGAAGTTTACTGACATTTAACTAATACTTCCAAGCCTAGATATATTGAACCTGACTATAAATTGTTTATTTTATGACATATATTTCAACTGAAAAACCTTTATAGGCAATCAGATGAGTACAAAAGGTGCTCTGAAATAGAAATATGTTTTCAGCTTTTAAACTAATTTCATGACTTGACTTATATTTTAGAGACCATTTTCATTCAGATGATTTTAATGATCTGTGTATGAGAAAGTAACCATATCAATATATTGAAAATGGGTACCACTGAAAATAAAGATAAACCATATTAAAGTACCAACTTATCTGCAAAAGCCTTATGATTATGCTAAAGGCATTTTAAAGTTTGTAGTTTCATATTAGACTCAAATAAATTTTAAAGACACAGACTGTTTTTCATGTGTTCCCCTCTTATGGTGTCACCACTGTAACTTAGCCTTCACTCTGCCTTAACTGGAAATTTCCAACCTTAAATCTGTTTGGCTTTCTAATGTATGTGCTTGTCATCAGCTTAACTGTTTTATTTAAATCTTTTAATCCTTTTACCCATTCTCTGTCTTTTTTTTTTTGTCTTTTAGAGTCTAAGGGTACGTCTACAGTGCATGCTTATTTCAGAAAAAGTTATTCCGGAAGATATATCAAAAATAGCTTATTTTAAAATAAAGCGTCCATACTACAGGGAAGCCTCAAAATTAGTCCAAGGCAGGTTCTCCTAATGTGGATGTGCTATCTCAATTTAGAGCCCCAGGAAGCACTGGAGAGAAATTTCTTAGAATGGCCGTGGTAAGGAGCTATTTAGAAATAGCAGTAGAGAAGCATTCATACTGCAGCTATTTTGAAATATCTATTTCGGAAGAGGAGTTATTCCTCGTAGAATGAGGTTTACAGAAGTTGGAATAAGTCGCCCATTATTTTGTTATTATTTTGAAGTAATGTAATTGTTGTGAAGACACTCGCATTGTTATTTTGTAATAACACCAATTATTCCGAAATAACGGTGCAGTGTAGACACGCACTAAGGGTATGTCTACACTACAAAGTTAATTCGAACTAACAGATGTCAGTTCGAATTAACTTTGAAAGGCGCTACACTAGCAAACCGCTAGTTCGAACTTAATTTGAACTAGCGGAGCGCTTAATTCGAACTAGGTAAACCTCATTTCATGAGGACTAATGCCTAGTTCGAATTAACTAGTTCGAATTAAGGGCTGTGTAGCCACTTAATTCGAACTAGTGGGAGGCTAGCCCTCCCCAGCTTTTCCTGGTGGCTACTCTGGGCACCACCAGGGAAACTCTTCTGCCCCCCTCCCGGCCCCGGAGCCCTTAAAGGAGCACGGGCTGGCTACGGTGCCCGTGCCAGGTGCAAGCCTGCCAGCACCCAGCCAGCAGACCCTGCACCTGGCACGGCTCGAGCCAGTCACCCGCTGCCACCCAGCCCTCCGCCTCTTTCCGGGACCAGGCTGGTGGTTCCCAGGAGCCTGCCCAGGTCCGCAAGAGGCGGGCGCCCGCCTGGTCTAGTGCAGACTTTGTGGACCTCATCCATGACCTCCGCACTAGGCACAGGAAAGTGGCCGTCTAGGGAAGGATAGCTGCCAGCCTGGCCACCCAGGAGCAGGTGTGCATGAAAATCAAGGGGGTCCACTGAGACCCCCGACCCTGATCCCTGAGCTTAGAATGGCCATACTGGGTCAGATCAAAGGTCCATCTAGCCCAGTAGCTTGTCTGCCGACAGCGGCCAACACTAGGTACCCTGGAGGGGATGGACCGAAGACAATGACCAAGCCATTTGTCTCGTGCCATCCATCTCCAGCCTTCCACAAACAGAGGCCAGGGACACCATTTCTACCCCCTGGCTAATAGCACTCCATGGACCCAACCTCCATGAATTTATCTCACTTCTCTTTAAACTCTGTTCTAGTTCTAGCCTTCACAGCCTCCTGCAGCAAGGAGCTCCACAGATTGACTATTTGCTTTGTGAAGAAGAACTTTCTGTTATTAGTTTGAAGCTTGCTACCCATTCATTTCATTTGGTGTCCTCTAGTCCTTCTATTATGGGAACTAATGAAGAACTTTTCTTTATGCACCCTCTCCACACCACTCATGCTTTTATAGACCTCTATCATATCCCCCCTCAGTCTCCTCTTTTCTAAGCTGAGAAGTCCCAGTCTCTTTAGCCTATCTTCATATGGGACCTGTTCCCAACCCCTGATCATTTTAGTTGCCCTCCCCTCTCCCAGCCTCTCTCTTCCCCTCTCCCACCTCCTTTTCCCCATCTCCCCGAGTTTTGTTCAATAAAGAGAGTTTCTATTTTTGAACACACGTGTCCTTTATTTTGTACATCAGAAAGGGGGGCTGGGGAGGGTAAGTGGAAGGAGGTGAGCGAGGAATGGGGTACGAGCCCCCGATGGGGAGGACTGGGGTGGCTATGCGGACTCTTCGGGGTGGAAGCTCTCCTGCAGCCCCCCGATCGATCTCCCTCCCCGGATGGCAGCCTGCGGCAAGTGCAGCCGGGCTGATGGCGGAGTGCTGTGATGTGCCGAGTGTGGGCACTCAGGGCACTCCAAGCCAGGACTGCTTTGCTGTCCCTCATCGAGTTAGACAAGCGAGCAGGGAACCCCTGAGAACTGTCTGTCCGGGGTGGGGGTCGGTTCCCTTTAAGCACAGCCCTCGGCTAGCCTGAGACAGCAGCTCCACGCTCTAAGTCCTAATCTGATGCCCTGCCGGCACTGCTTCCGGCCATCCTTAACCCCGGTTCAGGGTCCACTCAATGTGGACATGCTAGTTTGAATTAGCAAAACGCTAATTCGAACTAGTTTTTAGGTCTAGATGCACTAGTTCGAATTAGCTTAATTCGAATTAACTAATTTGAATTAAGTTAGTTCGAATTAGTGCTGTAGTGTAGACATACCCAATGATATTCAAATAGGCAGTGCATTTTGTCTTCTTTTCTTGTTGTACAATGCTTATAACATTTTAGTGCTATCATAAAATGAACCAACAGAAATATAATAGTTGATGAGTTGCTGTTCTTTTTTAATCTTCATGCATATCTCACACACATTTATTTTACACATCACATCTCGCACACAGAGATATTTATTTTTACATATTTGATCAAGGTACAAGATCATACAATTTGGAATAGTGTTTCCACAGCGGGAATTTTTCTATCAGTTGTGGGTACTTAATTTTCAAAACCACTCAAACTAAAGGGGGTTTAATGTAAATAAGAATAAAAGAGCAAAACCCTAAAGCTTGCCTAAAAGATTATTAGAAGGGGGCATAATTGGTCTACGCATATTTGGAGTCAAGCACACAAAGGCAGAGAATTTATTCAGTGTAGTACCAGAATGTATAATCAGAAGGAAGTGGATGAAATTAACAAAGAAAATTTACGCAGAATATCAGAAAAATGTCTTGAAATAGATGTATCTATTAGAACACATAATGGTTTTCCTTTGGGGTCTACTCAAAGCCCTACTGGCAGAACATTTAAAAATTGGAAAGAGAAAAATACTGGAAATATGCTGCAGAAAAAAATCCTGAGTTTCCAAAGAACAGTATCTGATCACATAACATTTCTGGTTTCTATGATACTGTGATTAATATTACATATTTTAAAATGTGGACTTATGTATCAGCAAAAATTAAAGAAAAATGAAGATAAAAAGATTTTTATCTATAGAAATGAACTACCTATCATGATTTACGAACAAGTGGTAATATTTGGTTTTAGAAATAAATGTAAGTCATAATAAGTGTCATATTTACCCAATTTATGAAATATGCCTGGATAAATTTAACAACTTCTAATGTAACCAATAAGCTGATGGGAATGAGATTATTGAAAAGAATGATAAAAGTCAAGAAATTCAGTCCAAAATTGTTAGCTCCACCATCTGTTAAAATAAAAGAAAGCATTTGTAATATTAAACACTCTTTTGATTAGGCAATCAATAGACAACATTTGTTGATTTGTTGACTTTTGTGAAATATACACATGTAAGTTCTTTAGGTATTTTGAGATGTGTTATACCACCTCCCCTATAATATAGGGATTGTGATCACATGCAGTTTTAATTTACTTAACATTTTTTTTCCAAATTTGAAAAAGCAGATTACCTGAATTTTTCCTCTTTAGACATATCCCTATATTTCTGCATGTGCTTTGTAGAGAAGATCAAACCAATTTGAATAAATAAAGAACAACTGAACTTTTACTCTAAATATGGACTTTCTAAATTTGAGAATCTTTTTTAAAGTGAAACTTGTGGGAAGGGAAAAAACACATCCTAACACCTCCTCTACACATCTTACTTCCGATAGTTGAAGGTAAAGCAACAAGATACTATAAGAAATGGTATTGTCATGGTTTTTACAAAAGGCACTAGGGATGTGAACGCATAACTAGTTAACCAGTTAATAGGTAAGAAGTTGTGCAGTAATGGTGGTTCTTCGAGATATGCATCCCTGTTGGTGCTCCACTCTGGGTGCAGGTGTGTTGTCGTGCCGGTGACCAGAGATTTTTCTAGTATTGTCTGTCACGTCGCGGCACCCTCTTGTGCTGTTAGTATCCATTAGGCACGTGTATGGCACATCTCCCTCCATTCCTTCTCTACCCGTGCTAGTAGAGCATGAGGCTCCAAAGCAGGGGAAAGAGAGAGGGTAGTGGAACACCCACGGGGACATACATCTCGAAGAACCACTATTACTGCACAAAGTGAGTAACTCTTTCTTCTTCTTCAAGTAGTCTCCCTGTGGGTGCTCCACTCTGGGTGACTATAAAGCAGTAGTCAGCTCATGGAGGTGGGTTTGGAAACCTGTTGTTGTGACAGAGAATAATACTGCTTGTCCGACATCCATGGATGATGCAATAGAAGATG
Organism: Pelodiscus sinensis; assembly: GCF_052426305.1. Classification (NCBI taxonomy): domain Eukaryota; kingdom Metazoa; phylum Chordata; order Testudines; family Trionychidae; genus Pelodiscus; species Pelodiscus sinensis. The sequence continues at coordinate 45,687,622 of NC_143055.1, forward strand.
CCAGAGCGTAATGTTGTACAAATGTGTGGTCTGATGACCAAGTGGCTGCATTTGCAAATTTCCTGAAGAGGTACATTTTTGAGCAAAGTGGCTGTAGAGGACATGGCCCTAGTGGAATGGGCAGTGATGGTGCCCGGTGGTTCTTTGTTGTGGATGGTGTAGCATGTGTAGATGCATGAAGAGCTCCACTTGGAGATCCTCTGAGAAGAGACAGCTTGACCTTTAGATCATTCCACAAAGGATAGGAAGAGTCTAGGAGATATCCGCCAGGGTCTCGTAAAATCAATGTAGAATGCGAGCAATTTGTGGACATCGAGGGTGTGCCATGCTGCGTTTGATGGATCAGTGTGTTGCTTGGTGAAAAACGCAGGTAAGTGTATCAGTTCACTGATGTGGAAGGGAGAGGGAACTTTTGGGAGAAATTTGGGGTAGTGTCGAAGTGTCACTCTGTCTTTGGTGAACATTGTATAAGGGAGGTCTGCCATTAGGGCAGCAAGTTCCCTCACTTGTCTACTGGAGGTTATTGCGACCAGAAGTCCTGGGCCATGATGTCACACCACGTCCAGGTATCTCCCCTCTCAGCTGTTGCGTGGCATTTGAGCACGCCGCTCATGTGCTCCCTTGGCCCCACCGTGCCCCGTACATGGCCGGGGCCAGGGAATTTAAAGTGCAGGGCTGCGGGGCCCTCTCACAATCCCCCTCTTCCTCCAGCAGCCGCCAGCCGGCCCTTCGGAGGACAGCCCACTGGAAAATTCCCGGTATCCCGCCAGGCCAGTCTGCCCCTGGTGCCAGTGAAGGGCAGCTCCTGACAGGAGCTTCGTGCCGTCAATGCTAAGGTTCTCATATTGCTCGGTGCAATGGAAGTAGGCAGTGCTGATTGGTCTGGTGGTGGCATATCGGCACAGGGTCTCTTGGGTGCCGATGCCGAGTGAGTTGGCTGCTTCACTGTCTAGCAGTGTTTGTATTGGCTGTTTGGTGCAGCTGGTGCTGCTTGTTTTTGTTTGGGCTACGAGTGCGCCCTCTTATTCAGTGCCGACATCTTGGGCAGTGCCGTGCCCGATGTGCTGGGCCTGTCCACAGTGCTGACCCTCGAGGCAGTCGGTGCCGAGGGTAAGGATTGGGCTAGAGATAGTCTCATTTGTGAGACGGACTTGTTAGAAGAGATAGAGGGACGTGATATATCCTTGCTCTGGCCATCAATTTGGAGCAGTGAGGGCACTTCTGTGTTTGGTGCAATACTCCAAGGCACTTTATACATGCAGAATGCTCATCAGAGACAGGCATAGCATCCTGGCACGCCTCTTGAAGGCAGGGAGATCTCTGCATTAGGTGCAATGAAAAGCGGTGGGCCAACAGAATTTTTTTTTTTGGCTATAGGGTTGGGCTTAAAACTTGGAAATGTGAGGAAACTAAGTGGAATTAACTGGGTTTTTTTTTGTCGTTTCTCTGTAGAACAGCAGGAAGGAAAGAAGCTCTATCTGCTGCCATGGACAGTGGAGAAGGAACTGAGAGAGCTGCGCCATGCATGCACCTAATGTACACCAATGGCACGAGGGGGAGCCATGGCGTGTGCACAGTGGACACTGCTAGAAAAATCTCCAGTTGCCGGCATGAGTACGTACCAGTACCCACAGTGGAGCACCTACAGGGACACTACTTGAAGAACCACCAGTTAAGTTTAATGGTTCTTGCTTACTGGGAAATGGTTAACCATTACCCAGGAGCGGCCCACTGCAGGTAGAGGGCAACTCTCCCCTTCCCCGAAGGCTGCTGCTTCTGGCCCCGTGTGAGGCTGCCAACTCCTAGCCTGCGTGAGCAGGGAGCCAGCAACCCAGAGTGGGACCAGAAGCAGTGGGCTGAAGCAGTCTTTGCCCACAGCATGGGGGCCACTCCCGCCCATCCCTATTTAATCAGTTAACCAGTTAAAATTAACATTTAACGGATTAACTAATTAAATGGGATTTTACATCCCTAAAAGGCACAGATATATGGTTTTACCAGACATCTCATAAATAAGCATGCTTACATGACATATGTGCATACAAAGTCTGGAATAATAGTATGACACAACTGATTAACAGTTTTGCACTACTTTTCCATGTTATCAGTTCCAGTGATTAATTACATCACTAGTGATTAGACAAATTAAGTTTTTAAATTATTTTTTTCCGGAAGAGTTTTTAGGGATACCTGACAATTTTACTCACCCATTTATAATCATGCTCATCACTAAGTCAGAGCTCCACAGTTTCTCTTTGAAATAAAAACAATTAGTAATCTGTCTTTAACAGATGATGATACCTGTAGCACAGGTAGCACAGCAGAGACAAGGCTGCGGAGTGCAGAACACAAACCAACCTGAAAATAGTTGTTACATACTCTGCACAGTTCAGCTAAGCCCCTGTTGCCATTGCTCATGGTAGCTATGCCACTCTAAACTTGCAGTAGCTTTCATCAAGCAAGGAAATCATGCCCCTAATTCACAATGCACAGTATCTTAACAGAACTTAGAACCACCATCTTTCTCTGAAGCAGCTGATACATTTACTATGCCGGCAGCAAGATGAATATAAAATAACTCAAACCTATTCAGAAATGAAGAAAAACTCTTCCTAGCCAGTTATGTTGCAGTACAGTTGTCATGTACTGAAAATTCATAGGATCATCAAAAGTAGAGGAAGAAACAGCGAGCAGAAGAATCAAAAGAAGTATAAGGTGATGGCACAGACCCCATAATCTCTGTTCTTCCTCCTTTTCAATTCTTGGCAAATTCTCAAGAGAGTATCCCATTAATAAACTAGATATTCTGGCATACATGCAGCCTGATTTAATGAAGCTAGTTAACACTGGTCCTCCAATTGACAAGGAAGTACTTTTGCCGTTATATATATATCCCAGATTCTGTAATTTCCACTCCAATTCATCTGATAAAATAGGTAGCAGGACGAGGGTGACCGGAGAGCCCTCGCCAGGGAACCCCAAGCTGAAGTGGGGCTGGCCCACGTGGGCATCCCTGGCCGGGGAACCCACGGAATCCCACCAGCAGTGAGGCAGCCCTAGCAGCGGGGTAGGATAGCCGGGTGGCCCCAGCTGGGAACTCTAGGAAACACTTTGCGGAACTGGGGCCAGCAGCAGCCAAGCGGTCCCCATGGGGAACCCCAGGAGACCCTGGGACAGTGGGCAGGCAGCAAAGTGGGGAGACCTGCACCAGCATCAACAGGACCAGCAATAGGTCAAGGAGCCTCAAAGACAAGAAATCTGGGGGCAGCCAGCAAGGGAGCACTGACCTCCCCTGGTCCAGCAAATTCCCTAGTCCAAAGCAGCTTAAGTCTCAAGGGTGCTGGACCAGGGAGGTCCAACCCGTACAGTTCCAACAGCCAAAGAAGCAGTCACGAATCAGGAGACTCAGCCAGAAGTAACAGTAACCAAAGGGAAGACCTTATTCACCATTCCAGGATGTTTTGTGAGTAGATAAGATTCACAGATGTGAGATCCAGAATCATGATTCATGGATCTTCTAGATAGCATACTGATCTTGTAACTGGTCTTTCAAGCCAATGAAAAGACTATTTTGAGCAGCTGTCAAAAATGCCCATACTAGGGAATGAATAACAGGCCTTTGAGCTAGAAATGTAAATGGTTAACTGGTAAATTGGTAAGCCCCACTCTTAACGGGTGAGGCTTACTGGTTCTGGTTCACTGGCAGGAGCTGCTTCTGACCTGCAGGGCCCATAGCAGCCCCTGTCCATGACAGGCCCAGCCCGGGCGCCATGCTGCAGGTTACACGCTGGCTCCCCGGGAGCAGGAGGCTGACATAATTTATATATAAGCTTTGTTCTGCAGAGCCCGCAGCACATGTAACCATGTCACCGCTAGGATTTTTAGCAGTTGCTCAGTTACATTTTTAAACAACTTTTTACATTCCTACTTTGAACACTGGCTCAATGCTTGCTTGCTCAATTAAAATATACCTCATTTTAAACCAACAAAGTCTTTACTGATCAGAACAAGGGCCGCTGGATTCAGATTACTTTCTGTAATATGAAGGCATGAGTTCCTGGATTTAGAGAACTGCTTATGTACATCTTGGCTTAAAAACATTTTGAACAGTTCTCCTCTCATCCTTCAGTACAATGGCAAAGGGAATCAAGGTTTTCCATAACCCCAGATGGCTTCTTGCTGAGTCAAATCAAAATTTAAGAGCTTAGCTTCAATTTACTTTCCTACAGTTTCTTTATTGACAAAGACAAACTTTAAGCTCTATACTTTGATTTCAGATCCACGGTCTGGTGCTTCAAAAGAAGAGGGGGGAAGAGGTGGGTGTCATCTGGGTAGGATGAACTGAAGTTTTGCTGCCTCTTTACCCTGGTTTCCATGCTGCGGTCAGCAATGCTAGATGATTACTAAAGGAGAGTCTGAAGCACATTTGACTGAGTATCTGCTCGCCATAATACATCACAAGGGCTTCCTTTAGATCTAGTTCCTTTGTTAAAGTCAGCTACTCTGACTCTTGCTCATGGAACTGAAGGCTCAAGACTGTCATGCCTGCTGCTAGGCCAGCTGTCCATTGAAATGTGTCATAGGGTTTCCTATAGATTTATCTCTTTCCTGCCTCCTCTAAAAGCAGCCTGTTAAAGATCATGCTTCCTACAAGCAGCTGAAGGCTGAGATATAATCAGACCCTCATACAGAAGGGTATAATGCAGCATAAACTGACAACTTTATGTACTGGGGAAAGGGCACAAATAAAGTAAAAGTTAAGGGCCTGGAAGAGGTCAGAATGGGGGAGAGGAGGCTGAAAGGAAAGTTGTTCCTTAATAGACCCTTAAAAGATGGTGGAGGTATAAATACCAACTTCCCTTCCCGGGGTGATTTCAACACTCACTGAACTTAGCAAGAGGCTTAAATGGTCCAGAAACACTGTACATCAGCTTCGATATCTTTTTAGGTAATACATATGGTAAATGAAAATTGATAATGTTATAAAAATCAATATGTAAATACAAAAGATGAATCTTTTACTGCCCCATTTTTTAATTAAGGAACTTATGCAAGTATGATTTGGACAACAAAATATTTGATAGAATTATTTTAATGCTTACAGTTCAGATTGAGATACCAGTCCCTTTGGGCATGCTTCCGATTCCATATAGCTGAACCAATAGAACAGATTAAAGACATGGCAATAAGAATGCAGAACAAAATTAATATCTGAATATTTGTTATTCGTTCCACATTAGAGAGTTTAAGAGGTGGGCTTGTTGAATTCTGTGAAATACAAGAAAATTGTAAATAAGTATGAAATGTGGTACATGAGTAGTTTTCTACTGTTTTCAAACTATCTTGTTGTGTCTCTTTCTACACATTCTATATATCTGATCATGTCAGCATAGATTTCATAATATGTATCCTGAGCATTATGTCTGATCTTACAGAAAAATCATAACAGCAGCTAGTAGCAAAATACAACATCCCAAAAAATCATCTCAGTACAGAATAAACTTGTTTACAGACATTAAAGTTGAATCAATCCATTTCAAATCACTGACCTTTGCAAATTAGAAAATGAATAAATGTAATAAAAACAAGGATAATATATCACTAAACAAAATGTATTCATTTATTTTCACAACTACAAATCACTTGTGATATTTGAAATACCAGAAAAAAGTCATAGCATTTTGGGATTTTGACATTTTCCTCTCCCCCAACTTTCAAATGAATTAATTTCACACTGTTTCTAAAAGGATTCTTCCTTCTATGCTATGAGGAAGACACATAATAAGACAGTTTAGCAAGCAGTCCTAAAATCAAACAATGGTTATCAAGCAAACGACAGTGATCCAGATTGGTAAAATCACCATTTCAATATGAATTTTAAAGGAACAGGACGTGCCTGTCACTGAAAACTCGATCTAACTCACAAAAAACAGCTTTGTTACAAATAGACTATATTTTAAATGTTTTCTTGAAGCCAATATTAAAATAGATCTTTGGTCTCTTTAACTTAAAATATTGTAAAGACACAAAGAGTAAAGATGGCTTCTGTTTAACAAGAACTGTATCAAAACTTAACAAAATAGAGAATTTATAAAATATGCATTTTTAAATGACAAACCTGCATGAGTTTTGTATCATGTCCAGTATAGACAACTATTCCATGAACCCACTGAGTATTTCTTAGTTGAGCTCCTCGTAGTAGAATTTGGTCAGGTCCCAGTGGAACAGTACTGGAAGAAAGCATTTTATACTTTTTCAGTATAAAATAATTTATCACCTGTTAAGCATCTCAGATTGAGTGCTGAAAAACTTAGGGATTCACAAAATCACCATTATTTCTTAAAAATCTTGGCTACGTCACTAAATACAAGACTATTAAATGGGCATTTTGAAAATAACACTTAATATTAGAAATTTTCCTTTATTTTGTATAATAGCATGAGAAATATCTTCAGAGAGTCATATGTATTTATAAACTGAAATTCATCCATTCTTAAGAGGGGTAGCCATGTTAGTCTGTTTCAGCAAAAACAATGAGAAGTCCTATGATACTTTAAAAATTAACAAATTTATTTGGGCATAAGCTTCTGTGGGCTGGAGTCCACTTATTCAAATGCATAAAATGGGACACTTCAATTTGGCAGGAATATATACACATAGAAAGATTGGAGTGTTACATTACTGTGGGGAAGATCAATGCTAACAAGGCCAAGTCAAGTGGATGTGGCCCACTTCGAACAGTTGATGAGGTGAGAATACCAAAAGAGGGGGAAATTACTTTCTGTAGTGAGCTAACCACTCCCATTTTCTATTCAGACCCAGTCTGATGGTGTCAAATTTGCATATGAATTCCAGCTCTGCAGTTTCATACTGAAGTCTGATTCTGACATTTTTTTCTCAAGTATGGCAATTTTCAATTCTGTTAGTGAGTGTCCAGAAAGGATGAAGTGTTCTCCTACTTGTTCCTGATTGTTATTGTTCTTGATATCTGATCTGTGTCATTTATTCTTTTGGGTAGAAACAATTCGGTTTGGCCAATGTATAGATCAGAGGGGCATTTATGTGGCCAGGTCCAATGATGGTGTCACTTGGGTAGATATGTGGACACAACCAACTATGCACCACACAACACAAAATAATAATCCAGAAACCATTCCCTACAACAAATCCCATTTCCAGCTCTGTCCACATAGATACACAAATGACAGCAATGCCGCTCTGCCATGTAGTTTCCAAATTAATTCTTAAATGACTCTAATAATGTTATTTGAACTATCACATTAGGATATTTCAAATACAGCATATCAAACAAACATATATCCTTTATACACATGATCCTCTATTTAAAATGTATAGTAATCTGATTTTTTTTAAGTTGTATGTTCTTTACTTTCAGATTGCAAAACAAATTGATAATATTTGTATCGGTTAATGTATGTACTTCAGTTAAATAGTATTCTTCATAAAGCAGCATTATGAAAATATACATATTTTTTATTTTCTCTTGCTAATTTTCTGCTCTCATTTCTAGAAAACTGATGCAATGAAGCCTGTTTTATTCCATTCCCTTTACACAGTAGCAGTCTAAATGTTTCCAGCATCCTTAGAGGATGTTGTCCATGTTCATGATTTTTGGGTCCAGATTACAAAAGGAGGAAATCTATCCACACTTTCCTTTGCATATTGCTTCACTTTGCATCTAAGCTCTTCCAAGCAGTCTTGCCCAAGGCCTAATCTCTACGCAAGACATGAAGGCCTAGGAGCTGCAAGTGAGGATGAATCAATGACAATTTTTCCAAAAAATTCCTAGATTCTTCAATCTATTTCCACTAGCAATGCCTTCACAAAAATGAAGGGCTTGACTAAACTATGAAAATATGTTTCTGCCAGATCTACCAATGTTAGCAGAGCAGCTGAAGAGACAAGCTGTGATGGAAGTCAGAGCCTCTATCTTGAATCCTATCTTCTTCATTAATTAGTTAAGCCTTAAGAGACTTAAACCTACATGGACTCTTCCTCATCTTTTTTCTTACTATGAAGACTATGGAACAGAATCCTAATCACTTTCTATAAACAGATTCTATCAGGCCCACCAACAAGGGGGAAAAGAATGCAGTTGCCCTGGGGCCCAGCAATTCAAAAGGACTTGGGACTCCTGGCTGCCACCTCTGCTACTGCCTCACCTCCTCTGAATCACCACAGGAGGACCAGAGCGCTGCTCCACATAGCTCTGGGTGTGGGGTGGAGGCACGGTGCAGGCAGCTTTGAGGGCTGACTGCCCTGATCCCATCCCTTCTGCCCAAGGCCCGACCCCTTCCAAGGGGCGCAGAACCAGCCCCCTGCCACACCTTGTCCCAGGTCCTGCGGTGGCCATTGGCCCTGCTGGATTCTATTGCTTCCAGCTACAGGAGGTGCAAGATATCCAGCAGGATGATTTTATGTTTCTCATCATTTTTCAAGGTTGAAGAGCATATAAAGAAAAGATGTGGGGGAGCTTAGAACACCAGAGGATATCTGTGATACTTGAATGCAATAAGATGAAATGTGGAATATCTTGCCTCTGAGATCTATTTCTGGACAGAGGCAGTCACTGTTGCAATCATACTGCTTGGACTGGAAGACAGATAGATTTGGAATTATTCCCTGAGATGAGTTTTCTCAATTGTTTCAGATCTTGGTATTATCTATAGAATAATGGAAGACCATTCTCTCTCTCTCTTATACTTTTGTTTTGCATATGAATGAAGGAAACTTCAGCTTTTGTACAATGATTTGTCCTTCTTAGACTTGGACTGAAGAGCAAAGACTTTGATTTGTATGCATTAAAGATTACTTCACTCTGAACAAGAAGAATTTGCTTTGAATAGTTACCTATTGTTGAGATGTTAAACCAGGTTTGGGGCTTGAAAACTAAATTAGTAGCCGGAGATCTTACTGACAGCCTCATGAGGTCTATGAATTCATCCATTGTAACTGTAGTAGCTAAAGATATTTTCTTTACTATTGTATTGAATTTGTCCTATTTCTGGGGATTAAGATTTGGTTACTGGAACAGGATACGGTAGCTCTGGCAAAGCACATTGCTTCCAATAGGGCTATCAAGTAGCTGAAGAATCTCTGAAGTCACTTCTAACTGGCACTTCTACCTTCCTGTCTAGAAGATTATTTAGGATGAAATTGTGTCTTTGTCAAGGTTGAAACTGCTAGGTTCTATGATCCTGTAGATTTTCAGGGCTTGGTTGACCAACCCTTTTCCTTTTATCAAGCATTTCCTAACCCCAACTAATGATCTTAAAAGGAGATATGAAGGGGAATGGTAAAGTTGTTTTAGGTTTCGTTATCAGGCATTTGCTTGTGATTTTAACCCACTCATCCTATTTTTCTGGCCAGATTTTAACAGTGGCCCCTATCTTCCCCCTCATGGTTTCAAAAATGTCTGGGGGAAGAAATCTTTAGAAGAGGCTAGAAGGTCTGCTCCTAAAGCTAGATTTTATTATACAAAGCCAAGAGCTCCTCAATTCTTTGAGGGAAGAACCAAAGATCATGGAAGAAGTTACTTACCTTCATTCAGTAACAATGGTTCTTCGAGATGAGTCCCCGTGGGTGCTCCATTCATGGTGTCTGGCTCGTCCTGGCACCACGGCTCGGAGACTTGCATAGCCGTGCTCTCCTGGTCCGCGCATGTGCAAACAGCGGCTCGCACTGTTCGCGCCTTTCATCTGTTGCGCGCGGTCCGGCCCCGCTCAGTTCCTCTCAGCCACCCAAGCATCTGTAATGATAAAGAGTCAAATTCCGGAGTGGGGAGGAGGGCGGGGCATGGAGCACCCATGGGGACACATCTCGAAGAACCATCGTTACTGCACGAAGGTGAGTAACTTCTTCTTCTTCCTCTTCTTAGAGTGGTCCCTGTGGGTGCTCCACTCATGGTGACTTCGGAGCAGTACCCAAGAGAGAAATGCACTTTGGAATTAAGGTTTATTAACAGGAGGGAGTACTGCCATTGCCACCAAGGAGTCTGAAGTCAAATGATGCAGTATTGCATAATGTCTCATGAAAGTCTCATTGGAGGACCACGTTGCCAATTGGCAAATGTCCCAAAATGGTAGTCCTCTTAAAAAAGCTGTAGATGTGGCCACTGCTCTCGTGGAGTGTGCTTTAGATTAAGCTGGGAGTGGTTTATTACATAGAGAATAACATGTAGTAATGCATGTCACTATTAAGTTCGCAATGTGTTGGGGGACAATGATTGCCCCTTGGAAGGAGCCACCAGTGTAACCATAAGGTGGTCCGTTCTGCGGAAATCTTGCATTCTGTCCATATAGAAAGCTAGAGTCTTGCGTATATCAAGGGTATGCAGCGTTGCCTCACGTGGTGAGGTATGCGGTTTGGGGCAGAAACAGGGAAGCAGAATGGGCTCGTTGATATGAAAGTCCGAGCATACTTTGGGAAGGAACGCTGGGTGAGATCTTAACATGACCGAGTCCTTTGTAAATATGGTATAAGGCGATGATGACATGAGGGCCGCCAGTTCACTTACTCTACGTGCTGAAGTCAAGGCTAGTAAAAAGAGAGATTTAATTGTTAGCAGGTGTAGTGAGGTTGCAGCCAATGGTTCAAATGGGGGATGTGTCAACGTATCTAGCACCAAACTGAGATTCCATGAAGGCAGTGGAGGCCTCCGTGGTGGGTTAAGATTCATAAGTCCCCTCAGAAACCATTTTGTCATGGGGTGAGAAAAAAAGGAAAACCCATCCATCGCAGCGAAAGGCAGTAATTGCTGCTAAATGTATTCATAAGGAGGCTCCAGATAGACCCCTTTGAAGCTATACTAGACCCCTGTTATTAGTATATAGTCGAGAATCTTATGTATCCATGAAGTATGGGGGTCGATATTTTCAGTGCACCAAGACTGAAATCTAGTCCACTTAGTAGAATATGTGGCCTGTGTAGAGTCCTTTCTGCTGGACATTAGTACATGTTTGACTCAATCGGAGCAGAGGTTCTCAAATGCTGTGAACCACTTAGCATCCGAGTGGTCAAATGCAGGATTTCGGGTCTCGGGTGCCATAGAGAGCCATTGCATTGAGTTAGTAGATTCGAGGCAACAGGAAGATGGCATGGTGTTTTGATCGACAGCTGGTGAAGCATCAAATACCATGGTTGGCGAGCCCAAGCTGTAGCTATGAGGGTCACACAAGCCACGTCCATGTTGATTTTTTCTATGAACATGGGTACAAGGACAACTGGCAGGAAGGAATAAAGTAAAGATGCTCCCCAATGAAGGATAAAGGCATCTCCCAAGGAGTGACGACCTATTCCTGCTCTGGAACAATATTTTGGACACTTCACACTGTCTTGTGTTGCAAACAGGTCTATTGATAGAAAGCCCCAACGGCGGAAAATCCGGTACAGAATGTCGGTTCGGATCTCCCATTCGTGATTGTGGGGAAACTGCCTGCTTAGTGAATCTGCAATGAGGTTGTTGACTCCAGGTAAGTACAACACTATGAGGAACGTGTTGTTGCAGATATACCAGTTCCACAACTGAATCACTTCTGTGCAAAGAGATCGAGAACAGGCTCTGCCTTGTCTGTTGATGTAATACATGGTTGCAACATTGTCTGTGAGCACTCTGATTGTTGTGCCCCTTATGTGCAATTTGAAATGCTTGCATACACAAAATACTGCCCATAGCTCAAGTATATTGATGCGCAGGAACATTTCTGCCTTGGACTACCTGCCCTGAACTGTTAGATTGTCCGTGTGGGAGCCCCATCCCATAAGGGAGGCATCGGTGGTTATTTGTTTTGATGGTTGGGGGCAGTGAAAAGGGACACCCTGCAAGAGATTTTCTGGTTTGGTCCACCATTGGAGGGACCCCCGACGTGTGGTGGTAACACTTCCAACTTGTGGATGCTGTGTTTCACCAGAGTGTAGACAGAGGCTAGCCAATGCTGGAGACATCGGAAATGTAACCTTGCGTGTCAAACGATGAGAGTGGTAGCTGCCATGTGGCCCATCAACTATAAGCAGGTGCGTACTAGCATCATTGAAGGATGTGTGATGATGTCTACTAGGTCCTGGATTGACTGGAAACGTTCTACTGGTAAGTATGCACGAGCTGCCTTTGCATCTAGATGCGCTCCTATGAAAATCAAGTTCTGAGTCGGTTTCAGTGACGATTTTTGTATGTTTATAATGAGACTGAGAGAATTGAATGTTCGGGTTGTTATTTTCACCGACTCGCATGTCTCTGCATAAGTACAACCCCTGAGGAGGCAATCATCCAGATAGGGAAAGATCGTTACAGCTGCTTTGCGTAGGTGGGCTGCTACCACTGCTAAGGTCTTGGAGAATACCCTGAGAGCACATGCCATCCTGAATGGAAGTACTTTTACTGGAAATGTTCATCTGCTACTATAAACCGAAGAAATCGGCTGTGTGCCACATGCATTGCAATGTGGAAGTAAGCATCCTGTAATTCGAGGACTGCGAACCAATCTCCCTCGTTCAGTGTTGGTATAATTGTAGCTAGGGTGACCATTTTGAAGTGTTGTTTCCGGAGGTATCGGTTTAGATTTCGTAGGTCCAAGATGGGTCTCCATCCTCCATTCTTCTTTGGAGTGAGGAAATATTGAGAAAAGAACTCTTTTCCTTGGAATTCCTTGGGCACTCTCTCTATTGCTTCAATGGTGAGCATGCGATGGACCTCTTTTTCAACCGATTCTCGTGAGATGGGTCCCTGAAAAGGGATGGGATGAGTGGGGTGGTTGGGGGAATTGAAATGAAGGGGATGGTGAGACCAGAAGCTACAATTTCCAACACCCATTTGTCCGTGGTGATAGTAGACCAATGGTGGTAATACGGCCTTAGACAATGTTGAAAAAGGAGTGAGATAGAAGCTTTGTTCGCATCCTCGACTAAACCTTCAAATTGTTGTTTTGTAGATGGCTGGTTAGAGGTACGGGCAGGCTGCTGTTGCCTCTGCTGAGGACACTGCCGGAATCGTTGATGTTCCAGGGTGCGAGGCTGTTGCCTATGGAAGGAGAAATCATATCGTCTTTGGTAAGTATAATAGTGCTTTTGCCTGAAGGGGAGTGTATACATCCCTAGTGTGCGAAGTATAGTTCGAGAATCCTTCCCTGAGTGCAAGACCTCATCCATTTTGCTAGCGAAGAATTTATGCTTGTCAAAGGGCAAGTCCTCAACCTTATTCTGGAGTTCTTTTGGGACTACCACTGATGATAGCCATGAAGATCTCATTGCCACCCCTGTAGCGGTGGCTCGTGCGTCAGTGTCCACCACATTCATGACGATTTGTAATGTGGCTCTACATGAAGCATATCCCTCTTGCACTATGGATTTGAGCAATGAATTTTGAGTCAGGGAGATGCTGTAGAAGGTCTGCTAATTTTGAATAATTATCAAAATTATGATTGGAAAGGAGAGCAGAATAGTTGGCAATACACAGTAGTAATGTGGCTGAAGAGTAAACTTTTCTTCCAGAGATATCTAACTTATCTTTTTCTTCTTCTGGGTATTTCTGTATTGTGGTACTTTCTATCTATGCTGTACCGTGTCGACCACCAATGAGTTAGGCTGGAAGTGATTAAACAAAAAATCCAAGCCCTTGGAAGGACAAAATACTTTCTATCCACTTTTTTACTCCATGGTGGAGCGGATGCTGGAGTTTCCCATATTTCCTCCGCAACCTGCATGATCGCCTCATTGATGTGAAGTGCGATTCTACTCTGGTGCTGTGGGCGTAGGTTCTTCAAAAGACGGTGTTGTTTCATTTGAATGTCTCCTAATTGTACCTCCTGGCTATCTGCAATGCATTTGAGGAGATCCTGAAATTGTTTCAGGTCATCTGGCGGAGAGACGTTGTCTGGAATCACTGCCTCAACTGGAGAGGATGATGAGTGGTCAGTTGGTGATGTGCCCTGCTGAGGGTCCTCTGGATCGGAGAGTTGTCCCTCTTCTGACTCCGACTGCTCCAGTTGAATCGTTGGGCTCTTTGGAGGAGGAAGCAGTGAATGTTCATGTTGAGGCTCTGGAGGTAAGGGTTGAGAATCGGGAAATGAACAGCAACATGTGTGTCTCCTGTAGTATCGGGAGGTCCGATCATGATAAGGAGGGTCATAATACGTCCTATGGTAATGACCTTAGTGTCGTTCTGAGTGTGTTGGGGATGAGTGCCAAGAAGATAACATACTACTAAGTCTTATATAGTAATGACACCTTGGTGACCGGATAGGCGATCGTGAATAATGCAGTGAATGCTGTGGAGATGGGGACTATGACAGAGAGAGTCTCCTCTCTCTATATCTTGGTTTCCTATAGCAGGAGTAATGATCGGGGACACTGCGTGCCCGATTGTGGTGCCGGTGACATAACTGTGGGGAAGAGGATGGCCCTGGAGGGAAAGTTGGGGAAGGAGAAACGAGCCCTGGATGCATAGTCGTATGTGCTAGGGCTTCTTCTGGTGCCGCCATGATATTCCCCTGCAGCGGTGCAAGGGAATGCAGTGCCGAGCGTGCCTGCCCCGGCGCTGGCGAGGTTGTGGTCTACAGTTTAAATGTTGCCGGTGCCGGTGGCGTCAGTGCCGCAGCCATCTAGACTGTTCCTGCTGCCAGTGCCGATGCACCTGGTGCCGCTGATCCGGCTGCCCCGTGTTGGTTTCCACGGTGCCGATGCCAATTGCGCTCTCAGTGGCGATTTTTTTCCGTTGGAGGCCGGAGTCCGCTGAGACCCTGCAGCAGTTGTCCCTGACATGCCCAGACCATCTTTCAAGCCCCGTCCAGTGCTAAAAGCCGCTGGGAGAAATCGGGTTAGAGATGGCTTAGACTTTTTTGGGGCAGATGCCTCAATGGCAGTAGTACTGCGCTTGTGCCCAGAAGGGATAGGCAAATCAGCAGACTGTAATGCCTTATCCATCAGAAGCATTTTTAACCGTCTTTTACAGTCTTTACGGGCTCTGGCTGTCAGCTTACAACAATGCTGACACCTTTGCGGTACATGTGCTTCTCCTAAGCACTGTATGCATGCCTCATGCCTGTCTGACACTGGCATGGGCTCCCGGCAGAGCATACATTTCTTAAAACCTGGGGAACCAGGCATTTCTGACAGAGGGTTATTTCTCATTGAGGAAATATATTTTTAAAGAACTATGAACAATAATACAGCTAAGACTAATTGTAACTGGGTATGCTATTAACTATTTACAGATTAAACCTAAGGAGAAACTCTGAGAAAGAGATGGAGCTCCGTCCACGACCGAGGGCGGTTGGAAGGAACTGAGTGGAGCTGGACCAGACGAAACAGATGAAAGGCGCGAACGGTGCGAGCCACTGCTCATGCATGCACAGTCTGGTGGAGCACAGATATGCAAGTCTCCAAGCTGCAGTGCCGGGACGAGCCCGACACCATGAATGGAGCATCCATGGGGACCATTCGAAGAAGAATTTGAAGATTTTCTGAAGTGCTTTTTTCCTTCTTCTACCTTTTTTTGCAGGGTCACCCAAGTTAGGTCACTGGTCTCTTTTCTGTTGTTCCTTTTTAGCTCTTACCCCATTAGGCAATGGCATATCACACCATCTGATACATAAGTGGAAGGGAAATGTAAGGAAACATCCCCAAAGATCCTAGATCTTAGGACCGTAAAAAAGAAAGGGAGAAAATATGCCATGTACCTTTCAAGTGTTTCAAATACTCCCTTTTTTGAAAGTAAGATGTATCTCCCTTTATAGACCAGCTTGAAGACCATTTTGACTTACCCCTGACAAATTTTTGACTGGCACAGTATTTTGGTATATCCCAAGAATGGAAGAAGGCTGACTTGCACTTATGGAAGTGTCTTCAGTGGTGTACTTCTGGTTAAAAGAGGATTCAGGGGTCTTAACAAGTCATCAGTCTCAGAGCCTAATCCTGAGGCATAGCAAGGGTCCAAAGACTAGAGTTATTATGGTACAGCTTCACTTCAGAGGCTATTGAGAGGATTTCCTTATCAGTTGGAGCACCTCTTAGTGCCAGCCCTTGCCTTCTACTATGGTGGGAGAACAAACAGAAAGAAGGAACACAGCAGGATATCCCATTAAGGGACTAGAGTCCTTGAATTTTCTTTTTTCTAATGGAGAGGAGAAAATGAGGGAAAACATTTTGATTACTGATGCCCTAAAATCAGCGTTAAAAGATGAGATTATAACTGATAATGTGAAAATATCAAACTGTCACTCCAGTTGTCCTATGAGGAATCACTAAAGCAAAAGGGGCACTACTAAGCCCTTAAAGCTGGTGGACAAGTCTGACCTACTTCCAGGCTTGCATTATGCCAGACATGAAAAGTCACAATGCAAATATCTGAGGGTATGTCTACACTACCCTCCTAGTTCGAACTAGGAGGGTAATGTAGGCATACCGCACTTGCAAATGAAGCCCGGGATTTGAATTTCCCGGGCTTCATTTGCATAAAGATCTTTGGATCATTTAGCCCTTTGGAGAGCTGCGTCAACGACCAAAGAGTTTGGCTGCGGGTGAGTAAAAAGGAATTCACATCTTTAAATGGCTACCTTATGAGAAATAATCAGAAATTAGGCAGACATACAGACACAAATCTCTTGAGCACAATTTTACTTAATGTGTTTTTGTCAAATTAAACAAGATACACAAGGGATTTGGTCCATTCTAGACACAAGCTGAGAGACCTTTTTATGTCCAACTTCGAAAAGAGAGACTCCCCAAGTAAAACATGAAGGAATGGAAGACATTAGTAGGATGAGTGATTCAGATAAATTTCAAATACATCATTTTGGAATGAATTTATAATTAGCTTTGCCTATATTTATATTAATTATTATATGAAAGTCAATTACTATATGATCTAAAGTTCCTGGAATCACAAATATAACTTTTCACATTAGAATTTTAGCTGAAAATGAAGTTATGTTAGCTGAGGACAGACTTAGCTATTTGTTCCACAATCCAAGAGCCTTAATAATAATTATATATATATATATAGAGAGAGAGAGAGAGAGAGAGAAAGAGACAGAGAGAGAGAGAGAGAGAGAGAGTAAGTTTTTCTCAGATGTTTACTTACCCATGCCCATCTAGTCTGATATTTCCAACAAAATCATATAGATGTCGATTTGGGCTTTCACATTCAATTCTGCCCAAAAGTCTCATCAAACTGTCAATGTCTTTTATATCTGATGTCAATGGCAAGCCCTATAAATAAAGTTTGTTGTAACATTATATTATAAAATTACTTTACAATAAACAAAATATAAAATAGTAAATTAACCTATATATTATACAATAGATTGCGTCTGGCACTGCACATATTGCAAAAGCAGGGAAGGGAGTTTCAATGTTGGCGTCCATAGAGATGTCAGCAGAATGGTATCAGGTAGCATAGGTACAGATCTTGCCCAGTAATACAGTAGCACAAACTTCTTGAAAAAGATGGGGATGAAAGACAGAGTCATAACTCAAAACATCCATCCTCACTAGACAGTGGAAATAGGTTCTTTGTAAAGGCCAAAGAAGGTGGCATCTCTTTAGCTAAAAGTTTTTTTCCTCCTGAAAGATGTGGAAGAAGTGGTTTAAGGAAGAAGAGGACTCTCAGAAGAGCTAACCAACCAAGGAAACAGGACCATCGACGGAGCCATGTAGATGAGTGTACTTGAAAAAAGGAAATGAAGCGGCAATTTAAATAATCCCCGCTTCATTTACATCAAAATGCCTCCTGCGCTGTGCCGATCAGCTGTTTGGCGGCACAGCGTGGTAGTCTGGATGCTCCGCGGTCGACAAGGGAAGCCCTTGTCGACCACCCCATTATGCATCGTGGAATGAGGTTTACCAGGGCGGTCGACAAGGGAAGCCTCTTGAAAGGGAATCCTCTGAACTGTCATTCATGTTAAAATTCGACACTTTCCAAAAAGGACTGAACAAACATTTGAACTATTTCACCCATTACCAAGATAGTTTCCCCAATTATCACCTCTAATACCATTAACTCACAAACATCCCACTCTCCCCACCTCTAATATCATCAATTCACAGACACTTACCTTCCTTCCTTTCCCCTCTCCCCCCTGCATCCGCCTCCTGTTCTGCAATGTGATTTGTCCTTTTCATATGTGTTCATTTTTTAAATTGTATCCTTTGGTATATATGGTTGTGACTACTTTCTTCCACTATTTGATCTGAGGAAGTGGGTCTGGCCCACGAAAGCTCATCATCTAATAAATCATCTTGTTAGTCTTATACATGGAAAGGTACACAATAAAATATTTACAATAGCTGTAACTAATATATTGAAATATATATACATTCTTACCTGTCGTATTTTTAGGTTTGTTTCACCGTCTAAATTTGATGTTTCAATGTAGCACATGGCTTGTGGCTCACTTATTTAAAAAAAAAATAAAGCAATTATCTTAAATAGACAACAATATAAAATATACTGACATGTAAAAGCTTTCTGTAATCTTTTAACATATAATTAAAAAAAAAATCCTCCAGATAAAAATCTGCTAGTAACAAATATTTCTGCAAAATTATTAAGTCATTCACATTTTCAGAAAATCTGCCAATAATTCTTTATCAAATCTATTCATAAAGAAACGTGCATATATAATTGGAGTTTTCTGAGAAAGCTACCTGTTCAAGATTCACATGTGCTCACAAATTTACATTTAACAGCTGATCAGAATATTCCAGATATTTCAAGTTCATTTGCAAATGGTTTCTTACTATATGTCTTTTTAATAGACATGCAAAACTGATATAAAACTACCATATAGCTTCCAAAGATGTCTTACTTCTTTTTTATGTAAGTCCTGTTCTCAAGGAATGAGATTATAAATTTGAGCTCGTGCAAGATATTGCATCTGGAGTCATGCATTTATTCAGACACACACTAATAAGTGGTTCATATTATATTACCCCATCATGTATTGCCATCACACTATATATCCTATGACAACAGACTTAGGCTCTTAAATATTAGCTAAAAAAATAATATTTTTTATTCTTAACAAGACCTTTTCAGATACATTATTCCCATTTTACAAATAGGAAAATTGAAGTACAAAAACATCAAGTGACTTGCCTAAGGTCACATGGCGAGTAAGTAGCAGAGCCAGGAATGATGGTTCAAGATTTCTGAAATGTTCTACTCAGCTGTCAGTTCCTGGACAGGAACACAGAATCAGTAATTTAGATCTGTGGCAGAAATTTCACTTTGTTTTTGTAAGGGCCCAAAAACTTATTAAAAATACTGGATGTAAATAAATGGGCATTTAATCTCTACAGTGATTTACAATTGTTTAGATTTTAACAGAAAATGCTTTTATTCTCCTTTTTATAGAATTAAATTGGAATGTCAATATTATAATTAAATAAATAAATATAGAAAGTTTAAAAGCATAGTTTCAGTCAATGATGAATAACAGAAAATGTATTTTATTTGGAAGCAAATATACTGAATTTTTAAATTTGTATTGATGACTTCTTCATATTCTGACCATATGCTAACAGTAAAATCTGACGTTAAATTATCATAAACCTTTTATTTTAAGATTGAAAAATACAGCTCTTTTTTGGGGGGCAACTTTTCTAAGAATGCAAATGACAGACTTCGAATTAGACTATTTTTGTATGGCTGATTCAATAAATGAAGGAGTCAAATTCTAGCATTTTTCATTAGTTTAACAGTCAAAGATAAACAATGCTTTCATGAATCACTTTGAAAAGTCTAAGGCAGCAAAGACATTGCAAAGTAAGAGACATGCTAAATTGCAACCATTTTAGCAGAATGCAAAGTAAACAGATTACATTTAGAGCAAGGCAGGCTGTTTGATTTGTTAGTGCAAAACAAGGCGCAATCACAATAAAAATACTATATAAAGGTGAAGTATACCAAAATAACATGCAATTTGTCACTACACACAAGAATTGAGATATATTTTCATCGCATGCAGTCTAGAATGTGCAACATCCAACATTGTGCAGAGGGTCCTATAAATATGTATCAAATGTTAATAATTTGTTATATAATTATATTATTTATTGTTCTGCCTATGGTTCAAATCTATTCCTCTAAACTTGCCTAAAGTATAACATGCAAAGTTTACCAGGCCTTCAAGAGACTGTTTTATGAAAATTTGCTTAATAATTTCAGTGAATACAATACAAAAATATACTAGGGAGGAGTGATAAAAATTTTCTGTATTTGTGACTGCTACCACATTTTTTATATATTTTAATAACATTATATATATATGTTATTAAAATGTATAAATGTAAAATGTATTTATCAACTAAATCTTTTCTACTCCTATAAAATTCACCTCTGCAATATGTTTGTTTTTTAAGACAGTTGGAATATCAACACAGCTATGCAAACAAAACCTGACCTACATGTTTCCAATTTGGTACATGAGGACCCACATACACAATTCCTGTGCAACCAGTTTATTCTAACCTTGATGAAAGACTGATGAGATCAGCTGGGAGATGTTCCCCATTGGTCACTTTCACTATTTCCCCTACTGCCACCTACATATCCCAATTTAAATGATTAGAACAGAAAAATGAGTAACAGGAAAAAATCAAAATGGACAAAGAGACAAAAAGACAAAAAGAGACAAAGTCTGAAATTATTATATAAAACAATACATGTTAATAGACATATCTGATAACAATTTTTTCAAAATCCATTTAAATCAGGTCAGAGAGCAAAAGATAATATATTAATTTCTGCTCATCCAGCTTGCTTTTCATAAAATACAGATTCTAAGTTTCAGAAAACTTTGATAATGAAGTTAAAATAAAACGCGAGTATCGTATGTTCTCAAATCACTGTGGCATTAGAAGTAGTATTCAACTTTTTCTGAAAAGGTAAGAGGATAAGAATATATAATGTAAATAGAAAAATCAAATGTATCCACTCAATGTATAAAATTTGATTCTAAGTATTACTGATACCTAAATATTATAATACCTATTACATGGAGTACTGTTTCTATGTGGAACCTTAGAGACTAACAAAAAAATGTAGACGGTATCATGTGCCTTCACGGGTTGTGCCCATGAAAGCTCATGATACCATCTACATTTTTTGTTAGTTTGTTATTGAAAAAAACTTAAAAAATAACTAATAGTCTTGCAGCACCTTAGAGACTAACACGGCTACCCCTCTGAATCTACATGGTATGTTTGTACAGTGCCCAGCATTGCAGAGCCTTGGCCTTTAGGGAGCTACCATAAAAATAAATGTGATAGTTTGAAAAATAATAAAATATGGTCAAAAGATCATAGATCCTAATCTACAGACTGGATATAAGACTCAGACTATTATTCTAGTGAGATCATTGTTGTTTTTCTGTAAAAACAGATGCAGCGGAAGGCAGAATATCTGTCAAGCATGTGGCACACATTCTTTCTCTTATGATACAGTGCAACCATCACTCACTCTCTGGACTCTGAAGAAATTCAGTACACAAATAACTTGTTTTGATTGCAAGTATTGTATCATGGTAGAGAAATACAGGATGGAGGGAAACTTCAGGTCTGTCAGCCCTTGGTGGCCTTGGGGAAAGGAAGTTTCTTAAGTGGCCATTCTTCTTCACTGAGGCTCAAAAGCAGAAAAGTACTTTCACCATCTCAGGGATAAAAATTCCCTAAGTAATCAAGAACTCTGATTCAAATTCTCCAGAAACTACTACTACTTTCTAGAGAGTCAACCACATTTTAGCAACCTAAAATACATCTTGGCTTATAGAACCACATTAACATAAAAACAATCTACTTGAAAGTGTTCTGGCACACAAACTTGAAATTATGGATCCAATCCCTGATCATTGTCATTCATTCTGAAGAAGGGAAGGCTTTCTTGGTCTCAAAATGGATCCCCAAATGAATGAGTTAAAGGAGGAAGCACAGAAGGAGCTCTTTTCCTAATCCATATACCCATTCCCAGTCCACACCAGCCCATAAAATCAAAGAGCTATAAGCAGTTTTTTAATAACCACCCCACTGTCCTACATGAAATGGAGTTAGAAACAAGAGAGAATTTAACCATCTGAGCATGGATGGAGGGGAAAGATAGAGACTGGAGCCCCACACAGCTTATCAGGTCACTGCTTCTGTGCAAGACCTACTTCTGAAGTTCTGATCCCATGCATGAAGAAAATATAGGGTGCTATAGTAGCATATAAATTATTCTGCAGCATTTAAATAATTCTTATTTCAAAGTATTCATTAGAATAGGTAGTACAAAAAGTGTATGACCTGATCAAACAGATTCTGAAAAAAGTGCATCATCTACATAGTAAAATCTGGATTTCATAAATAAAACTGTCCAAGGAAATGATGATAAACCACCTCTAAGAATATTCATCAACATAAAAATAACTGTTTATGCTGTTTATGCAATGTTTTTGATGTTATAATTAATATTAATAGAGTTTTTATTTCATGTTTGAAGACAGAAGCTTTGTATAATTTCAAATCTTGGTTTGACTATACTATTCAACATCTATATAATACTCTGCTCATAAAAACATCAAATCATAGGTAAAGTTTCATGATTGATAGTTTGGTGATTACTTGGTTATGTTCAAATTTGCTTTTGTTTTAATTTAAACTATCAAAATGAGCAACTATTCATAAAAAGAGACTTGTGTTGTATGGGTCAAAATATCAATGTATCTTTAAAAATGACTGAATTTGTTATGCATATAATGAAAGTTAATCTGGATAAATGCAGGAGTAGACCTCTAATCGAACAGACAGATCCATGCATTATATCAAACAACAGAGTAAAATTTAAATACATTAAAGGTCCTGGTAATATCAAAACCCCTCAGTGATTAGCAGAACCCTCAATGTAATTCTAAGAAAACTGACAGGTCCACATTCTTTTATTTATTATATATGCTAAGCATGAAAAAGCTTTGAGATTTTAAGTACCCAAATATTGATTATTTTTCAATATTAAATGTAAAATTATGGTAGAGGTAAAAAGTATTTCTGTTTATTTCTTATTTCCTTGGAGCAATCACAAAATTAATGCAGGGTAGAGAAACCAGCCTCTACATTGTAAGCATCAGTGGGCATCTCTACCTTGATGAGAGAAGTACAGTGTCAGCAGGTATATACTCTTTGCCTTTTATTATAACTATATCTCCAACATCTACCTGTAAGAAAACTGGGAATTGGTTAACAGTCAAACACACAACCTATCTCTAACTTTTATGCATTTGTGAAATCTTAATTTGCCAAAAAAGTAAGTCAAAATTTAGGCAATGATTTTCAAAAGGATCTAGAAGTATTAGGTGCAAATTTCACTGAAATGAGGCCTTGTTTCAGTGCATTTCTAGTAATGGATGTATTCCACTTTAATTTCTCCTGTTATTGAGAACTCTCATTATTTTATAGCGAGATTTATATTTAGCCTAATTACACAAAAGGAAATTAATTTTGCTAAATTCAGAGTACTGTTGTATCACAGCAGATGTCTGTCCTGGTTCCAGCTAACCTGTATGTAATCCATGAAAACAGATGTGAACGTCATGAAGTTAAATCCTTTCTTTTTGCAATTAGATGATTCAACTCGGGGGAAAAGATCTGACTGATATATTCAAATCTACAAAGGCTTTTTTTTGTTTGTTTGTTTTTTGACAAACATTTTCAAAAACGCTTTGAACAGAATTTTGAGTGTTTCCCAGTTTTATTGTTATTAATACAATAATAATACAACAGTGTATTATTGTGGAATAATACAAAGCAGTATTATTCCACAACAATGTCTCAATGTATTTTAAATACAAGGCAAACTTTGCAAGTATATTATGTAACTTTAAAAACATTTTTTTCTAATCTTTTCTCACTATATAAAAACTGAGTTGCTTTTTTGTCTATTAATTTTAATAATGTTAAAGTACTTTTACAGAGATGCCATATGCTAATACACCAAAAGCTGAAATATTCATTCAAATCTTCCATTGAAATATTATGCAGGCAGACCTTTTGCTGACAATAAATGATAATTTGGCCTGAATGGGGAATTTGTTTTGGGGCCAAAAAGTACATTTTATTAAATACACTTAATATTCTAGAAAGTGCTATTAAAATTGAAAATGTTAATGTTTTCCATCCTAGTTGTAAATTAATTCATATGACAATCATATACTCTGATATAAAATACATAAAGTGCAACAAATGAAGTAACAAACAACATTTACATCCTAAAACCACATACACACCTTTTCCCAATGGACAATCTCCCAAGCACCATTTCTCAATACTGAAAAGCAAAGACATAATTAGACTGCATAACAGTAAAAGTGTTCTTTACAGGTGAAACTCCTCATGTGTTCCCTATTACTGAAAATCATATGTATGCAATATAGCAGTACAGGTTGAACCTCCCAAATCCAGGACTCTCTGGTCCAGCAATCTCTGTGGTCCGTCAGGGCCATGGATGTTGCTGGACCAAAGATCTCTGGAGGTGGGAGTGGGAGCCAGCTGGAAAATGCACGGCAGATGGCGGCTGGGGAATACTGGCCCGGCTGGAGAACCCCCGGCATCAGCAGGGCCAGGTGGCAAACAGGCAGCCCCCACCTCAGCCTGGTAACCTCTGGTGTCAGCTGGACCAGGTGGCAAATGAGGAGCCCTGCCCCAGCTGGAGAACTCCCTGCAGCAGTGGGGCCAGGCAGCCCCAGGCCAGGAAATCCTGGGAAACCCTTGGCAGGAGCAGGACTCGTTCTAGCAGTAGAGACAGTGGCAGCCGTGTGGCCCCAGCCACGAAACCCCAGAAATTACCAGCACCAGCTGGCATGGTGGCCCTGGCCAGGGAACTCCCCAGCATTATCTGGCCCAGGCAGACCAGGGAACCCCAGCATCAATGGGGCCAGGTAGCCAGGGAGCCCCAGCTAGAGAACCTGAGGAATCCCCAGTGGTGGCAGGGCAGGAGTGGCTGGAGAGCCCCGGCCAGAGAACCTCTGGTACCTGCTGGGCTAGGCAGCAGGGAAGTCTTGGCAGGGCATTCCTGGGGAATCCCCACCAGCAGCGGGGCTGACTGCTTCTGAGCGGGGCTGGCGGTGGTCAGGTTACCCTGAAACGGAACTCAGGGAATTCTAGTGGCAGCAGGGCCAGCAGCAGCCAGGCAGGAAACTTTGGCGGCAGCAAGCAGCAGCAGAGTGGAAACCCCAGTCTTGGGAGCCTGGGAGCAGGACAGCCTGCAGGGGAACCTTGACCTCCCGTGGTCTGGCAAACTCCCTCATTCTGAGAGTGCCGGATCAGGGAGGTCCAACCTGTATATGCACACAGTATTTTACATAACACTATATGTTCTCCCCTATTTCAGGTCAAGCATTTCAATTATAATATATAGTCTGTATAAAAGGTGCCATATAAATTAAAATTAATTTTTATAAGACTTTTATAGTGTTAGATAATAATCGAAAAATAGAAATGTAGGAATGAAGGGGACCTCAACAGGCCAATCATTCCAGTTCCCTGTGCTGAGGCAAGAACTAAGGATCTAGATCAGGAGTGGGCAATCAACAGCCATGAACTAGACATGGTTCGCCAGGGTTAGCCCCTGACAGGCCACCAGACACTTTATTTACCTGAGCATTGCATTGAGAATTATTGGTATCATCAGCAAATCACAGCTATTTCCTGTGGCCATGGTGAACTGGAACATGAAGTTAGGCCTCTTTCAAATAGACTAATGTAAAGTAATCCCCTGGCATATTGCCATTGTTCCTGACTTCAAGTTTTCCATCTTGAATCTAATCCCCCGTTATGAACTTCCGAGTTGTGTGGTAAATCCACACAACTAACTCTCTTATCCCCCCAGATCTCCTGGGTACCAGAAACAAGAGAACATCTTTAGCTCAGGAACTCTTGCTATTCTGTTGATTTGCAAAACATGTTTGTGACGGACCCCCATCAGTCCGCACTAGAACCGGGGCCGTCAGCGCCCCCTGGGGGCCGCCGGACGGACCGGCAGGCAGCCGGGAGAGCAGGGGAGAGCGGTCCGGGGAAGAAACCCCGCAGGGGGAGGGGCGGCTAAACCCCCGGCGGGGAAGGAGGGGTCAGGGACAACCCCATCGGAGGGGCGAGGAGTCCGCCCGGCGTTCCGCCCGGCCAGAGCCGCACGGAACCGGCGTCAGGCCGGGACGCCCTGGCCGTGACGTCAACGGCCGCCAGGACGCCGGGGGGGCGGCCCGGGCGCCCCTGACGTCATCACCCGGGCCGCTTGAAAAGCGGCCCGGCGGAGCAGGACGAGGCGGCACTCTGGAGAGCTGCCGCCACCACCGCCGACCTAGCCGCCGAGGGGAACCCCCCCCGCGCTGGAGGAGACGAGGGAGCGACCCTGAACCCTCACGACGGCCGCAGGATGAGACCGGCGCTTCGGGCGGGGTAAGTGACTACGGGACTCCCCCCGCCGGGGAAGAGGGGAGCGGGGAGTGGAAGCAGCCCGGGGCGGGGGCCTTCTGGCGCCCGTGGACAGGCGCGTTACGGGGATAAACCCCGCCTGTCGTGGGAGGAACGGATACTTTGTTCCCCCCCCACTTAGGGCCCCGGGCTGGGACCCAGTGGAGAGGGCGGGCCCGGGTCCCCCACGTCCCCCCTCCCTACCACGAGACCCCAACCCACAGAACCCCGCTGGGATGACTAGATAAAAGGGCGAGGACCCTGTCACTTGGACTGTCCCGACGGGGACCCGACTTACGGGCAGGCCGCCGGAGGCGACCCCGTCCCCTCGCCGGGACCCCGGGCAGCCCGGAACCCCGGGCCAGCCCCGAGAAAAAGGAACCCCGAGTTCGCTGATCCCCGGTCCGGACTCGCGGCCGGGTGATCGCACTCAAACAGCCAGACGGCGGGTCCGCTGAACCCCCCTTCCCCCGCCGGAAGGGGGCGCTCGCACCCACGCGGGCCGGGCCGTCACATGTTCTCTAGAATTTAATATATTTAACCTTTTTTGTGGATTTGAGGATACTGGAAAAGGGGGGAAAATGACACTTCAATATTTTTGATAATATTATGTATAATTGTTGAACTACTTCAAGGTTTCAACCTTCCAACATGGAGAGACACATTAATGTACATAAAATGTTGTTACAAAAAAAGGGATAAAAAATCGTTCTCTTTACTCTCTGAGAATAGGAGAAGAAGCAATGGGCTTAATTCACAGCAAGTGAGATTTAGGCTGGACATTAGGATAAACTTCCTGGTGGGCTGGTTAAGTACTGGAATTAAATTACTGACAGGAATTAAGGAATATTCATCACTGGGGATTTTTAAGAGCAAGTTAGACAATCATTTGTCAGGGATTATCTAGATAATGCTTAGTCTTGCCATGACTGCAGGGGACTTGTCTAGATGGCCTTTCAAGGTTCCTTTCAGTCCTACAATTCCAGGCCACTGTTCCTTGAATTTTAATAGTTTCCTCTCCCCACCAAATGTTGCTTATCGGAACTCACTTGACTGTAGACAGGTATTGTTTATAGTGTTCAAATTTGCACTACTGGAAGATTGGCTTCTCCCCTTTCTGAGCTTAGACTTGTTCCATTTATTTTTGCTGTAGTTTCACTTTCCATGCTAGAGTAGCCACAAAACAAGATATTTAGACCTAATAAGTCAGACTATTCCTTTTCCTGAATTTGGAGTTGGGATGAATCACTAAGGGCTTTTTTTGATTATCTGAGGATTCTACCCCCTTCCCTTCATCTAATGACTCTTCAAATAACTGACAACGAGAATATTTTGAAGCTGATTACATGATTTTGATCTATATATCATCATTCCAGGATCATAACTAAAGGTGCAATCTGGTCACCATGCTGGAGGCCAGGACATGTATTGAAAACATCAAAGCATCCCTGGAGCTGCACTATCTGTGAATGCTGAAGCCACTGACATTTTTTTTAACTCTGAGCCTAACCACAATTATTTCCTAGCCTTTTTAGGCAGTCTGTTACCAAACTGTCAGTCTATGCAGTACTGCTCATCTAAAAGATGTTGCTGCTCTCAGAAAGTAAGATGCAGCTTCAAATATTTGGCACATTGACATTTCTTCTCTGCAGTCATTGGATTCTTTTGAGAAAAAGTCCCCTTACAAAGGGACAGCAATGTTTCTGATGAGTGTTGAAAACAACCTGTCTTCTTTAGGAAGAAAAACAAAATGTGCTTTGCTATGTTGCATGATGTAGATGTTAGTATGCCTGAACAATTTAATAGAATTTGGTGGTATTTCCTATTTGATCTTCATTACATTTTCCAAATAGACAGGAAGAGGAATGAGTGGTTCAGATCTTGAACCTGTTAGAAAAAACATATGTTTTTAATTTCTGTACCAAGTCTCTCTTCTTCCTCCTTAGAATCTTTTCTAATGGGCTCATCTGACAGAATATTGAAGTAACATCTTAATGTTTCAGCTGAAAAAAAATCCTCCTGCTTCACTTCATCTTGTGATTCATCCTTCGAGGCAAAAAATTTATCTTCCTTCTGTAAAGAAGACTCTGACTTTCCTTTGACTTCTTTTTTCCTCTATTGGACTTCGACTAAACAGTTTTCCTAGCCTTCTTTTTCTTTGGTGATGTCCATTAAGATAAAGATGAAAATTAATGTTAGGAGGAGGAGACAAAAAAAACAGACACAAATAATTCTATTCCATTTATTATTCTGTTTTTTCCATGTATGAAAACCTTGTGCACAGAGCTTTTAGCATTGGTGTCCTCCAGTATTTAGTCAGAGAAACTGCTATTCCAAGAAAAACAGGTTTAAGAACAAGCATCTCTTAAATTTCTGAAAGTAATTTCTTGAATCTCTTTTCCATTTTTCTAAATTTAGTTCCTTTTTGGAAGGTGTGAATTGGAAACATGAATCAGATAAGGAATCCTATGACCCTCTTCTGCTAATAGGCATCTCTTTATCTGTATCCTTTTGAGAGTAGATAGAATGCCTGGAAAGAGATGCTGCATCTGCTGCCTGGAACTCACAAGATGGCAGCCTCTGAGATGTAGGCACTTTTTACACCAAAATCAAGAGCTGCAGAGGGGATTTACTTCCTGAGGGGAAGATTTCCTTTTTTTCCCCTCATGTAGAATTCTTAACTTCCTCCAGGACTAAGAGAAGGAGAATGGACTACCCAACCAAGAAAGGGGGGTTATGATGAGAAATATGCATTGCAGGAGAGTGAGCATCCAAAAGAATTTTACTGGCTGCTCTATGCACTGTGATATATTCTAGCCAAAGTAAAGCCTTTCCAATCCAGTGGACAAGATAGCTGATGTGCACAAGTCATAAACCTCTCCTACATCCTCAGGCAAGAATACAGAAAAGAAGGAACACAACCACAAAGGTCCCATTTGGAACTTTCTCTGCCATCCTACTAGCTTTTCATATGAGCAGTTAGGTAAAAGGGGCACAGTAGCTTTGTGACCATTCCAGCTGTCGAGAGAGAGAGAGCGAGAGCGAGAGCGAGAGCGAGAGAGACAGAGACAGAGACAGAGTGTGTGTGTTATCATTTTTTCTATTGCGGTAAATCTGGATTCAACAGCCCTGCCAATAGATAGAGAATGCAGAACAAAACTGAGTGGGGGAGAGCTACAGAAGATGGGGGCTAGTCCCTTGATCAGCCATAAATTCAGCTTTGATTCTGACTTTTACCAGTTACAAAATGCAATGTCTCAAACTGAGGATCTGTGGACCTAACCATAAGAGAAGAAAAGGGATCTGCTCTTTTGTTTGCTTGGTCTGTCCAGCTTCATTGAATCAGGAAATGCAGTTTGGGGAATAAAAAAATGTCTTCTGGCTCAGGTACTGACATGCCAACGGACATTATGCTCTGCTCAATTGGACAGTCTGCAGTGTCTGTGTGTCCAGTTTCTTATCAGGGTGATATTGGAAAACACTTCTTCCTCATTTCCTTGGTCCTCTAAGGTTCAAATTCAAGCTGAAAAACATCCCACAAAACCTCTCCAGGAAGCTTCTAAAAAAACCAGATCACAAGTTTTGCAGTCCATGCAGCATTGTCCAATCCTGACAATGAAGCGAGTGTGACCACATCTATCCATGGGGCCCTCCTTTCTAGAGGACTGCTTCTCTAGTTTAGTCAGATCCACAAGTCCATGGCTGTGTCTACACTGCACCCCTTTTCCGGAAAAGGGATGATAATGAGACACATCGCAATTGCAAATCCGCAGGGGATTTAAATATCCCCCGCGGCATTCGCATTTACATGGCTGCTGCTTTTTTCCGGCTTGGGGATAAGCCGGAGAAAAGCACCAGTCTAGACGTGATTCTCCGGAAAATAAGCCCTTTTGAAAGTAGGAATAAGAAATCCTCCGGAAAAGGGCTTATTTTCCGGAGAATCACGTCTAGACTGGTGCTTTTCTCCGGCTTATCCCCAAGCCGGAAAAAAGCGGCAGCCATGTAAATGCAAATGCCGCGGGGGATATTTAAATCCCCCGCGGATTTGCAATTGTGATGTGTCTCATTAGCATCCCTTTTCCAGAAAGGGATGACAATGTAGACACAGCCCATGTGTTTCTCCCAGGCAAGCAATAATAAAGGAATAACAGGATATGATGAATTATTTCAACTCCTCTTTATTGGATCAAGAGTCAGGACCTATAAAAGGCTTCTTAACCATAATTGTTCCATGAGTTAGCTGTTCCTTACTCTGTCATCCTGTCTGGAACTGTGCATAAGCTTTTTTTTTCATAGTAGTATTTGTTAACTACTTGTATTCAAAGTGTTTATTTTGAACATTTAGAACACATTATTTTGAACACACATAAATCAGGTTTTTATATTCTAAACATCTAAAAGTGTAAAGTTGTACACTCTGTGATTTGAAACATAATACCAACAAATCTGAAACCAAAGAACCATAAAAAATACACATAGCATTCAGATTGCATTTTTGTTGTTGTATAATTAAGTGATTTTTAAAAATGGTTCTTACCTTGTGTCTGTTTCTTGTTCACTACATTATCAGCTTTATGTCTTTTCTAGAATAAAAAATGCACAACTGTTAATTGAGTTAAAATAGTTATTTTGATAACCAGGTAAAAAGTAGAATTCAGAAACAAATATTATAATATTCAAAGCACTATCAACTTATTCCTTTCCTAATGGTTTCAAACATTCTCTCAGCTTTTTTGACTTCCATTGCACAGTGAGATGTTTTCAGAGCACTTTCCATGACAACTTCTTGAGAGGTTACAGCTATTTAAACCCCATCATTTTGTATGTATAGTTAGGATTATTTTTCCTTATACACATTACTTTGCATTTATCAACACTGACTTTCATCTGCCACTTTGTTGATCAGTCACCCAGCTTTGTGAGAGCCCTTTTTAACTCTTCACAGTCTGCTTTGCACTTAATTATCTTGAGTAATTTTGTAACATCTGCAAATTTTGTTACCTCACTGTTTACTCCCTTTTCCAGATCATTTATGAATACATTCAAAGGAATGGTCCCAGTAGAAACCCCTGGTGAATCCCACAATTTATCTCTCTCCACAGTGCAAGTGGCCATTTATTTCTAACCTTTTGTTTCCCATCTTTTAACCAGTTTTCAGATCAATGTGAGGACCTTTCCTCCTATCCTTTGCCTGTGCACTTTCCGTAAGAGCCTTTGGTGAGAAAACTCATCAGGAGGCTTTCTGAAAATTCACTTCCTAAGCACTGAGTTTTCCTAAACATATTATTTTCATCTGTGTGTCTGATAATTCTGTTCTTTACCATAGTTTCAGCCAGTTTGCCTGCTAATGAAGTTGCTAGCCTGTAACGGCCAGTATAGTTTCGGGCGCCTTTTAAATAAATGGCATAAGCATTAGCTGTCCTCCAGTCACGTATTACAGAGGCTGACTTAAGCAATAATTACATAGCACAGTTAGTAGTTCTCTGCAATTTCAAATTTTAGTTCCTTAAGAACTCTTGGGTGAATAGCATATGAACCTGATGACTTTTTATTTAATTTATCAATTTGTTCCCAAACTTCCTCTACTGAATAGTTTGGAATAGTTTCTCAGATTAGAACAGTTTAGAATAGTTTCTCAGATTTGTCACCTAAAAAGAATGGTTTAGGCGTGAGAATCTCCGTCACATCCTCTACACTGATGACAAATGCAAATAATTCATTTAGCTTCTCCACATCTGGTGTGTTACTGTTAATGATCACGGTGGAATCAAACAATGGACAGGTCTTGAAGCCAGGAGAACTGCAATCCACAATGATGTGAAAGTATCAACCTGGAATGGGCTGCGGGGGGGTGGGAGGGGGGGAGGAGAGGGGAGAAGAGGCAGGGAGGAGAGAGCTCATAGGTGAGGTTGCTTCTTTTTTTCCACAAAAACAAAAGGAACTAAATAAATGTAAGAAATAAAAACATAAAGCTACATGAGTTCATGAAGTGTGTACAAAAAGCTATGATGCACAAAAAACAAATCTTGCGGCTATGTCTACACTCGCGGCTTCTTGCACAAGTACGGCCGTTCTTGCGCAAGAATCTGCAGAGCGTCCACACTGCCCACCTGCTCTTGTGCAAGTACATTTACAGTACGGCGTGGTAAGAGGGGGCTCCTTGCACAATAGCTACGCTCTTTTTTGACAGGTGTAAGCCCTCTTGCGCAGGAGCTCTTGCGCAAGAGGGCAGTGTGGATGCTCAGCAGGGATTTCTTGCGCAAGAAAGCCCTATGGTTAAAATGGCCATCAGAGCTTTCTTGCACAAGAAAGCATCCACACTGCCATGGGTGCTCTTGCGCAAAAGCACAGCTCACACATGGCAGTGTGGACATTTTCTTGCGCAAGAGTTCTTGCACAAGAACACTTGCGTAAGAAGCCGTGAGTGTAGACATAGCCTGCTTGTTTTCCATCTCCCACCAGGAGCTTTAGGAAGGAATTGAGTGAGGGTTGCAGACATCCAGTTTCTTATGTCCTCGTCTATGATAGCAGAGAGGATATGAGGAGCACAGACAATTAAAAAAGAATCTTATTTTGCATACACCAAGAGTGGAATTGGAGTGAACAATCACTCAAAAAGAGATTGTTATTCTCTACCTACAGAGGAAATCATCTCATTTCTTTAGAAACAGTTCAGTGTCAATTGTCTCCTATATTAAAGAAAAACATGCTCATGGCATTCAGAATATGGAAATAGCCAATGTCCTATGCTACCAGATGCCATAGTTCTCACATAGATATCTGATGCATTGTATGAAGTATGAAAGATAGTTTAGCAAGCATGTGATCTTCAACAGTGATATCTTCTGATTCTTTCTCTTTGATCTTGGACAGAAATCTGATAATATATATCTGGCAAAATGCAACAGGAGAATGAAAACAGACATGGATTAGGAAAGGAAAGATGGTGGATAGGGATAACAATGAGCACATTTTCACAGTAAGCAATAATTACAGCTTCATGACTGTGTCTAGCCATTATCAGATGGCAGAATTTTGTTGGCGTCACCATGCATTATCTATAAGTTACAGGGAACGAAAATGAATCTGCATAATTGTACTTCAAGAAGTCTGAAAGGTCCTGAAAGAAGCCAGATACGGAAAATGTAACCCCTAGGGCAAAGGAACTGACCAGGTGAGCCTCCAAGCCATTCTCAGGTGGCACCAAGGACAGTCTCTGAAACTAAGATTCCAAATAAAAAAAACCCATGTACATACTTCAGATCAGAAGGATAGCTTTTACTTGATCCTTTTTGTGAACAGTGGACACAATGTGAAACATGAAGGTATTTGGGCACTCAGAACATTTTTATTTGAGGTAGCATCTGCCTATTCCTACAAAAGGTGTCAGGGCAAGGTTTGATATGGGGAAATCAAAAGCCAAAGTCTTGGATCCTGGATCTTAGATTACAAGGTTCATCTGAGTTTCAGGTCATTGTGGAACCAGAAAAGTTCTAACTAAGTGGGTTTACATGTCCCAAATGTCCTTTGGTCTGTGATCAAACTTGGGTCATATGTTTGAAGTAGCTTTGGTTCTGCTCTTCTGTTGCCTCAATTATAAGATCAAGAACCAGGAGTCTTGTTGTGGACTGGAATCTCAGTTCTAACTCTCTTGTTTCTGAGCCTAGAACTTCTAGTCATTCCTCATGACTCCATCAGGTTTTCCCCACTTTGTGGATCCTGGTGCCCACAGTTATAGCTAACTGTGGAAAGGAAGAAGTGAGGCTGCTTGGGGTTGCTTAGTTTCTTAGCTCTGGGACACACTGTATTTGTAGGAATAGGCAGAAGTTACCTCAAAGAAAGATATAAAATTAAGCTTGTTTGTATTGCAGCAGTCAAGCAATAAAAAGGGATTACGGGGAAGGATCTTCCCTCTCCCACTCCACATAAGACTTCCAGGCTGAACGTACTGATCTAAGATGGCCTTATGCAAAGAATTAAGACAGACTGATACTCAACATGCAGTTTTCACTAATCTCACTCTGCAGCTCCTCTTATACTGTAGGGCTACGTCTAGACTACAAGCCTCTTTCGAAAAAGCTTCTTTCGAATGAGATCGTCTAGACACCAACCAGTATTTTCGAAAAAGAGAGCCACTTTTTCGAAAGAGAGTATCCAGGCAGTCTGGATGTTCTCTTTCGAAAAAGCATTGTTTACATTCAATAACGCTTTTTTTCGAAAGAGCACTTTCAAAAAAAGGTTATTCCTCGTAAAATGAGGTTTTCCATGGTCGAAAAAACTGCCGCATTCTTTCGATTTAATTTTGAAAGAACGCGGCAGCAGTCTAGATGCAGGTGAAGTTTTTTTTGAAAAAAGGCCACTTTTTTTGAAAAAAAAACCTTATAGTCTAGACACACCCTAGATTCTTACCCTCTGACACCCAATGATACCACCCTAACAGGGAAGAAAAGAACAGCTCTCAGCTACCCTCCAGCAGACTTCCCTTAGGGTAGAATGAGCCACTAAAGACTTCTTTTATTACTGAGGGAAAGTTGAGGCTTGTCTGCACACTGATTTTACAAAGCTCTAACTACACAGGTACATCTCCTCTACTATGGACATAATTATACTGACAGAAAGGTGTTTGAGACACACTAGAAAGCAGGGCATTTCTTCTTTATAGACATATAAAGTTCTCATTTCTAGCCCTGAAGATATTACACTTTAAAACCATCACACTTCAGAAATAATTTTGGGAAGAAGGGATTCTACATTTGGAGGGAGAAGGAAATATTTCTCTAGAAGAAAAACACAAAAATTATGTTTGAAGCTGTTTAGAGAGTTAGAATAAATCCTAAGGAGCTGGATTAGTGGCAAGTAATGAGGTTACAGGCATATGATAAAAATGCATTAGTATGCAATACATTTATCACACTCCTGTACAATCTACCAAATGGATACCAACTCACAGTATCATATATATTTTCATAAAACTATCTCCACTATCGTTCATGGTTTTCATCTGTTGTTCAAGAGAATCTCCACGTACCAAGCATTAAATCCTGTGTAACTTGAGAATATAGATATTAACATAAGAACATAAGTATGGCCACACTGGGTCATACCAAAGGTTCATCCAGCCCGTATCATGTATGCCAACAGTGGCCAATACCAGGTGCCCCAGAGGGAGTGAACTGAACAGGTAATGATCAAGCGATCTCTCTCCTGCCATCCATCTCCACCCTCTGACAAACAGAGGCTAGGGACACCATTCCTTACCCATCCTTGCTAATAGCCTCTTTTCAAAGCTGAAAAGTCTTAGTCTTTTTAATCTCTCCTCATATGGAACCTATTCCAATCCTCTAATCATTTTAGTTGCCCTTCTCTGAACTTTTCTAATGCCAGTATATCTTTTTTGAGATGAGGAGACCACATCTGTACACAGTATTCAAGATGTGGGCATATCATGGATGTATATAAGGGCAATAAGATATTCTCCGTCTTATTCTATATCCCTTTTTTAATAATTCCTAACATCCTGTTTGCTTTTTTGACTGCCGCTGCACACTGCGTGGATGTTTTCAGAGAACTATCTATAATGACTCCAAGATCTCTTTCCTGATTAGCTGTAGCTAAATTAGCCCCCATCATATTTACGTATAGTTGGGGTTATTTTTTCCATTGTGCATTACTTTGCATTTATCCAAATTAAATTTAATTTGCCACTTTGTTACCCAATCGTTTAGTTTTGTGAGATCTTTTTGAAGTTCTTCACAGTCTGCTTTGGTCTTAACTACCTTTAGCAGTTCAGTATCGTCTGCAAACTTTGCCACCTCACTGTTTACCCCTTTCTCCAGATCATTTATGAATAAGTTGAATAGGATTGGTCCTAGGACTGACCCATGGGAAACACCACTGATCACCCCTCTTCATTCTGAAAATTTACTATTTATTCCTACCCTTTGTTTCCTGTCTTTTAACCAGTTCTCAATCCATGAAAGAATCTTCCCTCTTATCCCATGACAACTTAATTTATGTGAGAGCCTTTGGTGAGAGACCTTGTCAAAGGCTTTCTGGAAATATAAGTACACTATATCTACTGGATCCCATTTGTCCACATGTTTGTTGACCCCTTCAAAGAACTCTAAGGGTATGTCTACATTAGCTCGTTAATTCGAAATAGGTAGGCAAATCAGGGAACCGGGGTTGCAAATGAAACCCGGGATTTAAATATCCCGGGCTTTATTTGCATGTTCCCGTCCGGCCGCCATTTTTAAACCCCCTTAGTCCGAACGAACTGCCCGCGGCTACACGCGGCAGTTTAAAGTTAATCCGAACTAAGTCGTTAGTTCAGATTAACTGTTACTCCTCATTCCACAAGGAATAACAATTAATCCGAACTAAGGACTTAGTTCGGATTAACTTTAAACTGCCACATGTAGCTGCGGGCAGTTCGTTCGGACTAAGGGGGAATTTAAAATAGCAGCTGGACAGGAACATGCAAATAAAGCCCGGGATATTTAAATCCCAGGGTTCATTTGCAACCCCAGTTCCCTGATTTGCCTACCTAGCTCAAATTAATGAGCTAGTGTAAACACACCCTAATAGATTATTAAGGCATGATTTCCCTTTACAGAAACCATGCTGACTTTTGCCCAAAAAATTATGTTTCTATGTAGACTTAAAAAACAACAAAAGGTCTGGTAGCACTTTATAGATTAACAAAACATGTAGATGGTATCATGAGCTTTCATGGGCACAGCCCACTTCTTCAGATGACCGGAGTTATGAGTTGTTTCCTGTCCCCTTCTCTTTTTCCCTCCTCCCTCTCCCTTCTCCCCTCTTTATTTTGGGTCTGCACATCCTAATCTCATAACTCCAGTCATGTTCTGTTAATCTATAAAGTGCTACCAAACCTTTTTTTGTTTTTTAAGTTTATCCTGTACAGACTAACTTGGGTACCCCCTGAAGGTTCTTCCATGTGTCTGACAATTTTATTCTTTACTATTGTTTCAACTAATTTGCCCGGCACTGATTTTAGACTTACTGGTCTGTAATTGCTGGGATCGCCTCTAGAGCCCTTTTTAAATATTGGCGTTACATTAGCTATCTTCCAGTCATTGGGCACAGACGCTGTTTTAACGGATAGGTTACAAACCATAGTTAATAGTTCCACAGTTTCACATTTGAATTCTTTCAGAACTCTTGGGTGATTGCCATCTGGACCCAGTGACTGTTACTGTTAAGTTTATCAATCAATTCCAAAAATCTCCTCTAATGACACTTCAATCTGTGACAATTCCTCAGATTTGTCACCTACGAAGGATGGGTCAGGTTTGGGAATCTCCCTAACATCCTCAGCCATGAAGACTGACGCAAAGAATTCAATTAGTTTCTCCGCAATGACTTTATTGTGCTCCTTTTGTATCTCGATCATCCAGGTACCCCACTGGCTGGTTAGTAGGCTTTCTGCTTCGAATGTACTTAACAAACATTTTGTTATTTGTTACTGTCAATTTTAATTTTGGAGATGCATGAATATTAAAAGTTATTTATTTAGGAAGTAATTGTATTTGATACTTACAATATCTTCTATGATTTCTTTGACTGCTGCTACAGCTAAAATAAATAATAGAGGAACCAATGTTGTGTAACGACCTGTTGGAGACACATCTGGAATTTGCTATTAGAAAAAAGAAACATGTATTTTATATTTGTAGGTCAAAGTGCAGTCTGATTATAATAAACATAACTTAGCAATGCAAAAGAATATCACTTTATTCAGATTCATGTACAATTCTGTTTTCTTCATCTACACTTTTTAATCCTTCTTACTTCTCAGCCGAAAATTGCTTACTATTTTCATGTATGCTTGTTTTCATAAAATGAGAAGCAACATGAAATTAATCTGAAAAAACATTTCTATTTGGACAATTGAGTTATAAAATGCAGGCATAGATATATAGGAATTTATGGTGAGTTATTTTACAACATTCCCTTCCATCTTCCCACCACAATGACCCATGCTATATCTGATTTCAACATCAAGCCTAGGGAAGAACTATGAGTTTTCCAGTGTCTTAGTAAAACTATTTTGTTTAATATAAGGGATAGTTTGGTACTTTAATAACATAGTGTTGACAGTTGTCTTTATGAGAGCTATCATACAGACTCAAAAGACCTGGCAGAATAAAGCATGAGTGGTTATATTTTATAAAGTATTCAGAGGAATTATTCCCATCAGTGAAGCTATTCACATGCTTCAATGCTTTCAGGAACAGGTTTATAAAGTTAAATTGCCTCATGACCAGTGGATTCTACTCAATATGGGTACGTCTACACTACAACGTTAATTCGAACTAACTTAGTTTGAATTAGTTAATTCGAACTAAGCTAATTCGAACTAACGGATCCAGACTAAAAAACTAGTTCGAATTAGCGTTTTGCTAATTCGAACTAGCATGTCCACATTAAGTGGACCCTGAACCAGGCTTAAGGATGGCCGGAAGCAGTGCCGGCAGGGCATCAGAGGAGGACTTAAAGCGTGGAGATGCTGTGTCAGGCTAGCCGAGGGCTGTGCTTAAAGGGACCTGACCCCCACCCCGGACAGACAGCTCTCAGGGGTTCCCCGCTTGCAAAGCAGTCCTGGCTTGGATTGCCCGGACTACCCACATTGGGCACATCACAGCACTCGGCCATCAGCCCGGCTGCACTTGCCGCAGGCTGCAATCTGGGGAGAGGGGGCAATTGGGGGGCTGCAGGAGAGCTTCCACCCTCAGAAGCCCGCAGAGCCAGCCCAGTCCTCCCCATCGGGGGCTCGTGCCCCATTCCTCCCTCACCTCCTTCCACTTACCCTTCCCTAGCCCCTCTTCTTAATGTACAAAATAAAGATTCCAAAATGGAATCTGTCTTTATTGAACAAAACTGGGGGAGACTGGGAAAAGGAGGTGGGAGAGGGGAAGAGACAGGCTGGGAGAGAGGAGGGCAACTAAAATGATCAGGGGTTGGGAACAGCTCCAATATGAAGAGAGGCTAAAGAGACTGGGACTTTTCAGCTTATAAAAGAGGAGACGGAGTGGGAAAAGGATAGAGGTCTCTAAAAGCAGGAGTTGGGTGGAGAGGGTGCATACAGAAAAGTTCTTCATTAGTTCCCATAAAGAAGGACTAGAGGACACCAAAGGAAAGGAATGGGTAGCAGGTTTCAAACTAGTAACAGAAAGTTGTTCTTCACAAAGCAAAGAGTCAACCTATGGAACTCCTTCCTGCAGGAGGCTGTGAAGGCTAGAACTAGAACAGAGTTTAAAGGGAAGTGAGAGCAAGTCATGGAGGTTGGGTCCATGGAGTGCTATTAGCCAGGGGGTAGAAATGGTGTCCCTGCCCAAGGTTTGTGGAAGGCTGGAGAGGGATGGCACGAGACAAATGGTTTGGTCACTGTCTTTGGTCCATCCCCTCCAGGGTCCCTAGGTTTGGCCGCTGTCGGCAGACAGGCTACTGGGCTAGATGGACCTTTGGTCTGACCCAGTACGGCCATTGTAAGCTCAGGGCTCAGGGTCGGGGGTCTCAGTGGACCACCTTGATTTTCATGCACACCTGCTCCTGGGTGGCCAGGCTGGCAGCTCTCCTGCCCTAGCCAGACACTTTCCTGTGCCTAGTGCGGAGGTCGTGGACGAGGTCCACAATGTCCGCACTAGCCCAGGCGGGTGCCCGCCTCTTGCGGTCCCGGGCAAGCTCCCGGGAGCCGCCAGCCTGGTCCTGGGAAGAGGGGAAGGGCTGGGGGGCATCGGGTGGGTGGCTCGATCCGTGCCAGGTGCAGGGTCTGCTGGGCCTAAGGGGTCCGGGGCCGGGAGGGGGGCAGTAGAGTTTCCCTGGTGTTGGCCAGAGTGGCCACCAGGGAAACCTGGGGAGGGCTAGCCTCCCACTAGTTCGAATTAAGGGGCTACACACCCCTTAATTCGAACTAGTAAGTTCGAACTAGGCTTAATCCTCGTGGAATGAGGATAACCTAGTTCGAACTAAGCGCTCCGTTAGTTCGAATTAAATTCGAACAAACAGAGTGCTAGAGTAGCGCCTATGAAAGTTAGTTCGAACTAACATCTGTTAGTTCGAACTAACTTTGTAGTGTAGACATACCCTATTTTCTTTGGAATGAGATGTAAATTAGGCAAAGAAGGGCTGTATATTACAAAGCACTATATTCAGGCAGGATAAAAATCATGTGGTAAAAAATCAAAATCAGATTTTTTACTTGTGTTACTTTATTTTTCCATGGCAGGTTCATAGATAATTCTAGATCAGAGGTCTGGGTGCCCACTGGGTTGGCCGCAGCAGTCCTGGGAAAGCAGAGCCACGGCAGAGCTTCGTGGTAGCAATGCCACAGCTTCCCCAGCAGCAGAACCCTGGCAACCCTGCAAAGTGGAGCCACAGCTGCCGCAGCAGCCCAAATGTCCTGAGCCCTGGTGGCCCTGGAACTGGGAAGCTGCAGTGGTGCCAGGATAATGGATCCCAGCAGCCCCAGGGAGCGGAGCCCTGGAAGCCTCAGAGTCTCAGTAGCCCCAGCACCTCAGAGAGGGTATGTCTACACTACCCCGCTAGTTCGAACTAGCGGGGTAATGTAGGCATACCGCACTTGCAAATGAAGCCCGGGATTTGAATTTCCCGGGCTTCATTTGCATAAGCGGGGAGCCGCCATTTTTAAAACCCCGCTGGTTCGAACCCCATGCAGCGCGGCTACACGGGGCTCGAACTAGGTAGTTCGGACTAGGCTTCCTACTCCGAACTACCGGTACACGTTGTGGAACTAGGCTTCCTAGTTCGAACTACCTAGTTCGAACCCCGTGTAGCCGCGCTGCACGGGGTTCGAACCAGCGGGGTTTTAAAAATGGCGGCTCCCCGCTTATGCAAATGAAGCCCGGGAAATTCAAATCCCGGGCTTCATTTGCAAGTGCAGTATGCCTACATTACCCTCCTAGTTCAAACTAGGAGGGTAGTGTAGACATACCCAGACTGCAGAGCCATGATGGCCCTGGAACAGCGGAGTCACAGCAATCCCTTGGCATTGGGATCGTGGCAGCCCTGAGGCGAGTGGAGCCTGATGGCCCCAGAGCAGCACAGCTGCAGTGGCAGGGACTGGCCAGCAAAGCTGGGAGCTGGCATGGGGGCAAGCAGGCTCCATTAGGTTTACTGATGGACCCCAAGAGAGCTGAGAGTCCCATTAGCAGAGGGATGGAATTTACCACCTCTCAGGTCCCGGGGTGCTGGAACAGGGAGGTCCAAACTGTGGTGTCGTGGTACACACTGCAGCCAATATCACTAAGATGAGGAAATCTTTCCTCTTTTGTTGATTGTACACATTGACTATTAATATACATCACCACTGATTTAGGAGAATTTTAGAAATGTTGAAAATAAAAGCAAATTTATCAGCATTTCTTTCCATAGTTCAAACTTCAGTCATTAGATATGGCATATACACTGTATCACATCAATTATATGGTTTGCTTTTAAATTATCAACTTAAAACAAGTATGAAATATTTTAAATCAATGGATTTGAAAAGTATTGAGTCCTTCAGGTGAATGAAGCATATAAACAATCTTCTCTCTAAACCAATCAGAGTTCAAACAGTTAAGTAAAAGAAGAATTAAATATCACTCTGCTGCACTTGGTATTGTAATTACAGGTGGGACATCTCTGGTCCAGCACCCTTGGGACCTGAGCAGTCCTGTACCATGGAGTTTTCCAGACCAAGGGAGGTCCAGGCGCCCCTTCCAGCTGTCGGCCCTGATCCCCACTGCCAGCCCTGGCTAGGGCTGTGCTCCTCACCACGCTGGCCCTGCTGCCACTCCCCACTGCCAGCCCATGGTGGGCTGAATTCCTGAACCTGGCTAGCTGGAGCTCTCTGGATCAACATTATCCATGGTCCAAAGATCCCCCGATTTTAGAGTTTCACTTGGTAGTTAATGTCAACATCTTTGACTGCAATGGTGACTAAGATGGTTCAAGGCTGATCACTTCCTGAAGATCTTTCTGCAAGAAGTGGTATTGGTGATAGAGGCGACGTCTAGACTGCAGAGCCTTTCAGCTATGCTGCGTCCAAGGAACGCATCTACTTTTTCGGAACAATTTCCGAAAAAGCAGATCTGTTCTTTCCTCAACCCTGTAATCCTTATTCTATAAGGAAGAAGGGATGTGCTAAAAGAGAAGGTTCTTCCAAAATTTGGCGCCATGTAGATGGGCCAAATTTTGGAAAAGCCTCTTTCGAAAGAAAAGTGGAAAAAGATACGCAAATTGTAGTTTACAATTTGCGTATCTTTTTCTGACTTTTGTTTGCAGTGTAGACCTAGCCTTATAAAGGTTGTATGTTTTCTTCTCAATCAGCATTCTGCTAATTATCTAGAAGCACAGTCTTTCAGAAGATACTTCAAAGTGAGGTCCTGTTCATCTGTGATCAAAGATCTCCTAGCACTTTTTGTAAAGGATGTACCTCAGCGCTGACCAAATACAGGTTGATAAACAACACACTTTTTTAGTCTGAAATATTTATTTTTCATGATAGAGGACTTCTACAATGAAACCAGATCTGATAGCCCATCAGTTAAATTAAGTCCAATGGAGGAGTCCATCCATAACAAGAAATACAAATTACAAGTAAGGAAATATTTTTGATAAAAAGGATAGTTACAAAATTAGATGTAAAAATATCTGGTATTTTATTTTTAATTAAATAATGCTGTATCATATGATTTAATTAGCAGGATACATGGATATTTTTTGTAAATTGTTCAAATAGCTATAATAGTAATTTATGAACTGTACACTCAATATTTTGAAATTCAGAATTTTTTAGTTGAGCTTACCTGAAGTAAGGCAATAAAAAGAAAAAATGAATTAGCAGCTCTTCTGAACTGGGAATAGAGAAACCTTGGCAGGAATGTAATTATGTTGTATTTTGCAGTGCTAAAAAACAAAGACAAAAACATGTACAATCATTATAGTACCAGCAAGTTTTACACACATGCTTTCCTTATTACTCCTTGTAGTTCAAGCCCGGTGCTTCTTGTCCTATTCTCAGAGGCTAAGGAGAACAAATTTTCTCCCTCCTCCTTGTGACACCCTTTCAGATATCTGAAAAGCACTATCATGTTCCCTCTCAGTCTTCTCCTTTCCAAACTAAACAAGCCCAATTTCTCCACATCTTTCTTGAAATGTGGTACCCAGAACTGGACACAATACTCCAATTGAGGCCTGATCAGTGCAGAGTAGAGCAGAAAAATGGCTCCTCGTGTCATGCTCGCAACATTCCTGTTAATGTATCGCAGAATCATGTTTGCTTTTTTTGCAACAGTATCACACTGTTGACTCATATTTATCTTGTGGTCCACTATAATCCCTCGATCCCTTCCTGCAGTACTCCTTCCTAGACAGTCACTTCGCATTCTGTATGTATGAGACTGATTGTTCCTTCCTAAGTGGAGTACTTTGCATTTGTCCTTACTAAACTTCATCCTATTTATCTCAGACCATTTCTCCAGTTTGTCCAGATCATTTTGAATTATGACCCTATCCTCCAAAGCAGTTGCAGTCCCTCCCAGCTTGGTATCATCTGCAAACTTAATAATCGTATTCTCTATGCCAGTATCTAAATCGTTGATGAAGATATTGAACAAAACAGACCCCTGTGAAACCCCATTTGTTATACCCTTCCATCAGGATTGTGAACCATTAATAATTACAGTCTGAAAATGGCTAGTCAGCCATTTATGCACACACCTTATAGTAGCCCCATCTAAGTTGTCTTTGCTTAGTTTATTGATAAGATGATCATGCGAGACCATACCAAATGCCTTACTGAAGTGTAGGTATACCAGATCCACCACTTCTCCCTTATCCACAAGACTCCTTATCCTATCAAAGAAAGCGACATCAGGTAGGTGAGATAGTATTTTCATTAGACCAATGTCTCAGGGTAAAAGAGACAAGCTTTCAAGGAATACAGAACTCTTCCTCACACACATAGTACCATTTGAAGATTATCTATGTGTACCAAAGTAGCAGGAGGAACCATTTCAAAAGTAATACTGATAAAGAGCTCTGTGTAGCTCAGGCCTGCACAACATACGGCCTGCAGGGCTCACTGTGCAGCCTGTGCCGACTACCGGCAGCGCGGCCCCATCCAATCTGCTAGCCGGGAGGAGGAGCGGAGCGCCACCGGGGAGGGGGAAGTGCAGCGATTCTCACTGCCAAGCTGCCTGCATGCAGCTCCGGCGCAAGGAGGCGGAGTGCAAGCCGGAGAGCAGGACGCCAGGAGACGCCAGGACGCTGGCGTGACGTGGTGTCGTGATGTCATGGCCGGCGACTGCCAGATTCAAAAAGGCTTCGGCAGCCCCGCAACCTGGAAAGCAGAAGCAGAAGCCAGGTAGAAGAGGGGAAGGAGTCTGTGCTGAGGGGAAGGGGGCAGGTCAAGAGAAAGGGGAAGGCATCAAGGGGCAGGGAGCAAGAGAGACAAATGCCAGAGGGCCAAGTGGAGACATACATGGTGGTTTTTTTTGCTCGACAAAA
This sequence comes from Pelodiscus sinensis, assembly GCF_052426305.1. NCBI lineage: Eukaryota > Metazoa > Chordata > Testudines > Trionychidae > Pelodiscus > Pelodiscus sinensis. The sequence continues at coordinate 45,732,610 of NC_143055.1, forward strand.
ATTTTTAGCCCGCATGTTCAGTATTTTTTGGGAGAGCATCCCTACTTGCAGCCCACTTGGTGTAGCTTCAAAGCATGCGTCTCTCACTTACAGAAGTTGATCCAATAAAATATGCTACCTCACCCACTTCTCTTCTCAAGCATCAGACAACTTCATTAGTAAGCTAGCACATAATACCATTTCAAACTTATCTATATAGTTTCATATTATCTGTTATTTTGAACTGGAAATATGTACTTTAAGGCTATCACAAGGAAAAATATGGTGTGTGTCTGACTAAAAGTTGCCTCAACAATCAATTGAATACTATTTAAATTTCAGCTGTGCCTATATACTCCTAATAACTAAACTAAGAAATATTCATGCCAGCTTGTTTGTAGACTTTTGTTTGATCTGTAGGATTACACCACTAAGGCACAAACTATTTAAAAAATTCAAGAAACCAAAACACAAATGTGTTCTAATGCTAACTTATGGAGATGGCTACATTTTTGCTTGTTTTTAAAGTTCAAGATAAATATTTAAGGAATTCTTATGACAGAATAACTGTTCTACCTTAAGACTTTATGTCCTGTGCAGAACATTACAAATGGATTATACTCCAGAAATAGGCAACTATATTTCCCTATGCTGAATACGGGACACCCAGTAAAACTGCTCATGTGCAAGAAGTTCAACAGCCATCAATCAGAACCCTGCAGCACAAAAATTCAAATAACATTGATATGACTGACCCAGTAAAAAAGAATAACAACATAAATCAGCCACCTCATACTTTATGAAAAATGGCTTATAAATATGAATGTGCATAACTCAAAGATGCTTTAGGCAAAATGTATCAAGTGACGTGTTACTTTTAGAGTTACAATCTACTGAATGTGTATATTCTATTTTCATGCATGTATCACTCCTGAATATGAAATTAGAAATACAGGCTACGTCTACACTGGCCCCTTTTCCGGAAGGGGCATGTAAATTTCACTAGTCGTCGTAGGGAAATCCGCGGGGGATTTAAATATCCCCCGCGGCATTTAAATAAAAATGTCCGCCGCTTTTTTCCGGCTTTTAAAAAAGCCGGAAAAGAGCGTCTACACTGGCCCCGATCCTCCGGAAAAAGTGCCCTTTTCCGGAGGGTCTTATTCCTACTTCAAAGTAGGAAAGGGCACTTTTTCCGGAGGATCGGGGCCAGTGTAGACGCTCTTTTCCGGCTTTTTTAAAAGCCGGAAAAAAGCGGCGGACATTTTTATTTAAATGCCGCGGGGGACATTTAAATCCCCCGCAGATTTCCCTACGACGACTAGTGAAATTTACATGCCCCTTCCGGAAAAGGGGCCAGTGTAGACGTAGCCACAAAGTATGGATCTGTTTATAATTCTAGATGTGCTAATGAGAGCCGAAGACGTAATGACTCCCATGCTCAAGACAGTGATCTGTAAAAGGCTTCATTTTTTCTGTAAGCCTAAACCGTTTGGTGGTTGATTCCAGAAGTCATGTAGTCAACCCAACTGATTTTGGAAGCCATTTTAGATCTGGTACTTTTCCACACAAGATGATAAAAATTTGAACACAAAGAATTCCCACTTTGGGAAAAAGGGATATAAAGGTGGGAAACCAAACAATAGAGGAGTTGTCAGAAACTCCTCCGCCCCCCAAGATGCCCACTGGAAACATCTAAGGGTGCATCTACACTGCACCATTATTCCGGAATAGCATCTATACAGCAATTGCGTTTTTGGAAGAAAAAAAAAAAAGGAAATAACGGAGAGCTTTTTCCAACATTGGTGAACCTCAGTCCATGAGGAATAATACCTCTTCCGCTATGTTGAAATAGCTCCTCACCAGGGCCATTCTAAGTTATTTTTCCCCAGTGCCTCCTGGGACTCTAAATCGAGATAGCGCATCCACATTAGGGGAGCCTGCCTTGGACTAATTTTGTGGCTTCTCTGTAGTGTGGACACTCTATTTTGAAATAAGCTATTCCAAAAGATATCTTTGGGTATGTCTACACTACAGAACTAATTCGAACTAATTTAGTTCGAATTAGTTAATTCGAACTAAGCTAATTCGAATTAGCTCATCTAGACGTAAAAACTAGTTTGAATTAGCATTTTGCTAATTCGAACTAGCATGTCCACACTGAGTGGACCCTGAACCGAGGTTAAGGATGCCCGGAAGCAGTGCCGGCAGGGCATCATATTAGGACTTAAGAGTGTGGAGCTGCTGTCTCAGGCTAGCCGAGGGCTGTGCTTAAAGGGACCCGACACCCACCCCGGACAGACAGTTCTCAGGGGTTCCCCGCTTGCAAAGCAGTCCTGGCTTGGAGTGCCCTGAGTGCCCACACTCGGCACATCACAGCACTCGGCCATCAGCCCGGCTGCACTTGCCGCAGGCTGCAATCTGGGGAAAAGGGGTCAATCGAGGGGCTCAGGAGAGCTTCCACCCCGAGGAGCCTGCAGAGCCAGCCCAGTCCTCCCCATCGGGGGCTCGTACCCCATTCCTCCCTCACCTCCTTCCACTTGCCCCTCCCTAGCCCCCCTTCCTCATGTACAAAATAAAGGACGTGTTCAAAAATAGAAACTCTCTTTATTGAACAAAACTGGGGGAGACTGGGAAAAGGAAGTGGGAGAGGGGAAGAGACAGGCTGGGAGAGGGGAGGGCAACTAAAATGATCAGGGGTTGGGAACAGCTCCCATATGAAGAGAGGCTAAAGAGACTGGGACTTTTTGAGTTTAGAAAAGAGGAGACGGAGGGGGGACAGGATAGAGGTCTCTAAAAGCAGGAGTTGGGTGGAGAGGGTGCATAAAGAAAAGTTCTTCATTAGTTCCCATAATAGAAGGACTAGAGGACACCAAATGAAATGAATGGGTAGCAGGCTTCAAACTAACAACAGAAAGTTCTTCTTCACAAAGCAAAGAGTCAACCTGTGGAACTCCTTGCTGCAGGAGGCTGTGAAGGCTAGAACTAGAACAGAGTTTAAAGAGAAGTGAGATTAAGTCATGGAGGTTGTGTCCATGGAGTGGTATTAGCCAGGTGGTAGAAATGGTGTCCCTGGCCACTGTTTGTGGAAGGCTGAAGATGGATGGCATGAGACAAATGGCTTGGTCATTGTCTTCGGTCCATCCCCTCCAGGGTCCCTAGTGTTGGCCGCTGTCAGCAGATAGGCTACTGGGCTAGATGGACCTTTGGTCTGACCCAGTACGGCCATTCTAAGCTCAGAGCTCAGGGTCGGGGATCTCAGTGGCCCACCTTGATTTTTCTGCCAGCCTTCCTGCCCTAGACGGCCACTTTCCTGTGCCTAATGTGGAGGTTGTGGGTGAGGTCCACGATGTCTGCACTAAACCAGGCGGGTGCCCGCCTCTTGCGGACCCAGGCAGGCTCCCGGGAGCTGCCAGCCTGGTCCCGGGAAAAGGCGGAAGGCTGGGTGGCAGCGGGTGGCTGGCTCGAGCCGTGCCAGGTGCAGGGTCTGCTGGCTGGGTGCTGGCAGGCTTGCACCTGGCACCGTAGCCAGCCCGTGCCCCTTTAAGATCCAGCATGCAGCAGTGGCTGCACTGATTGAGCTGGAGAGGGAGGAACCTGGTCCCAAATGCTGCAGCTTTGCCCTGTCAAGACCCTTGCACACCCATCCCTACCATTGCCCCCCGGATATCCCACCTCCCCCAGTCACCATTGGTGTGTGGCCTGCTGGTTGGTGAGCAGGGATCCAGCCAATAGCTGGACCCATTCACTCACTGATGGGTGGGCAAATGGCAAGCAGGGATTTAGCTAACAGAAGGACATGCTAGTACTCATCACGAGAGACAGAAAATATAGGACTATTTGCCCAATTTTAAGAAAAAGTCAGGACTCCTGAAGAATGGCTTAAATACAGAACTGTTCCTTTAAAAAAGGATATCTAGTCTTTTCATCCAGAAATCTCACCGCTACAGTAGTTCCTCGCTTAACACACGCCCTCTTAACACATTTTCGTGATGATAAGATTTTTTTTTTAGGGAAAATTTTTCAAACAACACGACTGTCCCCGAAATAACACCATTTCCCTGACCGGCCGGCTGATTGCTGGAAGCTGCGCGGGGCTTCCCCTGCCTCCCTGAAAAGTGACAGGGGTTCACCGCTCACCGTGCCGTTCCCCAGCGACCCCCTCTGGCTGAAGTCCTCGCTCACTCTCCTTTACCCCCTGCTTGCAGCCGGCAGCTGGGTTTCCCCAGCTGGCTGGTCGCCGGCAGTTGCGCAGGGCTTCCTCTGCCTCCTTGAGTCCGGCGAGGAGGGGTCGCTGGGAAACAGCATGGCAAGCGGCAAACCTCTGCCGTTTTTCAAGGAGGCAGGGGAAGCCCTTTGCAGCTGCCGACGACCGGCCTGCTGGGGAAACCCAGCCGCCGGCTGCAAGCCCCCTCCCCTCTCCTCTCCTCTCCTTTCCTTCCCCAGAGCCAAATACTTCCCATCCCTGCTATAACCCAGTCCCCTTTCTCCCACAAGCTTAAGTTCCAGTCCCAGCTGCTAACAAGTGCAGGCTGGAGCTATGAGCACAAACACAACCCCACCTTTTCCATTATTTTCAATGGGAAAATTGATCCCGCATAACACGTTTTCACGTACCACGATCATTTTCTGAAACGTATCTACCGTGTTAAATGAGGAATTACTGTATTTTGCAGGTGCTATGTCTTCTCATTTTAACTTTCAGTCTTTGCACTGCTGAATTTATTAAGTGGTTGTTTCTTACTTTAATTATAGCAAACATAAAAGCAGCTGATCAATACTGCAAATGGGTTATAAATAGGCACTGGGAATTTTAAAGAAATATTGAAATATAAAATGTAAATATTGTCAAGAGTTAAGTTATAAGGGTATGTCTACACTACCCTCCTAGTTCGAACTAGGAGGGTAATGTAGGCATACCGCACTTGCAAATGAAGCCCAGGATTTGAATTTCCCGGGCTTCATTTGCATAAGCGGGGAGCCACCATTTTTAAAACCCCGCTGGTTCGAACCCCGTGCAGCGCGTGAAAATGAGGAGTAACGGTAGTTCGAACTAGGAAGCCTAGTTTGAACTACCTAGTTCGTGCCCCGTGTAGCCGTGCTGCACGCAGTTCGAACCAGCGGGGTTTTAAAAATGGCGGCTCCCCGCTTATGCAAATGAAGCCCGGGAAATTCAAATCCCGGGCTTCATTTGCAAGTGCGGTATGCCTACATTACCCCGCTAGTTTGAACTAGCGGGGTAGTGTAGACATACCCTAAGATAGAAGGATTTTCTCATCTCTAATGATTCAGAAATTTTTTTTTTTACAAGTGAAAGAGCTATGCCCCTCTCATTTTCTACCAGCTGAAAGGGTGAGTGTCAAGAGAAGTAGCACAGGAGCGAGTAAGAGTTGGGGTCTTAGAAGGAAGAGGCATCAGGGGAGGAATCAGTGCAGAAGTGGGGCCTGAAGAGAAATGCAGGTGCAGGGCCTCAAAGAAGGATGACAGGAGGGCAGGGTCTTGAGGGGAACGGGTGGGGCTATGGTTTAGGTGGCAGTGACCCTCTCACTTTAAGAACATAACAGACATACTGTGTCAGACCAAATGTCCATCTAGCTCCATATTCTGTCTTCTGACAGGGGAGAGTGCCAGGTGCCCTACAAGAAATGAACAGGACAAGCAGGGGCAGGCACCCATTTCTCACCACCAGCACATTTTGACCATTATCCTGTCCCCAAACCTGCCCTTTCACTGTTCAGCCTTGAAGACTCCATAGGTACCCAATACACTTAATCCCTGTCCCCATGCTGAACTGCAGCAGCCGTGCAGCATGATACCTGGACATTCACAAATCTGTAAATGTGCTGCAACCAATGCTGTCATGCTACATATGTGTTCTATGTTTTTTTTAATACATGAAATTATTGAATTTGAAAGCAATCTTTATTCCAATAAACGAAAACAAACAAGCACGCCCCCAACAATGCAATAGGCACTACTGTATTAAGTGCATGGCAGGGACCAGAGTTCCCCACTAGCACTGCAGTTACTGCACTCCTGTACATTGCAACAAATATTACTGGCTTTCAGTATCATATTGCTGCCTCAAGGCATCCTTGAGCCTTATGGCCCAGTGCTGTGCTCATCTAATAGCCCTGGTCTTAGGCTATTCAAAGTCAAGTCACAAGGTGCTCAACCTCAGTGATCCAAAGTGCCTAGAAAACCATGAAGAAATACTTCTTACGGTTAATGTACTCAGAAGCTATGTGATCTGGTACCAGAATTGTAGCATGTGTGCCATTTATCTCCCCTCTGTGGTTAGAGAAACCCATCTGTGCAAAGTCACTCAGGATGCAACTGATGGCCCTGTACACTTCCATCAACATGAGTCCAATGGTGGATTATCTCATTCCAAACTGACTGTCAATTGATCGGTAGCTGTCTATAGAGTAGCTAGCTTCCACAGTACAATCACCATGCGCTTCTCCATTGGCAGGACAGCTCTCATCCATGTGTTCTTGTATAGAAAGTGAGAGTAAACTCATCACACAGTCTCATGAAAGTGGCTTTCCTCATATAAAAGTTCTGCAGCCACTGCTCATCCTTCCAGACTTGCATGAGGATGTTATTCCATCACTCAGTGCTTGTTTCACAAACCCAAAAATCATTGTTACACTTGTGGTCAGCACTTCTGTGAATGCTGTAAGAAATCTTATGTTGCATGTATGGCATGTGACAAGCTCAGTGTCTTACTCCACATCACCACTTTGCAACCTAAGGAATTATTCACCTGCCATTTGTGATGTGTTAGGGAGACCTATCAACATTTTCTTCAACAGTTCAGGATCCATTCCCACAGCCCAGAGAGACAATGTAGACAGCACAAAAGCCACTGTGGATGGAAGCACAGCAGTTTCTAGGATGTGAAGTGATGTAACATACAGCATTCAGACAGAATGTATTATGACCCTTGACTCCCCCCATCCATTTCCCCACAAGCCTCAGCAGCAGCAGAAGAGGTGTTTTTTGAGATAGCTGCACAAAGTGCACCACTCTGAATGCTGCTGCAAGTACCGCAAGAGTGATCACACTACTGTGCTGGCAGCTGAGAGTATGGATACACAACAGGGCTATATCTAGACTTGCATGATTTTCCGGAAATGCTTTTAACGGAAAAGTTTTCCGTTAAAAGCATTTGCGGAAAAGAGCGTCTAGATTGGCACGGACGCTTTTCCGCAAAAGCATTTTTTGTGGAAAAGCGTCCGTGCCAATCTAGACGCGCTTTTGCGCAAGAAAGCCCCGATCGCCATTTTCGCGATCGGGGCTTTTTTGCGCAAAACAAATCTGAGCTGTCTACATTGGCCCTTTTGCACAAAAGGACTTTTGCCCAAACGGGAGCAGCATAGTATTTCCGCAAGAACACTGACAATCTTACATGAGATCGTCAGTGTTGTTGCTGAAATTCAAGCGGCCAGTGTAGACAGCTGGCAAGTTTTTCCTCAAAAGCAGCTGCTTTTGCGGAAAAACTTGCCAGTCTAGACACAGCCCAGCAGTTTTACTGTTGTGCTTTGTAATCAGCACTGTAACTCAGAGCATTTTACATTTGCCAGTGTAGACAAAGCCTAAGATGACAGGCAAGAGGTGGTAGCTATGCTGGCAGGAGAAGCTCTCCCACTGATATAGCATTATCTAGAGTGGAGGTTAGGATGGTATAACTGGATTGCTCAGGGTTGTGGACTATTTATACTCATAATTACAACATAATTACATCAAAAAAATTCTATAGAGGAGACCAGAGCTCAGGAAAACAGCACTTCGCTGATTCATATTTGGTTAACAATTTTCAGTTTATCTTCACAATCATGAGGGATAGATTTCTTTTAATGAGTTGAAACTTAAACCCTAAAGCACAGTTCCACATTAACAGGATGGAGGATTTTGTGGAAAGTCTGATGGACAGTTCAGCAGCTGAGACCTACAGAACATATGGGGAAAGGTTAAAATGTAAATGTCTGAATTGCAAGCTTTGAACTATGAATGAATGTTAAATCAATCTGTCCAAACAGAATATGTAATAATACTATAGACCCTGAGGACAACAATCACCATCAAAAGGCTTTGTGTAAAGAAACACTGATGAATTCTGACAGCTGACCTGATAACAGTTGACGTTAAAGAAGATTTACAGTTGTTTACAATTATTTTAGGTATATGTAAAATTGAGATTGAGAACAAAGGACAAGTTAATTCATCTAGTAATGTTAAACTCTATGCCTGGTAACCTCAAAATAGAGCAAGACAACATAGACATAAAGTACAAAATTTTAAAATACAACAATAAAACTAGCACACAGTCCATTATACAGGATAGCACAGTCCTACCTACATTCACAGAATATTCCATATATCCTTGGGAACAACAAGCAATCACAGACAGACGTTCAAGGCACAAAATTGAGTCTATTTCACAAGAACAGACAGAAAGGAAAGCACACATTAATTCACAATATTCTGAACTGATTTATTGAAAAAGGCAAGTTTCTTCACATGAAAAAAGATGAAGAAACTAAATGCATCACTGCATTAAGTCTCATTGAAGAGACTTAATTTTCATAATACTGGACACATACTTAGGTCTTGTCTCCACTTACTGGGAAATTGACACTACAAAGATTGGTTTCCCAGGATTCGATTTAGTGGGACTAGCAAGGACCCACTAAACTGACCACTAAGGCTATGTCTAGACTGCAAGCCTCTTTCGAAAGAGGCTTTTTTGAAAGATACTTTCAAAAAAGCCTCTTTCGAAAAAGAGCGTCTAGACTGCAAGCGGAACTTTTGAAAAAGCAAGCCGCTTTTTCGAAAAAGAGCACCCAGGCAGTCTGGATGCTCTCTTCCGAAAAACTCGTTTGCATTCAAGAACGCCTTTTTTCGAAAGAGCACTTTCGAAAAAAGGCGTTCTTCCTCGTGAAATTAGGTTTACCGCCGTCGAAAGAAAAGCCGCGTTCTTTCTATTTAATTTCGAAAGAACGCGGCTGCAGTCTAGACACAGGTGAAGTTTTTTCGAAAAAAGGCTACTTTTTTTGAAAAAAACCCTGAGTCTGGACACAGCCTAATTGTGCCTCCATCAACGCTGGTACTCCGCTGGGTTGCAAGGAGCAAGGGAAGTGAATGGGAGAGTTTCTCCTGTCAACTTACTGAAGCAGGGATGTCATATTAAGTTAAACTAAGGTATGTTCACTGTCTCGAGGCATTTGGCATTGGCCACTGTTAGAAGACAGGATACTTGACTAGATGGACCTTTGGACTGACCCTGTATGGCTGTTCTTATGTTCTTATGTCAACTCTAGCTATGCTAGTCACAAAGCTGGAGTTGCGTGTCTTAGTACAACTTTCTCCGTTAGTGTAGACCTGACCTTAATGTGGTAGGTCCTGTTTTCAAAGTAAACCCAAGCAGCTGATATAAAGAATTCTGCTTCTGAATCATAAAACTCTAACTCATCTTCATCAAGCCATTAAGGAAGATTAAAAGAAAATAATGGCTGCTGGAAAATGTTGGAACTGGAATATATTTAGGAAGCGTCAACTCTCATTCCGTACAGACCTACATTACAGTTAGTTTACAAGATTTACCGATAGAGTAACAAGAAACTCCTTCTTCAAGGCTCTTTTTCTGAGGATGATGGGCTTAGCCACAACCATACATAGTTATATGTTTACATGTCGGGGGAGAGAGGGCAGTGCGTATGGGAAGCCAGTTTTTAAATCATCACTGGCTCCCACAGAGGCACCACCTTCCCCCTCGCACTGCTACTTCTTTATCAGGCAGTATGGGGGGGTGACAGGTGGCAGCGCTCATGGGGATCTTTGCAAGCACTGGCTCCCACCTCTTCCCCCACCCTGCCCCAATGCTGCCTCTGATACAGAGGTAGTAGCATGGTGGAGAGAGGGGGCTTGCGTGTAACCGTGAAGGTTAACCAGTGAGCCCAGACTCATCGGCTAACCATGTAAACATGTATTCTAAAACATCCCTAGTCAAGAGTTCTATATCCATTAGAGAACATGAGAGAAAGAGAAGTTACTCACTCTGTGCAGTAACTGTGACTCTTTGAGATGCACACTCTTATGGGTGCTCCACTTCAGCTGCATTTGCACCCCCCGTGGATTGGAGATGGTAATTAGCAGTGTCCATTTGACCACACATATCCTGCTGACAAATCTCATGCCTCAAAAAGCTATATCAGGCTACAAGGGTAAACAGTATTTTCTCCACCATTGAGTTTCATAAGGAATCTTGAAGCAGAGGGAAGGATGACAGGTCGTGGAGTACCCCTACAGGGATATAGCTCAAAGAACCACAGTTACTGTACAGGGTGAGTAACCTCTCTTTGAATAGTGTCCCTATGGGTGCTTCACTTCAGAGGCTCGAGCATTGTCCAGATAGTGATGACAGAGCTTTTAGAAGCAATACCAGCATATAGGAAACAACTACACTGCCAACTGCTGCATCAGATCTAGTGGCACAGACTAAGGAACAGTGTCTGGAGAAGGTACAGAGGACAAGGTAGCATCTTTGGAGATTTCAGATACTGAGACATTTTTAACTATAGCCACAGATGGAGACTGTGTTTTGTCAAGTGAGATGACAGACCAACGGGGGTGCAAAGCTGGCAAGCTACAATACATTCTGATCGACACTCTTTTGTCTAGAAATAGCAGACTGTTTAGATCAGTCCACAGCTGAAATGAAAAGTCTAGTCTAAAAGATTTTCAAATGATTTAGTCTTATACAGATAGAAGGTGTCATTGACTATGTCGGGTAGCCTATTTTACATGCCTCCGTCGGCAGAGACATGTAATCTAGACATACCCATAGAGTATTGGAGGGCAGTCTCCAGGTTGGAGTTATATAGTTTTGGAAAGAAAACCATCAAGAAAATGACCCAATTCAACTGAAATACAGAAGACACTTTAGGAGAAAATCTGGGGTGTAGCCAGAAAGAAACTTTGTCCTTGTAAAATAATGTCAGACCCTTCTTTCACAGTAAGGTCCCAATCTGTCTGTCCACTGTTTCTGTGGACCAATTCAGTAAGGAGCAATTGCCATTGGTTCAAACATCAAAATAAAAAAAACCCAAGATCCTATAATAATCCAACTTTCACCCTTCCATGAGATTCCATCCTCTTGGTCATATGATTTCTTCAACAACACTTTGTGTGGAAAAATGAACAAACAGCTCCTACTGCCTCAGGATCTCTTAGTCTCCTAATGCATGGACCTGTCTATATTCCTTCTTCCAAACATTATTAGCAGAAACAGCTTCTAATTTTTCTCATTCCCGAGAACTACATTTCCCCAAATTCACTTGTTATGGGCCAAACAAAGAACAGCATCACCCTGGGTTTGTAGATTACCTTAAAGGGCCAGCGCATCCTGTAACTATGAGCACATACCCAACATTATTTTCATTATCCCATCCATCTATACAATGATAAGGCATGGGACAAAGAAAACATGTTACTGGCTACATATACTGGCGTAGGTAAATTCTACTTCAGTTTAAAATACTATTCCTTGTGACAATACTAAAGCTAGAGATTGTATAGTAAAAGAACAGGGATGGGTAATAAAACAGTGGTGGTTCGCCAGGGTTAGTCTCTAGTGGCCTGTCACCACTATATATACCTGTGCCTCCACAGATACAGGGAACTGCAGCTCCAGTTGGCTGCAAAATTACAGTTCCTGGCCAACGTGGACTGGGACAGTGCTTCCTGCAGCTCCCATTGGCCAGAAATGGCAATCAGCTACCAAATGGAGCTGAAATTGCCCATGCCTGTTGAAGCACAGGCAACTACAACAGCACTGGTCCATAAGGAGCTAACTCTGGTGAACCAGATCCAGCCTGCAGGCCGGTATTTGCCCACCTCTGTAAAATAGTATGGCCAGCATGGTCACTTGCATTCAAATATCCAACAGTTATTTTGTTACAATGCAGATTTCTAGTCTGTAGTCTGAAAACAAATACAAAATTTGGGACTTTTATGTGCCCACAGCATTCTTTGTAAGTATTTAGCAATTCACAATAGTATTCAGAATACTTCTCTTTCAAAGATTTTTCACTACACTGTAAATTTAAAGTGAAAGTTAGAATCTAAAGCCTTTTTTTCCAATAACCAAAAGTAGTTTTCTAATGAGTTTCAAAATATTGTGCTATACCCACTTTTATCTCAATACTCTCTTTGTATCTCCCTATTCTATCCTTCATACTATTCTACACAGGTTGAAACAAATCTCTTTTCAAGTATATTCACTCTTTCAGAGCAGCTCCTGCCTGAGGGGTGCTCCTGCCCGCTGCAGGCCGGGACTGTGCTGGAGCAGGCCTCCCACAGGGTTGGAGAAGCCCCCTACCTGCAGTAGGTAGGGAGCTGCTCCAGCCCCACTGGTTAACCAGTTAAAATTTCATATCACTAGTCTAAACTGCAATCAGAAGTGTGACTGTTGCATGTGTAGACATACTGGAGCTAGCTGCTGTCTAGCTTGCTCAAGTAACAATAGCAGAGAAGTCATGGAAGCACAGGCTAGCTACTGTTGTAAGAATCCAAGATCTGGGGAGGGTTTGCACAGTCCATACTACCTGGGTTTCACTGCTATTGTTACTTGAGCCAGCTATACCTAAGCTAGCACAAGTACATCAATGGTACTACAGTCATACTCTGCAGGCATGACCTAAAAATTCTCTCACAATCAGACTAATTTGTAGAGCCCTGCAAATCTGTGGATAGCCACTTTATATCTGTGGATATTCGCATCTGCGGATGTGGTTGTGGATATCCGTGGATAAATTATGCAGAAAAAGATGCATATGTGAATACCAATTTTGTATTTGCAAAGATGTTTATTTTTTTTAATCTTCCTCTTCTTTACCATTTCCTGTATATGTTTACTCTATTTTCTATTTAAAGTTGTTAAATGGACCAAGAATACTGTCTTTATTTAGTCTCTGTAAAGGAAATCAAAATTATGGTACTACATATATAGTGCTAATAAATATTCAAAAATTAATACTTTATAAAAACTTAATACCTGACATGATTATTGCAGAATTTGGTCAACTGAGGCTGGTTGATAAATACTGTTCTCACTTCATCTTGATCAGCGAGTGAAGTTTTCTCTGAAATATCTTCTGTCTTCTCATAGCCTTTAAAATATAAAATAATTTCCATTATATTCTATCATTCGAGTATCTTCTTAAGATTAAATGAAAACAACGTATTTAGTAATACAAAGTGACTTTATAAAGACAAAAGTATATTCCTTAGTTCTCCTTGGGTTTCTTGTTTAGCATTCACTCATTAAAAATTCATACCTTATAAAAATCCCATACAAATTCTATGTTAAATTTGAGTTAAGGCTAAAAGTACCTAACAGAATTTAGGCTAAAATATATTACAAAGGTGTAATTATCTCCAAATCAAGTACTGTAAACAGAGAATGTTCAGAATTATGGTTAAACATTGTTTTTGTGCACAATACATAAGTCATCCCACATATTAATTTCAAAACTCTTCTTTCACGTAACATTAACCATTACATTGTCATTGAATGTAAAATTGAACTTTAAAGTACAAAAGGGAGTATTATAACTACTAGTTCCCCTTCCTCTGCCTATGTTCATAGGCTATCTTTGCCTGATTTACAAACTGTAATTTTTTTGGTGCAAAAACCATGTTGCTTTCTGAAAAGTTTTGAGCTTTACAAAGTTATAGAATATATAAACAGCCATAATATTATAATTATTATGAGCAGTATGCCAGAGAAGAAATATTTTGGTTAACCATTGCTCTCTCTCTCTCTCTCGCTCTCTCTCTATATATATATATTTGTAGAATTGATGGTGAAATGACCCTAACTCCCCCCCCCCCAAAAAAAAATCCAGTAGGATATCGGGTGCTTCAGTTGAGCAAACATGGAAGACTAACCTAACTAATCTATATAATCTACATCCATAAACAGCAAGAATAATGGAATTACCATGTTTACTGAGTGGTGATAATTAAGCAATAAGACACAGAGGAAGCGTTGTTAGGCATGAATAAGGAAGTAAAGCATCAGGAAGCAATAATACAGCATAAAGTATGCTTCATTATGTTTTACTAAAATTATAAAAAGCGCATACACAAATTCGACTAAAAATGTACTAAAGGTACATTTATTACCCATTAATATTTTTTTCATTTCAAATACATTAATCCAGACCTATGATCTCCAGCTTCTTATCAGACATAGGTAATGGAAATCCATTGGGTCAAATGAGGCCATCCATTAGATTTGTCCCAAATACCTTTATCTTCAAATCATGGTCTGAAATCTTTGTAGACCCAGTGTCTACACAGGAGTACAGAATTAGAATGTAGCATTACAATCCTAGTGAAGATGTATGAAAAGATAAAACTCGCATCGGACTCTGTAGAATTAACATTGCTTACAGGAATACAACACAGTAAAAAAAAGTGTGTGTCATATCTGTGTTTGTGACATTCTAAAGAAAAATTCTGAAATAGTTGTAAGATGTTAGTGGCAAGTCTGTCATAAGCAATTCATCCTGATGCAATATTATTAGTACACTTCCTTGCTCAGGATTGTTGTCATAATTATCATCAACTCCATAAAATTATTGATGCTGACTGATGTGAAACTTGACAACAGTAAGTAATAGTGGAGGTGGAATTCAGAAGGCAAGATGTAGACATTTCTGACACCTCTTAGTAACAAATATATGAAGGGATGAACTTGTATGACCATTAATGTTAAAAAGTCTTCTGAGACTGATGGAATTACTACCTGGCTCAGCAAAACCAAATCAAGTAAATCCACAACAGGGTCAAGTTCTCTCTTTCTACTACCCAAGGAAGAGTGCAAGTGTTGAGATTTGTAATAGCTCACAGATTCATGCATTTTAAAGACAGAAGGGATCAGCATGATCATCTACTATGACACCTTGCAAAAAAATGGCTATATAATTTAATGAAAGATTTCCTGCATAAAGTCCATAACTTCTGAGTGATCTCTAGCATATACTTTAGAAAGGTAAATTGTTCCAATCATTATTTTTACAATGAGAGTAAGTATGTGCTGTATTACTAGTCTGAATTTGTCTAGCATCAGCTTTCAAAAAGTAGATCTTGTTATGCCTTTTTCTGGTAGGTTAATGAGCCCTCCAGAGAGTTTCGCAGCTATTTGCTGACATCAGAGGGAAGGTGAGACTCAGGCACCTTAGGGCTAGTCTACATTATCATGCTATATCAGCACAGCTGCATCATCGCAGCTGTACTGCATCTGGTGAAGATGTGTTTTGCTTATAGGAGAGCACTCTTCCATCAGCATAATTACTCCACCTCAGGAAGAGGTATAAGCAATGTTGGCTTGAGATGCTCTATATGGCCAAAGCTTAGGTTCATGTAACTTGCATCCATCAAGGAGGTGTCTTTTTCACACCTGAGCAACTCAAGTTATATCGATTTAAGTGGTAGTGTAGAATAACTCTGATTCCATTTCCAGAGCTGGAGGAGGGAATGCTCTAAAGTATAGATTTCTCTGCCCATTCTAGCCTCCTTCCCAAGTGAAATTCCTGGTTCTTCCTCTCCAACTTGCCCCTGTTCAAGTCCTATCACTGCCCCACCTCAGGCTTTTTGTCCCACTCCTATTAACTAGTCAGTCCCAGACTTCACTCCTCAGAATCATCATCCCAGACTCAGTCTTCTTGCTCAGCCAGTCCAAGCTTCCGCATCCCAGTCTTCCCTCCCAATTTCTTGTATCCAGTCTACATGGCTAGTCAGTCCCAGTTCTTCCTTCCCTCACTTTCACTGATCTTTCTTTCTTTCTTCCCCTGCCCCCACCTTCAGTCACCTTCATGCACACATTTGTTGTTTCCACTGGCTTCCAGAGCCAGTATTCCTCTTTACAATCTGCATCTGATGAAGTATTCCTCTTTGCATCTGACGAAGTGGGTCTTTGCCCACAAAAGCTTATGCTCCAACACTTCAGTTAGTCTATAAGGTGCCACAGGACTCCTCGCCACTTTTGCAGATTCGGACTAACACGGCTACCCCTCTGATACTATTCCTCTTTACATTTGTCATCCAATCTCAGGGTGCGTCTAAACTACACTCCTCTTTTAAAAGAGGAATGTAAATGAAGGAAATTGAAAATGCAAATAAAGCGCAGATTTACAAATCTTTGCTAATTCGAACTAGCATGTCCACATTAAGTGGACCCTGAACCAGGCTTAAGGATGACTGGAAGCAGTGCCGGCAGGGCATCAGAGGAGGACTTAGAGCGTGGAGATGCTGTCTCAGGCTCGCCGAGGCTGTGCTTAAAGGGTCCCGACCCCCACCCCGGACAGACAGCTCTCAGGGGTGCCCCGCTTGCAAAGCAGTCCTGGCTTGGATTGCCCGGACTACCCACATTGGGCACATCACAGCACTCAGCCATCAGCCCAGCTGCACTTGCCGCAGGCTGCCATCTGGGGAGACGGGGCAATTGGGGGGCTGCAGAAGAGCTTCCACCCTCAGAAGCCCGCAGAGCCAGCCCAGTCCTCCCCATCGGGGGCTTGTGCCCCATTCCTCCCTCACCTCCTTCCACTTACCCTTCCCTAGCCCCTCTTCTTGATGTACAAAATAAAGATAACGTGTCTTCCAAAATGGAATCTGTCTTTATTGAACAAAACTGGGGGAGACTGGGAAAAGGAGGTGGGAGAGGGGAAGAGAGAGGCTGGGAGAGGGGAGGGCAACTAAAATGATCAGGGGTTGGGAACAGGTCCCATATGAAGAGAAGCTAAAGAGACTGGGACTTTTCAGCTTAGAAAAGAGGAGACGGAGGGGGGACAGGATAGAGGTCTCTAAAAGCAGGAGTTGGGTGGAGAGGGTGCATACAGAAAAGTTCTTCATTAGTTCCCAAATGAGACAAATGGCTTGGTCACTGTCTTCGGTCCATCCCCTCCAGGGTCCCTAGGGTTGGCTGCTGTCGGCAGACAGGCTACTGGGCTAGATGGACCTTTGGTCTAACCCAGTACGGCCATTCTAAGCTCAGGGCTCAGGGTCGGGGGTCTCAGTGGACCCCCTTGATTCTCTTGTACACCTGCTCCTGGGTGGCCAGGCTGGCAGCTATCCTGCCCTAGACGGCCACTTTCCTGTGGCTAGTGCGGAGGTCGTGGATGAGGTCCATGATGTCTGCACTAGCCCAGGTGGGTGCCCGCCTCTTGCGGTCCCGGGCAAGGTCCCGGGAGCCGCCAGCCTGGTCCCGGGAAGAGGGGGAGGGCTGGGGGCATCGGGTGGATGGCTTGATCCGTGCCAGGTGCAGGCTCTGTGGCTGGGTGCTGGCAGGCTTGCACCTGGCACGGGCACCGTAGCCAGCCCGTGCCCCTTTAAGGGCTCCGGGGCCGGGAGGGGGGCAGACGAGTTTCCCTGGTGTTGGCCAGAGTAGCCACCAGGGAAACCTGGGGAGGGCTAGCCTCCCACTGGTTCGAATTAAGGGGCTACACACCCCTTAATTCGAACTAGCTAGTTCGAACTAAGCGCTCTGCTAGTTCAAATTAAGTTCGAACTAGCGGAGCGCTAGTGTAGCGCCTATTAAAGTTAATTCGAACTAACGTGCATTAGTTCAAATTAACTTTGTAGTGTAGACATACCCAAGAAGAGATCATTTCCCAATCCATCTGCCCATTATGTGCCACAGACACCAGCAACTTCTATCATAAATTTATCTCCCATATGCAGTCCAGCAACTTAGCCCTTGTGCATGTCATATTCCTGCTATGGTCAAAATCAGTGGTGGGCAATTTGCAGTCCAAGGGGCACATGTGGCCCATTGGGGTTCTATGCACAGCCACGCACAGGTCTGCTAGATTCTGCTGGTTTTCTTTCACATAGTGCCTTTCTTTTTTTGGTATCGCAAAAGTGAAACCCATTGGGAGAGCCATGTGCTCCCTCTGCATACAAGCAAAGTGCTGCTATGGTTCATTTGGCATATCCCACAAATTCTAGGTATGGAAGCACAAATAGCAAAACTATCGTATCTCAAGAGATCATCCTGGCCAGTGACAGGCAACCACCACTGCAACGCCATCTGTACCTACAGACTCTATGACAGCCACCCTGCCTGTTCTCCTGACCACCCCTACTCCAGTCCCCGCTTAGTCAATGCCAGCTCCTCTGCTGTGGTGCTGCAACCAGCAGAGTGAAGCCCTGCAACCAGCAGCAGCAGAGAGGCTGGTACTGACCTCCTCTGGTCTTGCAGATTCCCTGGTTCAGGATCAACCAGGGCCTGAGGGTGCCAGACCAAGAAGGCACAAATTGTAATACAATAAAGCATTTGATACAGGATAAGCTAATCAGAAAGGGACTGCCAAGAAGTTTCTCCTCCTGATTCAGAACTGCACTGAATAGATGAACCATGGGAAGTTACATCTTTCTTCAAAGCATCTGTCAGTATCTAATGCAAGGACAGGATACCTAAATATTACTATGGGTTTGTTCCAGGATTACAAATCTGATATTCTTAACATTCTCAGACCCAGGTCCTTCAATGAGCTATATATAGGTTGACTTTGCAAAGTGTCTTTCAAGATCAAAGTCTCTAAAGGGCTCATGATATATCAAGGCTTGTCCAACTCAAAAGAGACCAGGTTTTCATCAGGCAATAGGTGAAAAAAGCTGTGAAAGCACAGTTCATAAGACAAACTTTCTTAGGAGTTTGGCATACAATACAACATGGCATGAAACCACAGTTACATATTATGAACAGATCTTAAATTGACGTAAACTATGACATACATATGACATTCTCACTATTTTGTTAAATAAGTGCCTTTGTCATGATAGGATCACAAAAATCTATTTAATGTCAAGGGAAGTCAGGCTACTAATCTACTCCCAGATAAATTTACAATTCATTATAAAATAATCAAAAGCCTGTTAGTCTCAAATGTTATCAAGAAAAGTTAATCTACAAAGATTCACAAACACAAAGAAAGAGTGGTTTTAGGAATCTGAGAAAATAAATAAATAATCCTTTACTAAAAGTGCCTAATATTTTTATATCAAGCAAGTATAATTCATACATTTAATAAACTACGGAGGTAAATAAAATGCTTTGCCCTCTACGTCTCACTAGCCCCTCCCCCAGCTAGATTAATCTTCCTGTGACCTTGTCTCGTAAACCCTTCCACCCAAGTAAAAACAAACAAGTTACAAAAATCCCTGAAAGAATTAAATTATGGAAGTAAAAAAAAATGTAAAACTGAAACAGTTTGCACCCAACAAATATACAGTTGAATATGAAGACTCTATTGTTCCAGGGAGAATTCAAGTAAAGTCTAAAGATTAAAAAACCCAACAACTAACACCACATAAGTTGGTGCCCCATCACCTCATATCCTCTCCTGTAAAAAGAAATATTGCCAACTGCTTATTGAAGTCTGAGTTATAATGGTTAAACAGATGTCTATCTTATATTAAGGCAACCTACTTCCTATTTTATCTGAGCATAAGTTATTAAAAAAGAAATTCATCACTGAAGGAGAATTTGGATGAATGAAAAGCTATCTCTCTCTTTTTTTTACATCTATCTAAGATTGTATCTATACTACAGCCTATGTTGACATAATTTATTTCACTGAGCTGTATGAATAAACTGCCCCTCTGAGCAACATAAATTACACGGACATAAGTGTTCTTGTGTGCAGTGCTTCTCCCACCAACATAGCTTCTGCTGTTTGCAGATAAGCCTTTATTATGCCAATGGGAGAACTCTACCACATGCCCTAAGTAACAAAATATTGTGAAGCTCAATTTAGAAGTGATGCTAAGCTTTCACAGTCAACAGGAAGGGAGAACATTGTAATTTTCACACTCACAGTGAAAGCTGTGATACTACAAGGCTACGTCTACACTGCAGGCTTTTTGTGCAAGAACAAGTGTTCTTGCGCAAAAACTTGACGGGTGTCTACACTGCACATGTGTTCTTGCGCAAGTAAATTTACAGTATAGCGTAGGAAAACAGGGTTTCTTCCAGAAGAGTTTTTCCTCTTCCCATGAGGAATAAGCCCTCTTGCACAAGAGCTCTTCCACAAGGCAGTGAAGACAGGCAACATGATTTTCTTGTGCAAGAAAACCCTATGGCTAAAATGGCCATCAGAGCTTTCTTGCACAAGAGAGCATCCACACTGCCATGGACACTCTTGCGCAAAAGCACATGGCAGTGTGGCTGTGATCTTGTGGAAGACCTATTGCACAAGAACTCTTGCACAAAACAGTTCTTGCGCAAGAAGCCTGCAGTGTAGACATAGCTCAATAGTAGCGCAATCTGAGGGGACAGATACATTTCTGCAAGAAGCATCTATTTTATTCTCTATATCAGCAATAATATAGCCATAGCAAATGGTGAATGATGCATTTTTAACAAAGGTTTCCTTTCATACCCATCCTTACATACCTCAGCTGAAAGAAAAAGCATTTGCCACAAAGAAGTGCAGTTACATGCACTGAAAACATTATCGTGGTAAATTCCAAGTGCTAATCTGAAAATGTATCATGCAAAAATAGCACCTTTTTATTTAAAATTAATTTTCCCTGTATATTCAGAATAATAATTACTTCCTTTTCTGATTAACACTTTTTTTTACTACTTATTATTCTAGTTACTACTACAAAAACATTGCATTAAAGGAGAGTGAGCTAGATATCACAGCAACAAAACTATTAACCAAAATACAGTTTGTTTTCAAAGCATCAAACAGAAAGAACCCTATGTGACTTTCAAGTTAGTTTGTAAAAGTGGAAGTTAAATAACACAAATGTTTTATTTTCTTATTTACAAACTGAACAGCAAATCTGGTTGACAGACTGAAAGAGAACACCACTCCATTTTAGAATAACTTTTAGAAATGACAGAGTGGATTTAGGATTTAGTTTAACCTGTTCAGAATTTAAGAATAAAGACAGACAAAATATAAGAGGATGGAAAGAAGGAAAGAGAAAAAGGAGAAGGTAGGTGGAGCAACTCTATTCCACTATCTAATCTTATGAGTTCCCAAATAGGTTGGGACCAATTTAAAATGCTTTGCTTTGGAATCCAAACAACATTGGAAAAAATTCCAAGGTAAATGTGGAAATGTTTCTCCCTTAGAAAAAGATGAATGCTTTTACTCTTGCTATAGGATAAGTATAAAATTAAAATATTAAAGTTAACCTATGCTTGGTTAAGAAAATATCGTCACCTTATAGTTCACAGGTAGGCTCCAATCTGCAAGTAAATGAAGGTCATGAGAATAGTAAGTAATGTTACTTACAGTATGGGAAGGATGTATGGTTCTAAAAGTAACTAATAAAGTAAAAAAGGTTCAGTAATAAGATAAAGAAAAACTGCCTTAAAATAAACAAACCCAAATCTTCTCAGTGTTCTACTGATAAGCAAGGAGGTGGAGAAGAAGATAAGAAAGGAAGACCTTGGGGGAAAAAGAGACCGAGAATCTTTTATGGATTAAGACTAGAAATAAGGGTGAATTGTATCAAATTGATTTTTAACTGAATTCAATAATTGCCAATGACATCACTTGTTTGTTATAGGGTATAAACAATCAACTTTTAAAGAAGGCTATTGCTAATATCTGCCTGACTATGCTGGAGTAGACAGACTTCTTGGTTTACCTTTTTGTAAGTATGTTGATCACATGCTTATAACAAAGTGTTGTTATTATACTGAATGTAGTAACTGTTTATTGTTAAACTATCAGACATATTTAAAGCATCTTCATATTGTAACCTTTGGTCTTTTATGGTTAAATTAGTATTCGGTGGTTTTCCTTATCAATATTAATAATTTCAAATATTCTATCACATGCCTCTAAAGCAGGAACGAGGAACAACAAAAACAAAACAATGAAAATTTCATGCATAAAAATACTTTCCTTCCAAGGACTGAATGAAGAACCGTCAGATAAATGACACTCCATGATTTTATACT
Organism: Pelodiscus sinensis; assembly: GCF_052426305.1. Classification (NCBI taxonomy): domain Eukaryota; kingdom Metazoa; phylum Chordata; order Testudines; family Trionychidae; genus Pelodiscus; species Pelodiscus sinensis. Next base: position 45,754,583 of record NC_143055.1, read on the forward strand.
TACCATGTTCCACTGAACTTAAATGACAAATCAGTGTCCATAGATTTATAGCTGAAGACATCTGACATGGCTTAACTAAGGTGATTTCTAGATACTAAATCACTATGTTATATGTACTAGTTTTATATTAGGATCACTTTTAATTTTAGAATTTTAGAAACTTAAAATACAAGAATTACCAAAGCCACATACATCCCTCTAATTTTGCCTTTTTACACAAGGGCTTTTCAGAAGGATTTCAACCCTTCTACAGTGGTTGAGAAGAGGAAATCCTTCTACGACTGAAGGTGGGGCTTTCAGAGCCATTACAAGCATACTGTAGCCAGAGTCAAGGTGAATATTTCATGCTAGATTTGCTGGGAAGCTCTCTTTACAAATATAGATGGATACTATCATAGTGTAAAATGCTTGCTTCCAAAACCTATTAAGAAACCTAAGTTTGGTATAGGTTCTAATTTCATTCAACTTTACCCATACTGTCCAAGCAAAGCATATTTGGAAAATGAGTTAGCTCGAACAATATTAAAAGATCAGTACAAATGGCTCTACAATTAGTTTCACTAAACCAACAGAATGAAAAGATACTAAGCATAGTCAATTTCTCTTTCAGTTGTGGGCAAAGAAACTACAGGAACAGTTCTAAAAAGAAGGGTTTAAAAAAAAAAGAGAAGTATAGAGTATAGAGTATCAGAAGTATAGCATGTACAAAGTTATTAAAGAACATATACTTTTCTGTACATTTTACTTGTAATTACTTGATGAAAATTAATATATCTAATAAAACTGGAAATAATTACTATAAGTACTAGAAAGTTATAGAGAGCTAAACTGTATCACTAAACTCACCTCATACCCTGCACCACTACAGGCGTAACCCAAGAAGGAATTATGCCACAGTGTATCACAATTCTTCCTCTGTTTCCCCTTTACTTTGGATGGGAGTAAGTTACTTTACATCTTATTCCCTACTCCGTGTGCCTGGCCAGATATAGCCATAACTTGTACCCCGCTTCTTGCTAGAAAGGGCAGGGAGAGAGAAATATTAGGACAAAAGATCCCTTTTCTACACCATCCAACCCATCCTCAACCCAGCCCTCTATTGCAGCAGCAATCTGAGAAGGCCTTACTCAGACATGCAGGGAAATAAGGGTGGAGCCTTAACAATCTTTCTTAGGCTACGTCTACACTGTGAAGCTATTTAGGGATCCCGGAAGTATCCTGAAATAGCTATTCTTTATCTTTAAAGCAACCCATTATTTCAAAATATAATGGGCTCGTTATTCCAACATCCCTGTAAACCTTGTTCCAGAAGGATGAAGGGACTTTTCAGAACAGTGACTTTAAATAAGCTATGCAATTTGCGTAGCTCAAATTGCATAGCTTATTTCAAGCTAAGGGTGCAGTGTAGATGCACCTTTGCTTCTCTGCATGGCAAAATAGGGATTTGAGATACTCCAACACACAGCGTGCAAAACTTTGATTAAAAATATTCAAAGAATTTAAATGCAAACTTACAGTAATAAAATTTTACTATTGCTCAACGTTATAACTTTCACAGCAATCATGATTCAGTCTCACTGCTTAAAAAGAAATGTAGCCTCTAACACTATATAATGGAATATAAATAAATAATAATTTGCCTCCAAAATTAGTTACTGAAGAAGTCATTATTTTGACTTGTGTGTAAAACTTCAAATATTGTATTAATATTATTTTCACATATAGCCTAATAAAACTGCACATCTTTCTTGGGAAACATTGCTTTTATAAATCAGTTCATTATATTTTTAAACCTAGTGATTATGAATCCTAACTAAGCAAGATGCTCAATATCTACAGTCTTCAACATTAGGGCAAGTTGTGCTAGAAATGCCTCTCATATATTTTAATGCATTAGGAATTACTGCATTCCTTGTCCCATGTATGAACTAACAGATTGCATGCAACATCCTTTAAAGAGTAAGAAAGTCAAGATAAGCAGCCATAACTCTTCAACAAGGTAACACCAATCCCAGTCATCTTCTGTTGGGTGGTGCTGATAAGGGTAGACAATATGCTCAATGCAAAAGCCAGAAATGAACAAGAAACGTCTTGATCAAAAAGTTCATAATTCACAGAAGAAAAACACTGCACTAAAGTTCCACAATCTAACCAGGTATCAAGCCCACTACAGAAACAATGATGGCAGCATGAACTGTCTGCTGTAGTGTAGTTACAGAGACACCAGTTGTAACTATCCATGAGAATACTTGTTTGCCAACTACCCAGAACAAGCATCATAAAACCCGCGTGGTATTCAGGTGGGAATGGACTCGGCGATGGAAGGGAGGCGGATCTGACAGCTGGCCCAGGGCTTTCCCCTGGCTCGGTGAGCGCTGGAGGGGGAAGACGCGAGGTGTGCGGGTGGGACACAGGCAGGCGGAGAGAGCAGTGGAAAAGGGGGGGAGGCACACGCGAGGATGAGGTGAGTGGGCAGCCGAGGGGCGGGCAGGCAGATGACAGAGACAAAAGAGGAGCACGGGCGGCAGGTTGGCCGGTGGGGGAGCGGGGGGCATGAATCCAGACACCCCGGGGATGGGCGTCACTGGACGTGGGCAGAAGGCTCCGCTCCAGCCGCAGCCCGTTCGGTCCCCGACTGTAGCGCAGAGCAAAAGCCGCAGCCTGGGGGGAGCGGATGGATCTCCGTCCCCCTCGCACCCCCCCCAGCACAGCTCCAGTGGCCGCCGCTCAGCTCCAGATACGAGGGAACAATGAGGCAGCCGAACGGAGTCGTAATCGCGGCCCAGCGCCCGGCACTCACCCTCCGCTCTGGAGCGGATCTCGGCCACTGTTTTCTGCACCGCGGGCATCGTCGCTGGCTCGGAGAGGGCGAAGCCGCTGCCTGCGTCCTAGCTCGGCACCTGTCGCTGCCGCCGCCCCCACTCCAGATCCGCGCGGCTTTGCCCGGGGCCCCGCACGAGCTGGGCCGGGCGGGGTAGGGGAGACCGTTGGGTTCGGCCTCACGCTGCGGTCACGCGCCCCGAAAACGGGCCGGTTGAGAGACTGCTGCCGCTTGCAACTGACAGTCGCGGCGCTAGCGCCGCTCACTCCCCCGCCCCCACCTCCGCCCCCAGGAACGTACCAACTTCCACCCACCCGGCATCGCCAACAAGGGGCCACTGCGGCCGCCCTCTTTTGTTGGGGTGAGCAGGCTCCGGACCCCACTAACGCTGCTCTATGGACCTGCCTTCCAGAGGCAAGGGGCGCTTGCGGACCGTTCCGTCTCCCCCTGTGCTTGGAGAAATGGAACGTGCCGCGCCTTGGGCCTCTGCCAGACACAAGAAGAGTGCGAGGAACGCGCCGCTCCTCGCTGCTGCGGTCCGGCTCCCACTGAAGACGGAAATCCAACCTCGGGCCGCAGCCCAGCTGTCCAGACAGGGCCGGGCTGCCCCCCGCTCCCCCGCCCGGGAAGGAGGGTGACACTAGCGAGGGGCTCTGCGAGGAGCAGCGCTGCGGGGCCCAGAGCTGCACTAAATCGGCGTAGCCCCCACTCGCGGTTGACTCGCCGGTGGGCCCGCAGCGGCACCTCGACATTCAGGGCCCAGGCCTGACCTACCCATGCGGGGAACTGCGTAGGGGCGCAGCGATGCTGAACTGCAGGTGGGGGGGGGGGGGGACTAAGTGCATGTGTGGACGAGGATAAACTGCTCAGCAGCACCATCCCAGCAACCGCGGCTCGTAGGTTTTAACCAGCCCTTCTGATACCCGCTGCCGCACGGGCTGATTGGGGCGTTAATTGCCCCTGAAACGTGTTCCGAGCCGGGTCACGTTCCCAGTGCAGAATGGCTGGTCAGCTGCTGCATGTGACGTGCCCTTTCCGCTAGGCTTTCAAAGGGCCAAAAGAGCAGGTCAGATGTGGGACTCGCTTACGCCTCTGAAAAGGGGATCGCTGTCACTTCTCTTTATTTGTCCAGTGCCGTTGCGAGGCTGGGTGCAGGTCAAAATATAGACAAGGACATGGTAACCCCTTGCAGAAGCTGAAGAAGAATGTTAAGCTATTTTTTTTGAAAAAGCATCACAGTGATATGTGCTCCTGTGGATCAAGATGACTTTTAAAAAAAGTTTCTCCCTCCTTCCTCCCTCTCCCCCCTTGTTACATTTTTTCAAGCCTGCCCCATATGACATTAAGCACTTCTCCAGTGTGGGCTGACAGTTTCAAACAGTAGTTTCCACAGCAGAGCAGTTTCACTTTTAGACTTCTCCTTTGATGTTAGCTTTGAACTGCAATAGGAAGATGAAGATAACTGGAGTGTTGCAGATACAACAACCTGATGGGTGAAAGAAAGACAGTGTCTTAGGAAAGATGGTGGGACTTTGAGCAGCAGGTCTTGATAGTATATTAAGGTTTGTATCCATTTTAGTAAGGTGGTATACAGACTACTTGGAGAGAAGGCAGCATAAAGTGCTACTGCCACAGAAAACTAGAGAGGATTTACTCTTAAATGCACACTAAAGACAGCCTTGAGTCCTCCAGAAATTAATCTTGTAATTATATGTACTATCTAGAGAGGAGAAAATCCCTCTAATCTGGTTTATGGAACATTCATGTAGACAGGAGATAAAATAATTTGTTTCTTAATTGACATAAGGTCCTTTTGTTGGTAAACTATGCTAAAATTTAATTGTATCCACATAATCAGTTAGGCAGTTGGACAAAAAGTACTTCAGATGCAGAATAAAGTGAATTGAGTGGGACTTGAGTATCTCCATCCCCACAAATCAATTAGCCTTAGCACATATTGTTTCAGAATTAACCTAGGGCTAGTGGCATGAGAGGAGGATGTTGTACTGCATAATGGGAAATCTGGATTTAGGAATAACTGGATTTCATCCAGGCTTTAGTCTTCCAACAGTGTTTTTGGCTACACTCCAGAAGAAAATGTGGTTCTTTGCACCATCACACTGCAGCAGGCATACAGGAAAGATTGCAGGGTGACCATTTATTTATGCTTTCTGCTAAAAGTAAGGAAAGGATATCTGACATTAAGAAAATCTTATTTAAGAAAATATAATACTACCTTTCATGCACAGCTTTAACAAACACCAATTAACCACTGTAGGCTAGATTCTTCAGGGAACAGCACATTTATGTATTTATTTTTTACTGAGACTCCCTAGAACTCTCCCACTAGCAGCCGTTCAGGAGAGGAGTGATTCTGCACGTCTTCCAGTCTGCAAGAACAGAACCCTAAGAAGAGAATTTGTGGTTAGGGTTGCCAGTCCTCCAGGATTGCCCTGGTAACTCCAGGAACTGAAATATTAATCTTTAATTAAAGATTATTATAAGGGGACTGTTAGCCCCTTACTAAAACTCTGTGGGAGTTTTTGGTTCACCAGCTCCCAGTATCAAAAGGGAAAGGGTCCATGAGAAATCAGGGCCCTGAGACTGACAGACCCCAGAGACAATGGAAAGCAGCCAACACTCCAGCTCGGCCTGATTGACAGGTTGGACAGGCCAGCGAGGAAAGTAAGAGGCCAGGCCCCGTCCTCCCTGTGAGCTGGGATTTTTCTGGGTCTCTCTGAGCAAGGAGAGAGCTGAGAGACAGCTAAGAGGAGCAAGCTGTGTGGTGAGGCAGTCCTGCAGCAACAGAGCCAGGCAAACACAGCCCAAGGAGTGCAAGCTGTGCTGAGGGGCAGTTTTGCAGCAACAGAGCCAGGCACACACAGTCCAAGGAGCATAGACCCTGTGTTGAGCAGCAGACTGACAGTGCTCAGAGAGCCAAAAGGGACAGAGAAGCAACGCAAGGAGCTGGGGACTGGCAAAGCAGCATAGCCTGCCACTGGGTGTGGTGAGCCGCTGGGACCAGCAAAGTGTGGGGGAGAGGCTCTGGACAGGGAGATATCACCAGCCAAGAGGCTCTGCAGGCCAGACTGGGAGAGGGGTCTGACCACCTAGAGCGTGAGGCTGTGTGGTCACTGCCAGAGCAAGCGTGTCCAGCCTGCAGCCCCCCTGCAGCACATCCAGGGCCTCTACGGGCCTATAAGGAAGAGAGGGTATGTCTACACTACCCCGCTAGTTCGAACTAGCGGGGTAATGTAGGCATACCGCACTTGCAAATGAAGCCCGGGATTTGAATTTCCCGGGCTTCATTTGCATAAGCGGGGAGCCGCCGTTTTTAAAACCCCGCTGGTTCGAACCCCGTGCAGCGCGGCTACACGGGGCTCGAACTAGGTAGTTTGGACTAGGATTCCTATTCCAAACTACCGGTACACCTCATTCCGAACTACCTAGTCGGAACTACCTAGTCCGACTACCTAGGAATCCTAGTCCGAACTACCTAGTTCGAGCCCCGTGTAGCCGCGCTGCACGGGGTTCGAACCAGCGGGGTTTTAAAAACGGCAGCTCTCCGCTTATGCAAATGAAGCCCAGGAAATTCAAATCCCGGGCTTCATTTGCAAGTACGGAATGCTTACATTACCCTCCTAGTTCGAACTAGGAGGGTAGTGTAGACATACCCAGACTGAACTGTCCTTACACTCTGCAGACTGCTGTTTTGATGTCCCCATGCTACAGAGCAGGACTGTGTGTTCTCATTTAACCATTCTCCTTTTTTCTTATTCTTTTCTCTTTAATCAGTTGATGTTTAATAAATTGTATTTGCTTTGAACCTTATGAAATGATCAGTGGGCCAAGAAAGCATGCAGTGTGAAGAGAGCACCTCGGTGTGGGGATTAAGCCCCAAGAAACCTGGGGTTTCCTGCATGTTGGGATTTTGAGGACTCTGCTACTCAGGAGAGTGGAAGGGGACCCCTCAGGATCAGGGAGGCTGTGGGATAAAGGAAGTGGGAGCGGGGACTCAGATCCTTTCGCTGGTCCATTTCACCGGCGTGATAAAGAAGCCAGGAAAGTTCCCCACAATAGCTGGACCATTCCCCCGTTTACATTATATTTTGTGATGAAACCTCCAGTAATACAGCCAACCAAAATTAGCAATCCTGCTTGTGCTACTGCATCCCCATTCCAAAGACTTACTGGGTAGAAAGAAGTAGAGCTGCCAACCACTGAATGAATTAGTAACAAAATACATGTGTGGAGATGGTATGCAATCGTATATGGACCGCTTCAAAACATAGCAAATTACTGAAGAGTGAGTTATTTAATGTCTTTTAAACACAAGAATGCAGATCCTCAGCTACCAAGCTCAGCATCAGTTAGCAGAGTTATGGTATAACAGCTGGGGACTTGCCATTGAGTGTTAAAAAATATGTTCAAACCATGTTTCTGAATTTGTTAATATTTCCAGTTGGCTATTCAAGTCTGAACAATTAATCCTATAGCTTTGGCAATCTTAATACTATTAGCTCTACAGCAGTGAAATCACCACAACAAATGTTTGATTTTAATATAAATTGTTCTGCATAAATTATGTAATGCATTCAGTAGGCTATTGACTCATGCATGTTAAAAAGCATAGGGCACCATTATTTTTTTTTAATCAGAGCTGTGAGAAATTCTGGTTTTAATTTTCAGAAATGTTATTAAACCTTAATAGAAACAAATATTCAAGTAAATATTGTAAGAAATTGTGTGAGCCCAGCAAGTTTAATCAAATGGTTATGCAAAGACAACACTTTTGGCTGTCAACTGTATGTAACTAACAAAGAATTTTGTAATCATCCTTAGCATCTTGCAACAGAAGTTCAGAGAAAACCCAGCATGTATCTATGGTCACACTCCATTCCAAGATCCAGGGAAAGCCACCTGTCTCTCGTTCCTTTTGTATTGTTTGAAAATTGGCATGTGAGGTCTGGCCCCCGCCCATATTTCCTGTAAATATCTTCAGCTGATTAGGCAGCCTTCATCCTCTGACTTTGCCACCCCTTTTCTATTGCATCAAATCCAGGAAAGTCGGCTGCAACTCCTCAAAGCTTTTTTTGCTTCATTCTGGGGTCAAAATGCAGTAGAATGCATACCATTAGGGAATGCTAGCTTTCCAGATACCCCAAGGGAATGAGAAGCTTGTCATCTAAATGGCCACAAAATGCCTTCATTTATGTGGTCCACTGATTATTTAAGAGGATACATTGACATCTGTTTAACTCTACATATTAAGTTTCCCCAAAATGCCTTTGGTGGACTTTAACTTTCGAAATGTATGCTGGAGGTCTCATGCAACCAGCAGGAAACATTAAAGATTCTAAAAAACTAAATGATAATTTTCCAAATAAAAAGAGACATTATAATTTATATTATACATTATGTTTAGGTACCAGTGATCATGACCTGATTACATTCAATCTGAGCAAGTTCAGGACAGTCACAACCAGTCTTACACACTCATCCACCGAGAAAGGCTAAGTTGCCAAAAAGGAAAATTATGAGCAAAATTGATTAGGAAGAATAATTTGGATTGAAAATGGAGTTCTTTAAGAAGAATTTATTAGATGGCTAAAAAGCCATAATCAAGAAAGAGGACAGTTTTGGCTAAAGCCTATGCTGGTGCACTAGAAAAGTGAAGGCAGAAATTAAAAAAACCTATAAACAAATGAGAAGGGGTGTGTGAAAGGAAGGTATTGAGGCCTACCCAGAATGTGTCAAATGAGCACCAGTTTAATTGTAAGTGGAAAGGAAAGGCAGCATTGTCAGATACAGGAGATAAAAAATAAAAACAAAATTTGATTGGTTGACCAACAATATCCCCGCTTTTAGGGAAGTAAGTAACTCAGACAGCAGTATGCAACAAAAGTGCTGATTACCCCAAATGGAGCAGACGAAAGTTTTTTGTAAGGGCAGAATGAGACAACAAAAATCTAGCGTCAGCAATTGTCAGGCGAGTGGAAGAGTACCAAAATACCAAAACAGGGTATATAAGGTTGGCTGAAACAGACCAAGAGTGGACGGGTTGCGAATCCGAAAAGCCAGGTCTGATCAACCAGGGCTCCCTCCCCGGCGCTGAATCTCGCTGCCGTACATAAGCTCCGAAAGGGGAACAAATAAGCTCCGAAAGGGGAATGAACACTGGTCGTAAGTTGCAACGAAAAAATCCAAAGAAAGGAAAAACATAAAGAAAAGAATATCTCCTGAATCTAAGCAATGCTTCTATCTCTCGTAACACTAGTATTATATATTTGTTAACTCCATAAATTGTTTAAAGGTAACTCAGGAGGGTATATCTGTAGGAGAAGTTATTATTTCTTGTTTTTTTAACTGTACTGTTTTTCTATTTTTTCTTTGTATATTATATTGTCTTAAAAGAATCAAAAATAGTGAATTGATTTAAATGGAAAATTGATTATAAAGTAAATAGAAAAAATAAAAAAATCTTTCTTTGACCCTAAAAAGAAGTATTCCTCTCTCTGTGGTTTCAAATCCTTTAAAGAACCAAACCCAGTTACCCAAAGGGGGGAGGGAGATAACTTCTAATTAACATTCATCACTATGTTGTCCGTACTTCATTAGGGAAGAAAGTGGCATCAGTTGAAAAAGTACATAGCTGAAAGGGCAAAGGACAAGAAAGAGGATTTTTTTTAATGTCAGAATTTCTTTTGTTCCTAATGATGAAGATGGTAACAACAATAATGCAGAAAAGGCAGAAGCATTCAGTGAATATTTCTGTTCTGTACAGGCAGTCCCCGAGTTACGTGGATCCGACTTATGTCGGATCCGCAGTTACGAACGGGGCTTTTCTCGCCCCGGAGGACGGGAGCGGCGGGATGCCCAGATGCTCCGCGGTCCACCGCCCCCGTCCTTCGGGGCGAGAAAAGCTGCTCCCCGTCTCCCTGGTTTGCAGGGAGACGGGGAGCAAAGCCGTGGAGCACGCCCGCAGCGGGACAGCCCAAGCGTGCCTGGGCTGTCCCGCTGTGGGCGTGCTCCAAGGCTTTGCTCCCCGTCTCCCTGCAAACCAGGGAGACGGGGAGCAAAGCCGCAGAGCACGCGAGCAGCGGGACAGTCCAGGCGTGCCGCGGCTGTCCCACTGCTGGCGTGCTCCAAGGCTTTGCTCCCCGTCTCCCGGGTCTGCTGCTCAGACCAGGGAGACGGGGAGCAAAGCCTTGGAGCACGCCAGCAGTGGGACAGCCGCGGCACGCCTGGACTGTCCCGCTGCTCGCGTGCTCTGCGGCTTTGCTCCGCGTCTCCCAGGTCAGCAGACCAGGGAGACGGAGCAAAGCCGTGGAGGACTTGGGCGGTCCCGCCACCCCCGTCTCCCTGGTCTGCTGGGGGGGAAGGTGCAGCTAATACTTGACTGACAGGAGAGTAATGAAGCAAAATGCAGGACAATGTAGCACTTTAAAGACTAACAAGATGGTTTATTAGATGATGAGCTTTCGTGGGCCAGACCCACTTCCTCAGATCAAATAGTGGAAGAAAGTAGTCACAACCATATATACCAAAGGATACAATTAAAAAAAATGAACAAATATGAAAAGGACAAATCACATTGCAGAACAGAAGGGGGATGCGGGGGGGGGGTGGGAAGGGGGAGGAAGGAAGGAGAGTAATGAAGTTCCTTTCTGTTCATTAGCAACTAAGGAGAATAGTAAACATCTAGAGCTAAACATTTTTAAAATAAACATATCTTGCAAGGTTGCATACTAAAGTCCTATAAGGCAAAACTCTGGCCTGCTGATGTTAATTCCTAGAATATCAAAAACATTCTAAAAGATTGGAAGAGTGTTGATGTTGTGCCAATATTCCCAGAGGTCAAGCAGGATGATCCAGGTAATGAGATTTTCTTCATAACGTATCAAAGATGCAGCTCCTTATCCATCCACACAGCTAAAAACTCATCCAAGCTTTCAATCAGCTTGTGTCTCAAATACTGCATCATCCTTTTCTCTGGCACTGACAAACATAATCTTGCCACACTTACATCAGTTCAGAATGCTGCTGCAAAGATCATTTTTTCAGCCTGTTATTTTGACCATTTCAGCCTTCTCTTTGCACTGCTGGCTCCCCCTTCAATAATGCATCAAAATAGGTATTCTCTTTCAAAGCCCAGCACATTTGCCCAGTCAACTTAATTTGCTAATTGAGATGTCTACTCTCACCTCCAGTCTATTAATCGAGTTCCTATGTACAATAGTAATACCCAGAATAAGTAATGATGTAAACCAGTTAAATTGACATCAATCCTAAGGTAAATAATGGAAAAGCTGATAAAGAATAGGAATATAATTAACTGTCCACATGGTTTTATGGAAATACACCTCAAGCAAATCTGTTTCGTTCTCTGATGAAGTTACAAGTTGGGTTGATAAAGGTAACTGAATACATTTTTAAAAGTTTTGAAAGGTTTGAGTTAGGTCTTAGCTATTATTTTAGATCTGTCAGTCAGTTCTAAATCCATTTAATGTGTGCTCTATTATATATTGTAATTTTTAACCAGAATGTTGTGGTCTATTAGTGTTCCACAGGGATCATTGTTAGGTCCAATGCTATGTAACATTTTCACCAATAATCTGGAATATAAAAATCACTGCTGATAAAATTTGCAAGTGACACAAAAACTGGTGCATTGGAAAATGAGGATAGTAGTATAGAGAGCTTCCTGAATTGCTTGGAAAACTGCACCCATTCGGACATAATGCATTTTAACACAGTCAAATGTTACATCTAGAAATAAAGAATGCAGCCTATAACTACAGAACAGAGGGCTGAATGAGGAAATGAGTGACTCTGAAGAGGATTTAGACAATCCTCTGTTTGTGTGGACAAACAGCTCAAAATGAGCTCCCAGCATGATACATTGGCAAATATGCCTAATACAATCCTTGGATGTATAAAGAGGAGATGTTAGGTTATATGATCTCTGTTTGGGGCACTGGTGAGGCAGACTGGAATACTAGGACTAATTTTGGTGTCCACATTTTAAAAGGGAAGTTGAAAAATTGGAAAGAAAGAAAAAGCCACAAAGATGGCACAAGGGCTGGGAAAAGTGCCTTACAGTGAGTTCAATCTGTTCAAAAATATTAAGAAGCGACTTGATTATGGTATCTAAGTACCTTCACTGGGGGACTATGCTACTTATTAAAATGCTCTATCAGAAACATAACAAGAATGAATGGCTGGAATCTGAATACCGAAAAATTCAAATTAAGAGGCAGGAACAAAAACAATTCATACTCACCCTCTCTGTTAAAAATCATTGCACGAACTACCAAGTGAAACGGTGGGGTCTCCATCTCTTGCAATCTTCAGATCAAGACTAGATGCTTTTCTGGGTTTGGACTTTGGTCAAACAAATTATGGGACTCAGGGCAGACAAAATTAGAAGAATTTTAATGTCCTGAAATATAATCTAATACATGTTGAACTTCTCTAGTCCAGCACACTCTGGTCCGACAACATTCATAATCTGGCAAGATTTTAATTAGCCTGATGTCTACTTATCATGAGTGCAGCCAAGTTTCCTGCAATCCCAAAATGTTTGTTTACAGCCACCAATCCAGGCTGTTAGTATTCTGTGCTGATATTTAGCTCTATTTCACCCCTAAATGTTTTCTAAGAGCCCAGTAAGCAGTAGAAGTGTTGGTAATAAGGATGCTAAGTATCGTGTAATTGATTAATTGAGTAGTCGATGCGGCAGCATTTTAAATGGGCAGTGCCACACAGCTGATCTCTGGCTCCATGCTGTGCTGCCCCTTTGAAATGCTGTGGCTGCGTTTCAAAGGGGCAGTGCTGTGCAGAGCCCAGGATCAGCTGTGTGGCTCTGCCCCTTTGAAACTCGGTGGCAGCATTTCAAAGGGACAGTGACATGCGGAGCCCAGGTTCCCCCTCCCTTACTGCCTCTATCTGATAGAGGCAGCAAGGGGGGAGACTATCCTTTCGACTATCCAATAAGCATTTGCTTATCAGATAGTTGACTAGTCCTTAACATCCCTAGTTCGTAATGCTGCTGGTTTGGCAAATTATGTGTTTTGGCCCCAGTCAGGTTCCAAGGGTGCCAGATAAGAGAAGTTCAACCTGTAATCTCTTTTGGCCTTACATTCTAAAGGGATAGTGCTTACACAGTTAGGTCAGCACATAAGAGTGTGAAGAGATGGAGCATTCTTAGTGCTGGTGGATTCTTCAAAGACTTTAACTGCCAAACTAGCAAACCCCTATTAAACATGAACAAGCTGAATTTCTCTCAAAAGCTTGTAACTTGGCCAGATTTGGGTGAATTTTCAGTAGAACAGCAGAAGGCATATCTGTGATATCTGGGTGACCCTCCTGTCAAACTTCAAACCTCTGTTTGAAAGCATGGAAGTGCTCAACCTTCTCAGTTTAACAACTGTCACATTTTTACTTTGGGAACATGAAAGAGGACTGGTGGAAACATCAAGCAGTTAAACTCGAAGATGCAGCTGATAGAATTCTTTAAGCTCATGTCTGTGATGGGCCAAAGACAGTCTATGGGCCACGCATTGCTGGCTGTACACCAGTGCACTCTTCTGATGGTCTCACTTTGATCATGGATAGTGCTAAAATCCTTGACCGCTGGGCTGAACATTTTCACAAAGTATTGAACCAGACCTCAACTTTTGACAGCAGTGTTCTTGTAGAGATTCCTCAGTGCCTAATGATTTACAGCTGAACATACCATCAACTTTTGTTGAAGTACAAAAAGCTGTTAAACAGATGAAATCTAGAAAGGCACCTGGCAGTGATGCAATTCCATCAGAAATTTATAAAGCTGCTGGTGGCCAGCTGATGTACCATCTCACCCATTTATTTAGCACCATTTGGGAGAAGGAGCTAGTCCCCAGGACTTCAAAGATACCCTGATTGTACACATATATAAGAGGAAAGATGACCATGCGTGTTGTGATAACCATCAGGGCATCTCTCTACTCTGTATAGCTGGTAAGATCCTGGCCCGCGTCCTTTACAATCAGCTTTCACTACATGTGTTTAAAAATGGTATTATTCCTGAAAGCCAGTGCAGATTTCGTGCCGGTCGAGGCACTGCCGATATGATATTTACAGCCAGACAGATACAAGAGAAATGTAGAGAACAACATCAGGACGTCTGGATGATTTTCATCGATTTGACCAAGGTGTTCAACACAATCAACAGAAATGGGCTCTGGAAAATACTTGGGTGAATTAGCTGTCCTGAAAAATTTATCAACATTGTTCTGTCTCTCCATGATAACATGCTTAGCCACATCCTTGACAATGGAGAGACATCAGCACCTTTTGAAATATCAAATGGTACAAAGCAAGGATGTGACCTTGCTCCTCTCCTGTTCAGCATCTACTTTTCAATGATGCTGTTAGTTGCTTTTAAGGACTGCACATTGGGCATATCTATTCAGTTTCAAACAGATGACAGTATTTTCAGTCTCTAGAGACTTCAGGGTTGCACTAAAGTGGTTACTACAACTATTCATGACCTTCTGTTTGCTGATGACTGTGCATTGATGGCTCATTCAGTGAAGGATGCACAGGAGCTTTTTGATCACCTTGTTGCTTCTGCTCACCATTTTGGACTCACAATGAGCCTCAATAAGAAAGATGTTATGCCTCAGCCTGTCTGGAAAGAGCCCAGCACTCCATTGATCACTGCTACTGGTACAGTCCTTAAAGCTGTTGACAAGTTCTGCTATCTGGGAAGCGTACTGTCCTCTAGCATAAACATGGATCATGATGTATCTGCTAAACTAGCCAAAACCAGTGCTGCCATTGGAAAATTGACCAAACACCTATGAAATGACCATGGTATTAAACTCCATACCAAGACAGCGGTTTATCAGGTAGTTGTCCTGAATGTCCTGCTGTATGGCTCGGAGTTATGGACAATATATCGTTGCCATGTTTTGAAGCTCAGTCAGTCCATATGCGTTGTCTGAGGAAGATTGCCCACATGAATTGGTGGGACAAAATTCCTAATACGGAGGTTCTTAAGATGAGTGGTGTCATGGGCATGGAAGCAATGCTTATGAACAAACAGTTTTACTGGATTGGTCATGTTATGAGGATGGATGATTCACAGATATCAAAGATGGTCTTCTATAGCTAGCTTGCTTATGGAAAGCACTCTATTGGTGGTCAGTATAAGCGCTATAAAGACATCTTAAAGGCCAATATGAAGTCATGTGGCATATCTTCCAATGATCTGGAAACTCTAGTTCAGGACAAATTGTCCTGGCAACAAACCATTGTACAGGCTCTTAATTGCTTTGAGAGTCAGTGTGTCCAAGCATTGCAGGAAAAGCGCAGGATCCGAAAAAAAAAGCCGTCAACTGAAGGTGCTGTATGTTCATGTGACATCTGCAATTGTCTCTGCTGATCAAGGATTGGTTTAGTTGCTCACCAACAGTGTCATAGAAGATGAGATCCATCAATCGATGGCTCAGTCCAAGAAGAAGACGATGACTTTGGGCAAGGCAATGTAGTTCCCCCAATCTAGTTCTGAAACAGTGGAAGCATTTTGCTAAAATAAAATAAATCTGAGGCAGACAACTGGCATGAAAAACTTCGGAGCAAACATTTAAGTTTGGCAAAGCTGCTAAAACAGTTTTTTTAACAAGTGGTGTTGAGTAACCTTAATTACAGGCAGCACTATCAATTTCTCTCTCTCTCTCTCTCTCTCTCACACACACACACACACACACACACACACACACACACACGATAAAGTACTCAAAATACATTATACTGTATATTTCTTCTTAGGGTTGTGCACTGTAATACAGACTATTTCAATGAATTTTACAAAATGTAACTACAGATGAAAAGACCAGTATTTCGAGGAAAGCCTGTCGGAAAACTGAACAGTTTTTGCATTGGAAAGGACAACAGCAAAAACAAAACCCAGAACATATAAGAAAATCATTGTATCAAAAAGATTATTATACTGCATGAAATTATTTTAATGTAAATTAATAGCAAACACCCATTGGCTTCAGTCTGAGTAGGATGATATCCTAATTAGTGTAATTGCAATACCTATTATCCCACTCATGTTAGCAAGGTATGATACAGTTGATCCCTAAATCCCCAACAAGTTAAATTAATGTCACTGTCTCTCAGTTCCTTCAAATGGACTATCAAAATTTTTTACTTAAAAACAATTTCAAGTTTTGAGATCCTTTGTAAGCTTTTCACCTTACATGGAAAATGTATAAGCATTATTATGTGTCAGTTTTTCAATATCTTTTTTGTCAAGTGTGTATAGCCCCAAGTAAATCAAACAATTCAGATAACTTTTCAAAGAAAGACTTTCCTAAAAGTGTATTTACTTAATTTCAAGATCCATATATTTGCATGTATTATGATTATATTGTTTTTATCAAGTTTGACAATGCACATATACATTTTACTCTATTAAACAGTTAGTTTGAATATTAAAGTGAGACTGTAAGGCTCGATTCCCTGCCCCCAGGACCCTATAATTTAAGTGTTCACATTTGTTTTATCTCATTCCAATTTCATGAGTAAGGAATATAAGAATCTGTTTCTGCACAGGAGTTAGTTCATTGCTAGTGCAACATCTTCTGGCTGTGCAAGACATAACATAACAGGCTCTCTTCTCCTCTAGTAACCCCTGCCAATAGCCAGTCTGGCTCTGTGATATCTTGCTTTATTTTGTTATTCAACTCTCCAGGTATGTCATTTTAGTTCCACTTCTTCTAGGATAACATCAGTCTCAAACAGATGGTAGTCTCACAGCCTTGGGTCAAGTCTTTGGCCTAAATCTCATCCTTAGCCCTTCCACATCAGGTCTCCAGGGTTTTTCACACCACCATGTACAGAGGCCAGTAGGTGATCCCAGGCCCCTGTAGTAATTTAGGGCCCTTTGCTTCTGCCAACATCAGCCTGTCTGCACATCTTTGCACAGCCTCTTCTTAGGTCCTCTGTGTACCTGCATGCTCCACAGGTTCTACAATCTCTCCATCTTCCTAGGTTCCATAGTCT
Source organism: Pelodiscus sinensis (assembly GCF_052426305.1). Taxonomy (NCBI): domain Eukaryota; kingdom Metazoa; phylum Chordata; order Testudines; family Trionychidae; genus Pelodiscus; species Pelodiscus sinensis. The sequence goes on from NC_143055.1 coordinate 45,771,462, forward strand.
TTCAAGGTTCACCTGTCTTTGAGAGCTGCAGCTTATAGAGCCCCTGAAAAAGCCCCCAGTGCAAAATTCTGTTTCTACAATAGAGTTAAACTTTGGTTCTTTTCATTTAATTATGTGGCATGCCTCACTCTCATTTCTGTTTGAGGAGGTGTGGGAGTGGAATTCATAAAAGAGAGAAAGAGTTTAAGAAAAGATATGCAAGACAGGACAAAATGAAAGGAGTTGAGGAAGAAGATAAGAGAAAGGAAAAGATGGATTACATAGGATGTTTTTGAGAACAGATGCTTTATGAATAGTCTTCTCCTAAATACTGAGTGTTGAAGGTTTTGGCTTGTTAAGTAATATGTTCTATTAATTTTGTGGCTTGATGGTATTTTTAGTTATTGTATGTTCCTAGCCCTTTTGGGATTACCAAGTAAAGAACTTTTTTTCAAGAATGCCTTATTGCAATCAAAGTTCCTTTTGAGTAAGGATAAAACTCTAAAGGCTATTTTCAAATTTGTATTAACAAGTTTTGGCACAATCCAGAGAACAACTATTAAACTTATCAAAATTATGATGGGTCTTTGTAAGAAGCACAGGCAGAAGAACTTACGCCTACAGCATAGAGAAGAGAAGACTTCTTGGAGACTGAAGATGTAGCTAATTACTACTTGCCACTGTATTACTAGATGCAATGTGTCACAACAGCCAAATGTGCATCCATATTTTGAACTACATGTACAAAACAAAGAACATTACATAATTGCTCTCCTTTTTATTAATTTGACAGTGAGCAGATGACATTTATGTTAGTGATGTTCCGAAAGTATGGAATTCTGTTCTTGGAGCTAGCGAAGACTGAACATTTGTTTCTGAAACTCATTTTTCATTTTCATCATTATATTGTTGCTCTTCCATATTCATACACTCTTTTTAAGAAGTGTATTTTAGTGCCAGGTTTTATTGTTACATGTTGTCAAACACGGATTTTTAGTTAAAGAATTCTTCTTTTAGTTCAAAAATCAATAGAATTGTCCTGTTTATAGAGCAAACAGTATTTATCTATTAATGTTCATTTGATTGCACATGACAATATATATGAAAAAATTAGAATAAATATGAATAGCAGAGCTCAGTAAATAATTGTCAAATGATGGGTTCTTCCAGGCCTATGCAAGGGCTCTCCACAAATCTCCACTCAGGAGCAACAACCCCAGAGAATTCTGTTCTGAATCTGGGTAGCGAACAAATTTATAGTTAATTTCTACTGGTGTAAGAAAAAGGCTGACTCATCATTGTGTTATTCCAATTTAATGACACAGTGACTTCATTGATTTCAATGGAGTTAGAGAGACCCAAACTAGAATAATTTAGTGAGTAATCAAGGTTATGGTCAGCCTAGAAATATAGTCTGCATTTTAATTATAGTTAAGATATGTAAAGAAAACAATTACCTCAGATATCTACCACCAGATTCTAGGTCCTCCAATTTCACATAAAATCATCTTAACCAGTTTCCTGAGGAACCCCCTTCACAGGAATCTTTGCGTGGCATAGAACTCATATTGTTATTTACCCTATAACTAACGGCCCATAGTACAACAGACAATCTGGTAGAAACAGAACATGGCTACGGCATCTTTATGCTCTGCCAGTTCTTAGCTCCTGGAAGAAAGCTTTGGGATTGTAGACTGGCACAAATTAGAGGAGCTTCAGCTTGTTTTATAAGCACTGTAAAAGGTGCAGGATCCCATTAGTCTCTGAATCTCAGCCTGTGTTTCAACTCTTCTCCAGCATTTTCAGTAACCCTTTAAATTAAAGTCTTCCTTAAAATGTAATTCAGTAGTAAATATTGTATATAAAATTACTTTGTGTTTTAAATAAAATAGGAAAAGAAAAAGCCCAACATGTTAAATGGTTGTGAAAACCCTGTAAGTCTGAAATAAATTATGTTTGGTTTTTAATACAACTCTTAGTACAGATAAAATGGTATGATTTTTCTTTCAGATCTCTCTGCTCTACAGTACCTCTGAGAAAACATTTGGCAGATTGAAGTGAAAATTAATAATGTAAGTGCTTGCACTTTTCCAAAGATTGCTGGGAATTTGCAACAAATGCTATGTTCTATTGTTAAATTCCTTTTACATTATTCACCCTTATGTGATATTGCAGTAGCTGCAGACTCTGCAATGAAGTTCAAACTCTTGTAACATTTTGAATAAAACCCGAAATCTTACTAGAGAAGTGCTTAGTCTCAGGACTGCAGAATTTAAACCTTTTCTGGTGAATAGTTATAAAAGTTAAATTTGAAGACAAAACGATTCAGGAAAACAACCATATAGATCTATAATTTCCCCTCCCCCCAAATAAATAACCAGCACCCAGTGACTAAAGGGTTAACTCAGCTACCTAGCAAAGGTGTTGGCTAGGGGGGATTGGGCAGTCAGCCAATAAACATACAAGTAGGAATTTCAAACTGGGAAAGAGGGATTTTTCTCTCTCTCTGTTTGAGATCAGAGCAGTTTCTCCCAGGTATTGAGGCAATTAGGAGATGCTTCTCTCTCAAAAAATGGAATTCTTGAAATGTGTAAGTAGGGAAAAGTTTAGATAGTCCATCAAGGTTTATTGTTTTCCTTGTATGGGGTTTGGAAATCATGTCTGAGCTGGCTAATTGTTTTTCTCTTTTGTAACTAAGGATTACAGCCCAGGGACTTTCCCTGAGTCTAAGTAGTTCATGGCTATTTACCACCTAGTCAATGTACTATGCTTGCAACAGTAGTTTTGTTTTGATTTGTTTGAAAAGAGTTTTCTTTTTATTTTGATTAATTAGTATTGGTTAATAGTTGTGGCTTTAGGATTAAGTGCCTAGTTACCCAGGCAGAGTCCATTGTCCTCTGTGGATTCCCTCTTCATTTTTCCTACTCCAAGCAAAATGGAGGTTGGGGGCAGGAGGAAGAGTTTTACTTTAGGGGAGGAGATTCCCAAATGACCTCTGTCCTTGGAAAAGGGGTTTTATTTTATATTTTCTTTTAATCATTTGGGTAGTGGTAGCACAGAACCGATCTGGTCTTTTTTGAATCTCAGGGGGACTGAGATTGAATAAGTTTGTCTCTGGGAATCAAGTGATCTGACCCAGGATGACCGTTTTCATGTTAATTAGATTGGATTGCTTAAATGTGACCCTCAGTCCATGAGGGGGCCATTTAGGGATCTGGGGCAAATCTGTCAGGGATGGTACTTGGTCCTGCCGTGAGGGCAGGGGACTGAACTCAATGACCTCTCAAGGTCTCTTCCAGCTCTATGAGAGGTATATCTGCATATTAAATAAGCACATTTAAATATAGGTCACAACTGCCTCTTTCACCCAAACTCCCTCCCTAACCTCCATCCCAGACCCTGCAGCTCCTCCATTAATATCATGGAAGAGTGTGCTCCTCAACCACTTCCCAAATTCTTGGAGTGGCTCCCCCTGTCAAAAATTTTTGCCATCCCTGCTTTATAGTGATATACTCAAAGGGTATGTCCAGACTACATGCCTCTGCCGACAGAGGCATGTAAATTAGACATACCAACATAGTCAATGAAGCGGGGATTTAAATATCCCCCATTTCATTAGAATAAAAATGGCCACCACATTGTGCCGGCTCAGCTGTTTGTCTGCACAAAGTGGCAGTCAAGACGAGGATCGGTCGACAAGGAAAGCCACTGTCGACCGATCCTGTAAACCTCATTTCACGAGACATAAGGGATCGGTCAACAATGGCTTTCCTTGTAAACCGATCCTCGTCTTGACTGCCATTTTGTGCCGACAAACAGCTGAGCCGGCATAACGTGGTGGCCATTTTTATTCTAATGAAGCGGGGGATATTTAAATCCCCGCTTCGTTAACTATATCGGTATGTCTAATTTACATGCCTCTATCGGCAGAGGCATGTAGTCTAGACATACCCAAAGAGTTCAATATATTGTATCTTAAGAAGTTCCCGAGAGACTTGATTACAATCTAATTTTCTACACAAAGAACAGATATTTAATAATGGCCCTTCAGTCTAGCAAAGAAAATTATATCATGATCCAGTGTCTGGAAGTTAAGCTAGACAAATTCTGACTGGAAATACAGTGCACATTGTTGGTCATGAGTATGATTAATCTTTGAACAATTTACCAAGGATCATAGTAGTATTCAAAGGGAAGCGGTGACCTACCAGGAAAAAGAGATGGATGGATTATTAGGAGATATCAGGACTTCCAGCACCAAATAGCATTTTCCCTTACTTGTGCCAAATGTTGTCACTGAAATTTTAAATGCACATGAATTTAGCTCGGTATGTTATTCCAGTTCTGAGATGGATATATTGATCTCCTTTTAAATATTGAATTGGGTTTAAAAATTGCTTTACTTACCAAAATATGTGCACTTTGTGTGTTTATCTGTTATCGTTTCAACATTGCTTGCAATCTACTGAAACCAGTAAATGGCTCTAAATCTTGATTAAATAAAAGAAACAGTGTGGTTCAATGAATAAAGCACAGTATTTGGCATCAGAAGACAGATTAAGGAATAGAACCTGCTATGGAACTGCAGTGTGATGCTGGGCAAGTTTCTACTATTATCTGTGACTGTTTCTAGTCCACACTTTCAACTGTTTAGATTAGTGGTTTCCATATATTTAACAGTTGTGCCCCACCTTGTCTATGCTCCCTATTGGAGCCAGACCAGGAGCAGCATCATGGGGGACGAGGGGGATGGAAGGAGACAGAGTTGAGGTTAAGGAGCCAAGGGGTACAGTTGGGGATGGGTCTGGGGCTAGGAGCAGAGCCATGGCTAGGGTCCAAGGCGGGGGGTGGGACCAGGACCAGGGCTGGGACCAGGGCCAGGGCCAGGGCTTGGTGCAAAGCAACAGCCAAGCTGCAATTAGGGACTGAGCCCGGGAGTGGATCTAAAAGCCAGGGCGAAGGCTGGGCCAGAGCAGAGATGGGAATGGAGTGGGGTTGGGTGGTGCTAGGTTGGGCCCAGTTTCCAAATGTTCTTTCATGCCTCAGTGGAGGGCACATGCAATGGTCTGGGAGACTTATGATTTAGACTGTGAATTGTTTGGGATAGTATCTGACTCTTATTATTCATTTGTACAGCACCTAGCACAATGAAGCAAGGATCTCAGTAATAGAAATCAATATTAATAAAGCTAGGAAACACTTTAGGCCCAATCTTGTAGGATATTGAATGCTTCCTGTTTGGTACTGATTATTTAGGCTCCGATATTCTTAGATGCTCTCTTACAGGATCAGGCACCGTTAGCTGTTGCGTAACTCCTCGTTTGGAACACTCCATGCCTTTGACAGCAGTACTAGCCCAATACTCATTCACATCAAAATGTCACTTCACATTTTTTCATGAGCTTATTAGTTCATGGTCAGATTTTCAGTATTGTATTTTATGCTTTTCGTGGGTCTGAATCACAGGTGTGTTATGGTTATTTTGTAGTGATCCTATTGTAAAGCTGACATGAAGACAGCGAATCCATCCTTTTCAGGAATATTTTTGAATGAATAAATTGGAGTGTGTGTGTGTGTGTCAATCTCAGAGTGCAGAGTTTCCATACTGTGTCCAAGAAAATTGGGAGATGGCCAGGGTGCCCCCATGTCCCTGGATTCTCGGCTGCCAGCCTGGCCCCAGAGATATAGAAAGATTATGTAACCTATCTAAAATTAGATAGAAAGTTTAGCCAAGCTGGGAATACAGTTGCAGAATTCTAACTCCTCGTACCCTGGTTTTACCACAAGCCCACATAAGCTGAAACAGGATAAACAGAAAAGGGAAGGTAGCCAATAGCTAAAGGGAACCTTAAAGTGAGCATCTGTTCCCTCATTAAAAAAAAAACATTCCACTATGCATGATTTCCTAACAGTGTCACACAGTTCTAAAAGCTATCAAGAGAAAGAATGCCCTGCCTTGGGGGGGGGGGGGGGGGGGGGGGGGGGGGGGGGGGGGGGGGGGGAGAATCTACCAGAAAACTTGACTAAAAATCTGCTTTTAGACCAGAACACTTTGTATTCAGGACAATTGAACACTGTATGGACAATGGTGCAATATAGATGAAGCTATCCAGACACATACTATAGCAATAATTACTCAGCAAAAAGAAAGTGAGCCAGTCATACTGGCACTCTCAGTAGTGTGGTAAGCAATTTTGTCATTTAAGGGAAATAGCTCAGAAGGGAACATTCTTGGCACATAAGAGAAACAATAGGAAGAGTGTGACCAACCAGCTTCTTTGTTTGTGGTTAATCATTCATTTATGCATCTACTTAGTAAAACCACAAAAGCAAAAGAGGGACAGAAGGCAAGCATTTATTTTTTAGTAGGACAACCACAAAACAAAGAAATGTTGGGAATCATTGCTCCACAAGTCTTCATATCATAATACATGGCTGATTACTCATACTGTTCAGAGTTAAAGTTCATTTTAAGAAATATGAGCAAATACTTGTTTTGGTGACCAGTATGAGTGGGAACATGACGGAAGGCTTGACCCATTGTTGCATTGTTCCTCTTTAATGCTGTTTTAATACTACTGTGATCAATGGAGTTGTAAAAGTGGATTAACAGTGATAACTCAGGCCTTCAGAGTTTAGACTGAAAGTAGATGAGTTCTCTTCAGGGGCATGGTTAAGATTCTGATTCTTGGTTGGGGTGGATCAAAGTAAACAGCTTTAAGTTTTCTATGCAATCATATCTGAAAGGAAGAATTCCTAGAAGAGGTTTTAGAAGAGAAGTTATAGAAGAGAATGCAGCCCGACAGCAATCAGAAAACCAGATCGAACTGATTGTTAGCAAAGGAAATGACATTGCAGCATGCAGCTCTTTGTTTGAAAGAACAAAATTTATCTAGGTATGCTACTATTGCAGTATACAGTATAAAATGCTTTCTGATATGTCCATGTGGATTTGGCTGTAGGCAAGGTTTCTTTATCTGTATCCAACATAACAGGTTGTTGTTTTCCTTTATACCCATTCTCATGTAGAGGTCTTTGCAATTTTTTTTGTCTTCCCTTTGCGTTACTCTAGCTGTTTCAATTAAAAATGGGCTTCTTACCCCTTTCCTGACAGGGCACAGCATAAACTAGTATAGTAAATGCATTATTGATCTTCAAAGAAAAGACTAATTTCTAAAATGGTTTAGTTATCATACACACTCTGTGTACAAGAAATATGATTGTATATTATGGACAAGACAAGTAGTAGCCATTGTAGTTAACACTTTCCATTTTAAGACTCTGTTTTCTATTGCTTATTATGCTTCCAGACTTAAATAGTTTGGGCTGAAATTTTCCATGATAGGTTTCTGTCTCAGTTTTTGTTTAAATTAATTTAATCAAAAAGTGTTCAGTCTTATCTCAGAACAAGGGTAAATAACTAGGATCTTCTTTGAGTGATGTCCCCTTGGATGCTCCACTTTTGGAACAGTGCAGCACCTACGGGGTACACACGTCAAAGAACAGTTGTTACTGTTTTACCCATTTAAAAAATAAAGTTATGCCACCATTTTGTTGAGAAGCTCTAGTGCAGTGGTTCTCAGTCTTTTTTTTTTTCTTGTTGACCACTTGAAAATTCCTGCAGGTTTTGGTGGACCATTTCATAATCTTTCCAATATGAATGTAGTACCACTAATTAGGTGGGCAGCCCTTCTTTCTCTTGTGTGTGGCCACCCAGTTGTACACTTTAGAATTATTATGGGCAGATCATCTGAATGGAGCTCATAGACAATTGATGGCACAGACCACAGTTTGAGAACTTCTGCTCTGCTGTTTCCAGGATTTGGAGAAAAGATGCAAAATTTGGATGTGTGCTCACCCTGGTGTAAGGAATGTGCCTTTTGCGAACTGCATGAAAACTAGCCCATATTCAGTAAGATATGAGCACCTGAAAAAAATCTCACTTTGCACATGCTCAGAAGAAACTTCTTAAGAGTTTGGCAGCTAGTTCTGTGGGCTTGCCATCTGTACTAAGCATGCTTTGTCTCAGGGCTGCAGGAACTGAGCAGGATGTTTTCTGCAGCTGCTCCTCACTAGAGCCAATGGCTATTGTGGCACTGGGCACTGAAACTGAGAGCAGGGAGAGTCTCCTGATGTCTCCATCTATCCTTATCACCCAGGCAGGAAGGAGAAGGAGAAGGAGAAGGAGAAGGAGAAGGAGAAGGAGAAGGAGAAGGAGAAGGAGAAAACCACTTGACTGAATAAATAGTAGCGAGGAGCCATGCCTGGGCAATGAGAATGGAACAGGGAGAAAAGGGTGAGGAGATATGGCCAGGAGCAGAAAGGATTATGCGTAGGGGGAATACCCACAGAAGGGATTTTAAACTCTAGAAAATACTCTCTCAGGACCTTGAATAAATCCTGTGTTCTTAAGTCAAACATTTATTTGCTGACAGTAAAGTACAGTGAAATCAATGGCAAAGTTTCCGCCTAGATCCCATTTCCCCCTAGTGGCTAGCCCCCACAGGCTACATCTACATTGCAGTGCTATTTTGGAACACCAGAGGTAGCTGTGTCTTTTGAGTGTGCCCATTATTTCGAAATATAATGGGTTTGCTATTCTGACATCGCTGTAAACCTAATTTTATGAGGAGTAAAGGATGTTTCGGAATAGCGATTTATTTAGAAATAAGTGCTGTGTAGACAGTGCCAAATTTCAAAATAAGTTACTTTGAAATTGACTTGAAATAAGCTACGCAATTTGCATAGCTCATATTGCATAGCTTATTTTGAGCTATGGGTACAGTGCAGACGCACGTACAGTGAATGGCTAACTCTTCTAATGAGCAAGTGGGAGTCAATGTGGTTACACATGATGGATTTTTGTTTTTTTTCACCCATGTTTGTCTTTCAAAAATGTCAGGACATTACACTGAAACATTTACTCCAAAAGATACTTAAGGTTGCAAACTCAAAAGTTAGAAAATGCCAAAATTAAGTTTGCCTATGCAATCTTAATTTGGCTTTCATATATAAACATTAAGATGCAGTTTTTAATTACATGAATATTTATTACTTTTCCTATAGAACTCTAAATATTTATGTAATTTTGTAACCCCATTTGCCATAGCAACATCTTGCCTTTCAGCAAAGACAAGCATAGTATGAAACTCTGGCCCCACCAATGGAAGTTTTGCAATTGACTTCAGTTGAGCCAGAACTTTATCCAAAGCCTGTTATAAAGCAGCTGGTTTGCAGTTTACTTGAGGAAACTAAGGTGTGATTTGAGTGACCAGGAAGCTGCAAAATACTTCAATTCCTCAATCTGACATTTTACATCTACAGTTTCTACTCTGTTGTGATTCCTCATGTGTTCATACAAAATAGTTTAAACATATTTTCAGCTAGTTGAACTATATCATTATTCATTAAATGGTTTTTATCTACTGTATCACAGATGAAAGCTATATAAGGAGAGTATCAACCATGTTATCCCCAAGTGCTAGACTTTGCATTTGGAAAGCTGTTCAGTGGAAAGCACATGAAAATCGTATCTAGGTAGACAGTTCCCTCTTTAAGCATCCAAGAAGTCCTATTTTTACTATATATTCAAACAAATGTAAGCAATGTAGTAGTCACACTTTAGAAGTCCACATATATAGAACTATTGTATTTTCCTTTGCCACCATATATCCTATATTTGACATGTATGCTGTGGTAAAGTATTTATATCGTAATGCACAATTGTTTGCTTTTTCACCTCATTGTCCTAGAATAATAACCAGATGGAAACAGGCTGTGAAAAGCATCCCCAAAGTACATTAATAGGTGTTTTATTTGATTGTTAGAATGAAATAAATATGCCAGATGCCTAGCTCTTCCCCAGTATATCAAGTAAGTAGAAATTCACTTTTTATTTCCAGGGAGCTTGATATGCCAAAATGTCTCTACGAGTCAGGATATTGGCAAGATAACAAGCAAATTCTCTCAATTTTTCTCTCTTCACAAATGAAGGTAAGTACATAAAGTGACAGAATGGCAAAAAATACTTTTTGTGTTAGGGTATGTCTACACTTGCTCCATAGTTCGAGCTAGGGATGCAAATGTAGCCGACCAAAATTGCTGAAGAAGCAGGGATTTAAATATCTCGTGCTTCATTAGCATAATCTTGCCCGCACGTTATTCCGTACAACAGCTGATTCGAACCAGGAAGCGTGCTCCGGGACGCGTTCGTTCAAATCAAACCCCTTTGTTCGAACTAATGTTACTCCTCATTTTTTGAGCGCACTTCCTGGTTCGAATCAGCTGTGAGCAGAATAACGCGTGGGCAAGATTATGCTAATGAAGTGTGGGATATTTAAATCCCCGCTTCATTAGCAATTCCGGTCTGCTACATTGAACCCCTAGCTCGAACTAGGGAGCAAGAATAGATGTACCCTTAGGGAACAAAATAGTGAAAGAGATTAGTTAATAAAAATCTGAAATCTAAGACTATATAAATATTACTTTAATTAAACCTTAATGGGCCAGATTCATCACTGCTCTAAAGTCACCAAAGCCAATAGAAACAATTTGGTTTAATTCAGCCAGCGAGTACAATTTTAGAGTACATATTTGTCTTCCTGTATACAGTTAAGCTATGTCTAGACTACATCGCTCTGTCAGCAGAGGGATGTAAATGAAGCACTTGGAAAGTGCAAATGAAGCGGGGATTTATATATCCTGTGCTTCATTTGCATAATCGCATCATGGCGCTCTTTTGAACAAGCGCCATTTCAAAAGTAAAACCGCAATCTAGACTGAAACGGGGCGCTTTTTCAAAAGATCCTGTAAACTTCAGTCAGAGGGATGTAGTCTAGACGTAGTCTTACTGTGAAAGCTTAACCAAGATCTGGCTGGACCAGACTGAAGTACAAATACTGTCCCATCTAATTCTCACTGGAGACTCATTTAATCATTGAGGCTATGTCTACACTACACTTCTTTTTCAGAAAAAAGTACGCAAATCGCGCTCCGCAATTGCATACCTTTTTCCAATTCTTTTTTCAGAAGAGGCTTTTCTGAAATTTGGCCCATCTACACTGGGCCATGTTGTAAAGCAGGCTTTTTCTGTCCACGGCCTTCGCGTATAGCCCATCCTGCCACACAAGGCCCCTCACACAAAACCCAGATACTCAGAGGAGCATGGAAAGCACAATGCAGCTTTCTGTAAAATGGAATTTGACCTTACAGGCATCCTGAGACTCATAGGTACCATAAAATAGGGAGATGAGCATGACTAGATAACGCCTAGCTGCATTTACAGATAAGCCTCATTTGACCGTAGCTTGACTGGTCTTAGGGGCAAGGTAAAAAGCAAACATAGGGTAATAAAACACAACTCACACTAACTATGCCCCATCTGGTCCTGTCCACGAAGGGATCATGCATACATCACGAAAATTCCTATAGGGCAGTATTGTCATACTACCTCATCACTAGCCTATCAGGCCCTGCCAAATGCAGACCCTAGCATGGCATTAGACACCGAATTTTTGTATAAAAGACCCTCTACCCCTTTGTTCGACGGAGGTTCCGTGTATTGAGGGCACGTGTCTTTTTTTGCCCGGCTAAAGGATTGATCACCCTGAGGCTGCCTCCCCACCCTTTGAATCAAATATAGGGGTGCACGAGTCCTGAGCATGCTCCGAGTTCTAGTGTGTCTTTGTGTTTTATCGTTTCTGATTTGTAAGTATTACTTAAATGTATTGTTATTAGTTTAATTAATAGTTAAATTGTGTTAATTTCACTGTGTAATTCTGTAAAGTGTATCTAAGTTCTGTTAACCACACTGTATAAATTGTATAAACTTGTGTTATGTAGTAGTGTTGTATTTAGGTTAAATATAAGTGTTAGAAATAGAAGCCCGGAGTTGTTAAGTTGTAAAAGTAGATTTATGACTAACTCCACCAGCTGCCCTAAAATAACCATAGAGGAGCTGGCTTTAGACAAAGTTTTTATTATAATTATATTGTCTTTGTTTTTGTATTTTTGTTAAGCAAATTAAAGACAGTGATTTGGTATAGTTGAATTGTAATCAAAGAAGTTTGTAATTAGTTAAGTACAGCTAAGTTTAGGGTTTTCTACCCTGTAAAAGCATTGGGCAATTGCTAGTTTAAAAAAAAACATTTGCTAATTGTTAGTTTTGATAAAAAAGTCATTCCATTTAAATAAAAATAATTTGTTTCACCATCATCCAGTAGTTTTCACTGGCTTTAACCCTTGAGGCCCCCATCACATCACAGAACCAAAGTGTAACAGGCCAAATTTCAGAAAATCTTCTTCTTTCCTCTTCCTCATTTTACAGGGCTTCCAAAAGAGTGCATCTGCTCTTTCAAAAAAGATGTTGGAAGAGGAGACACGTTCCTTGGACGCAGCAGAGCTTTTCCAGGATACCTGTGGTATCCTGAAAAAACTCCATAGTGTAGATGTAGCCTAAGTGACAGGGAAGAGGGAGGGGCCAGACTTTATATCTTTTCTCAGGTGCATCAGGTTATTTTCTGTAAATCCAGAGCTAGATGAGAGAGCAAGAGCAAAGATTGGCTTAACATTGCTGTACAGATTGCCTTAATAAATTATTGAAGCCCTAGCTGAGGTTTGCAGGTTTTGGAGGTTCTCCTGAGGTTGATGATGCCTAGCAATGCTGAGGTAGATGGTAATTCTTCTGGGCTGATTCAGGAAATCATGGCTACTGGACAGTGACGTGGCTCTCTCAGGTGGTTTCTATTTCTCTGCATATATCCAGGGGTGCTGGAGAAATTTTTATAATAGAAGTGCTGATGATAGAGACCATGTATTTTATGTTTGTTACTGCTACTTCAAGCTGAGGGTAAGGTAACACCCCAGTACTCCTAGTTCCAGTACGACTGCATGCCATGCTCTGGAATAGCTTTTGGAATGGGATTAGACCTACCATTAACTTCTATAGTTTGAGGCATGGCATGCTCCTTTGCCATCAGGAATTTTAAAAAGATAATCCAAGGACACAGATGGTTTAGGCCAGGTTTAGAGATGGAGGGAAAGTATTGTCTTATCTGTTATCTGTTCAGTGGGATATTATCACATGCTATGTCTACGCTATCGGGCTTTATCGGAAAAAGACACAGAAATTGCAGAGCACAATTTGAGTGCCTTTTTCTGATATTTTTTTTGGAAGACGCTTTTCCAAAATTTGGCCCATCTACACTGGGTCAAATTTTGGAAAAAACCCTCTTTCAGAAGAGCCCTTCTTCATGGGAGGAGGAAGACAGGGCCTCCGAAAGAGCGTGTCTGCTCTTCCGCAAAAATAAGCGGAAGAACAGATGTGTTTCCTGGACCGCATTCCTCTGATATCCTGGAAAACCCCCTCTTTCACCTTGTAACAACCTTTTATGTACTTGAAAACTGTTGTCATGTCCCTTCTCAGTCTCTCTCCCCCCAGACTAAACAGACCCAGTTCTGTCAATCTTCCCTCATAGATCATCTTTTCTAGACCTTTAATCATTTTTGTTTCTCTTCTCTGAACTTTTCCCCATTTGTCCACATCTTTCCTGAAGTATTATGCCCAGAACTGGACACAGTACTCCAGTTGAGACCTAATCAATGCCAAGTAGAACGGAAGAATTACTTCTCATGTCTTAATTAGAACATACTGCCAAAACATCCCAGAATGGTTTTGGCGTTTTGGCTTTTTTTTTTTTTTTTTTTTGCAACAGTGTAACACTGTTGTCTCATATTGAGCTTGTTGTCCATTATGACCCCCAGCTCCCTTTCTGCAGTACTCCTTTCTAGGCAGTCATTTCTTATTCTGTACGTGTGCAACTGATTGTTCCTTCCTAAGGGGAGTACTTTGCACTTGTCCTTTATAGAATTTCATCCTATTCGCTTCAGACGTTCTTCAGTTTGTTTAGATCTTTCAGTTTTCACCTTCTCAGTGACAACTGAAACAAAGACGTCATTAAGCGCCTCTGCCCATTTCCACCCTTTCTGTTATTGTTTTTCCCTGTTCATTAAGTAATCGTAGAATCATAGAATACTAGGACTGGAAGGGACATCGAGAGGTCATCGAGTCCAGTCCCCTGCCCCCATGGCAGGACCAAATACTGTCTAGACCATCCCTGATAGACATTTATCTAACCTACTCTTAAATATCTCCAGAGATGGGGATTCCACAACCTCCCTGGGCAATTTATTCCAGTGTTTTACTACCCGTAGGCTGCGTCTACACTGGCCCCTTTTCCGAAAGGGGCATGCTAATTTTCAACTTCTTAATAGGGAAATCCGCGGGGGATTTAAATATCTCCTGCGGGATTTAAATAAAGATGTCCGCCGCTTTTTTCCGGCTTGTAGAAAAGCCGGAAAAGAGCGTCTAGACTGGCCCGATCCTCCGGAATAAAGCCCTATTCTAGAGAATCTCTTATTCCTACTTCAAAGGGCTTTATTCTGGAGGATTGGGCCAGTCTAGACGCTCTTTTCCGGCTTTTCTACAAGCCGGAAAAAAGTGGCGGACATCTTTATTTAAATCCCGCGGGGGATATTTAAATCCTCCGCGGATTTCCCTATTACGAAGTTGAAAATTAGCATGCCCCTTTCGGAAAAGGGGCCAGTGTAGACGCAGCCTGACAGTTAGGAACTTTTTCCTAATGTCCAACCTAAACCTCCCTTGTTTCAGTTTAAGCGCATTGCTTCTTGTTCTGTCCTCAGAGGCCAAGATGAACAAGTTTTCTCTCTCCTCCTTATGACACCCTTTTAGATATCTGAAAACGGCTATCATGTCCCCCCTCAGTCTTCTCTTTTCTAAACTAAACAAACCCAATTCTTTCAGCTTTCCTTCATAGGTCATGTTCTCTAGACCTTTAATCATTCTTGTTGCTCTTCTCTGGACCCTCTCCAATTTCTCCACATCTTTCTTGAAATACGGTCCCCAGAACTGGATGCAATACTCCAACTGAGGCCTAACCAGCACCGAGTAGAGCGGAAGAATGACTTCTCATATCTTGCTCACAACACACCTGTTAATGCATCCCAGAATCATGTTTGCTTCTTTTGCAACAGCATCACACTGCTGATTCATATTCAGCTTGTGGTCCACTATAACCCCTAGATCCCTTTCTGCCATACTCCTTCCTAGACAGTCGCTTCCCATGCTGTATGTATGAAACTGATCGTTCCTTCCTAAGCGGAGCACTTTACATTTGTCTTTATTAAACTTCATCCTGTTTACCTCAGACCATTTCTCCAATTTGTCCAGATCATTTGAATCATGACCCTATCCTCCAGAGCAGTCGCAACCCCTCCTAGCTTGGTATCGTCTGCAAACTTAATAAGCGTACTTTCTATGCCGATATCTAAATCGTTGATGAAGATATTGAACAGAGCCGGTCCCAAAACAGACCACTGCAGAACCCCACTTGTTATATCTTTCCAGCAGGATTGTGAACCATTAATAACTATTCTCTGAATACGGTTGTCCAGCCAGTTATGTACCCACCTTATAGTAGCCCCATCTAAGTTGTATTTGCCTAGTTTATCGATAAGAATATCATACGAGACCATATCAAACGCCTTACTAAAATCTAGGTATATCACATCCACCGCTTCTCCCTTATCCACAAGACTCATTATCCTATCAAAGAAAGCTATCAGATTGGTTTGACATGATTTATTCTTTACAAATCCATGCTGGCTGTTCCTTATCACCTTGTCACCTTCCAAGTGTTTATAGATGATTTCCTTAATTATTTGTTCCATTATCTTCCCTGGCACAGAAGTTAAACTAACTGGTCTGTAGTTTCCTGGGTTGTTCTTATTTCCCTTTTTATAGATGGGCACTATATTTGCCCTTTTCCAGTCCCCTGGAATCTCTCCTGTCTCCCTTGATTTTCCAAAGATGATAGCTAGAGGCTCAGATACCTCCTCTATCAGCTCCTTGAGTATTCTAGGATGCATTTCATCAGGCCCTGGTGACTTGCAGGCATCTAACTTTTCTAGGTGATTTTTAACTTGTTCTTTTTTTATTTTATCTTCTAAACCTCTCCCCTTCCCACTAGCATTCACTATGTTAAGCATTCCTTCAGACTTCTCAGTGAAGACCGAAATAAAGAAGTCAAGGTAATGGTCTTACCTTGTCTTCTGTGGCAACTGCTGGGGAGGAACAGTGCAGTGCAGTGAAATAGTTTGATCTTGTACCCTTAATAATGTCTCTGAAAAACTGTCAACTGACTGTTTTTTCCTTTTAGGTAAAGTCCAATGGGAAATAAGTCTACCAACTCCCTGTAAAATTTGCTGAAGTCTGCCTTCTTGAAATCCATTATCTTTATTTTGATGTTCTTTCTCCTTTTAGAATCACAAACTCATTCCATATCACATTCACCCAAGCTGCCTTCCACTTTCAAATTCTCAACCTGTTCCCCTCTATCAAAAATCAAATCTAGGACAGCAGTAGGCGTTGACTCTGTAGGTGCCCCAGGGCTGAAGTACCCATGGAGATATATTATTAGATGCGGAATACTCATTGGCACCAAGCTCCACCCCACCTCCCATGTCCTCCCCACTGCGTCTTGCACTCCAGCAGCCCCACAATTACCAACTCCTTCCCTTCCTACTGTTCTTACCACTTCCAGAATGTTGCAAACAGCTGAGTAAAACTCTGGGAAGGAGGGTGATAAGCTAGGAAGCCCCCAGCACAATGAGAAGTTGGTGCCTATGAAAAAAGCCTCCTCCTCCCCACAGGAGCAATTGGTGCAGAGTGACATGGGGGACCACTGGCCACATGACTCCTCAGCCTGGAGATGGTCCAGGACAACCCCCTTCTCTTCAGGCCCTGCCTCTCCCTGCACCCTCCCAGCCTTTCCCTGCCTCTCTCACTTCACCTTAATTCCACCAACCAATGCAGCCCAGGGGAGCGGGCTGGCACCAGCAGTGCCATGCCCCCCTGCTAATACCTTGGGATTTCCAGAGTCTCTAGTCCCACAAGCTACTGGCCGGCCTCTTGCCCTTTTCGCTCATGGTATACCGTTGTGCCTTTCACATGTTGCTCCTACTTTTTCCTAGTAGCTTTCTCTACCTTCAGAAATAAATTATCTCCAATACATCCCAAGAGTTTATTGGGTAATCTGTGCCCTGCTGTGTTATTTTCCCAACAGATGTCTGGGTAGCTGAAATCCCCCATTGACAGCAAGTTCTGTGCTTTAGATAATTTTGTTAATTGTTTAAAAAAAGGCTCCTTCACCTTTTCTTCCTGGTTAGGTGGTCTGTAGTAGACCCCTCCCAAAACATCACCCTTGTTTTTTATCTTTATCTAAAGACTTTCAACAAGTCTGTTTTATATTTTCATCTCAATCTCAGTTCATGTATAGACATTATATTGTTTAAGGCAACACCTCCTCCCTTCTCCCCCCTGCCTATCCTTACTGAGCAAGCTGTGCCCTTCTATACCAATATTCCAGTGATGTGTATTATCTCACTGAGGGTACGTCTAGTCTGCAAGGCTATTTTGGGATACCTGAGGTATCCCCTGCATCCAAGAAATGCGTCCTCTATTTCAAAATAATTTTCGAAATAATGGACGTGCTATTTTGGCATCCCTGTAAACCTCGTTCCATGAGGAATAAGGGATGTCTTGAAATAATGCTTTATTTTGAAATTTGGTGCCATGTAGATGCACCAAATTTTGAAATAGCCTATTTTGAAATAAAATCAAAATAAGATACTCAATCTACACCTGTAGATTCGCAATCTGCATAGATGTACCCAAAGTCTCTATGATGCCAACTATGTCATAGTTGTGTTTATTTACTAGCATTTCAAGTGTGCTTATTCCCCATACTTTTCATATTAGTATTCAGATATCTCAGATACTGAATTGATTTTCCCCTACCTGAGTTTTGTTTCATCTCTTCTTTATCCCTGCTATTACAGCCCATGGTCTCCACACATTCTGATTCTTCTTCCAGATCTCTGTGTTTTTGACTTACCTTTGGGCTTTGGTCACCTACCCTTTCAAACCTAATTTAAACTCCTCCACAGCAGGTTAGCCAGTGTGTATCTAAATGTGCTCAATAGGTGGATCCTATGTCTGCTTATCAGTCCTTCTTCCTGGAACAGCAACTTTTGGATAGAGGATACTTATGGGACATTGTATCTGCAGAAGATGTCACCAGGAGGATTTTGGCTTCCTTGGCCACAAGAAGGCCATTGTCTTTATGGGACAAATGTAGCATCTTTTTTTTTCAGCCACCACTGAGTGGTCTCCCATGTTTAAGAAGGATGAATTCAAACTGGAACAGGTACAAAGAAGGGCCACTAGGATGATCCGAGGAATGGAAAACCTGTCTTATGAGGGGAGACTCAGGGAGCTTGGCTTGTTTACTTTAACCAAAAGAAGGCTGAGGGGGGACATGATTGCACTTTTTAAATATATTAGAGGGATAAATACCAGGGAGGGAGAGGAATTATTTAAGTTTAATACCAATGTGGACACAAGAACAAATGGATATAAGCTGGCTAGTAGGAAGTTTAGACTTGAGATTAGACGAAGGTTTCTAACCATTAGAGGAGTGAAGTTCTGGAACGGCCTTCCAAGGGAAGTAGTGGGGGCAAAAGATCTATCTGGTTTCAAGATTAAACTAGATGGGTTTATGAAGGGGATGGTTTGATGAGATAACATGATCTTGGTAACTAATTGACCATTCATTATTAGTGGGAAATAGGTCAATGGAGGGATGATAGGAGTTACTATAGAGAACTTTCTGGGTGTCTGGCTGATGAGTCTTGCCCACATGCTCAGGGTTTAGCTGATCGCCATATTTGGGGTCGGGAAGGAATTTTCCTCCAGGGTAGATTGGCAGAGGCCCTGGAGGTTTTTCGCCTTCCTCTGTAGCATGGGGTATAGATCACAGCTAGAGGATTCTCTGCATCTTGGGGTCTTCAAAGTATTTGAAGGCTTCAATATCTGAGATATAGGTGAGAGGATGATTCTAGGAGGGGTGGGTGAGATTTTGTGGCCTGCACTGTGCAGGGGGTCAGACTAGACGATCATAATGGTCCCTTCTGACCTTAAAGTCTATGAGTGGTAAAGGCTGATAACAAGACAGTAGGTCCTTTGGCCATGGAGATTGTTAGCACTTTCTTAACCAAAGTTAGGATACCTCAGTGAAGGCTTTCTCAAGAAATAAAAGGACCAGCCAGTGTTTGGGATTGGTATTTGTAATATGTTTCATATCACTCTTAATTAATAGATAGACACATTAAGTTGCTGATAGAATCAGGATTGCCAGGTCAATCAGTTACTGACTGGCATAGTAAAGTCAAGACAGTAAAAAAGAGTTATGTGAAAAGATATTGATGTGCTTAGAAGTGCATTGGTAAATGTAGACAATTTTTGACACTGAACATTAGAGGCTGAGTAGTTACTTTGCAAATACTTCATGTTAAAATTATGTAAATATCAGTATTCTGTAGTACTTCAGAGGTCTGTTACTCATATTATTACTCTGCTTAAATCAAGAGCAATATGATTGGACATATTAAAATTCACTCATCTTCTGAAGTGTTTCTTCATTTAATTTTGAAAAGGTCACTATACTCATTTTTACAAGTATCTTGTGCACTATGGATTACAGGATTGGCTATGAATCACAATTTCTTTGGTATTTTCTCAGCCCCTTCACGAACACTGGTTTCCTAGTTGTGCAAATCACTAGGGCTGTGTCTAGACTGGCAAGTTTTTCCACAAAATCAGATGATTTTGAGGAAAAACTTGCCAGCTGTCTACACTGGTCACTTGAATTTCTGGAAAAGCACTGACGATCTCATGTAAGATCGTCAGTGTTTTTCCGGAAATACTATGCTGCTCCCGTTTGGGCAAAAGTCTTTTTCTTTTCATCGCGAAAATGGTGATCGGGGCTTTTTTGCGGAAAACCGCGTCTAGATTGGCCACGGACACTTTTCCGCAAAAAGTGCTTTTGCGGAAAAGCATCCTGCCAATCTAGACGTGCTTTTCCGAAAATGCTTTTAACTGAAAACTTTTCCGTTAAAAGCATTTTTGGAAAATCATGCTAGTGTAGACGTAGCCTAGGATTTTAATCAATGCCAGAATCCACAGATGCTAAATCCCTTTCTGGGCCTAATGACATTACAAGCTGCTGTATAAATATCCAAGTCATCTGAAATCTTCTGATGGGATAAATTATCACCTATTCAGCATTATATTCTAATCTAAGGCATAGAGAACACAACTGAAATATAAATAAATCTGTACTCATATGAGATTGGTGAGATGAAGCCTATAAATATTACTAGTACAGATGAAGTGAATAACAAAACAAATTGAAAAATAAATTATGTAAAAGTTTGCATTTCACCATTAGAGCTCTGAAGTTATTCAGACTCCATGAGACTGAAATCTGGAATTTATTTATTCTTGAGAGAGAAGAAGATCATAAATCTGGAATGACCAGGTTGCATTATTTTCTGCTGAAGCTAATATTTGCAAATTAATCCGATCTTAATGCACTAAGATATTCACCATGGGTAAAATCTGGCTTCATTGAAGCCAAGGGAAAAGCCATGGAGTTCAATGAGCCAGATTTCATATTGTGCATTTCATTATCTTGAGTTAATTCACACCTGGACCAAGGTTCATTCCATTGGCACAAAAAAGATCATTCTACTCTCTCTGAACCAAGACTAGCCACTTAAGTGTTTTACCGTCTTTTTCCTTTACAAAATGTTTGATGGCTGCAGGTCAGAGTCCTTTATTAGCGTTTCTCAAGCAAACACCTACATAAGATCAGGTCCAAAGAGGGAAAGAATAAGCATTTTATTCACTATCCTTTTCTTTTGTATTGAAGTATCAGTAAATGTAAAGGACTTAATCAGAACTGTAACATGTTGATTCTTCAGTACAGTATCTTAATTATTATACAATCACCACCACCAATGGAGTTACCTATTTTTATTTGGGTAATGCTACCCTCATTTACAGAATGTTTCCGATTCAGAGGGCATGGTGATCTGGAACTAACTGGAACATAAAATAAATAGCACTCCATGCAGAGTAGACTTAATAGGAGATTATGTTTTTCATTTAATAAAGAAGAATCTTTAATAGGAGTGTCATTTTTTTGGCTGGTGATCAGCGAAAGAAAGAAAAGGATGAACCCATTTTAGAAAGACAGCACAATTCCACTGCCATTTCCCCAGGTTTATATGTATTGTGAGGGGATCACTCACCACCGTAGCGGGGGTCCATCGTCGGTCCCCGGAATCAGTCCATTCCGCCCGCACAGGCCTCCGCTCACGTGGCGTTTCCCCTCTGGAATCCTCCGATCACGTCGTTCTCTTCGCCACACTGCCCTCCGGCAGTGCTCAAGTCACTCGCTCTGAGCCCCCCTTCCGGGGGTTTGGTGTCTCTCCAGCAGGCCTTGCCGCAGGCCTAGCAGGCTGGCTGGTTGGCTGTCCGAGCGCCCTGGCCCAGCCTGACTCTCTAGCCCTGCCCTAGCTCCAGGGAGCGTCCTGCTCCCTCGGCAGCCAGGCTCACACTGCCTTTGCTGAAGCAGCTCTTCCCTTTTATAGTTCCCAGCTGGGCCTTAATTGGCCAACGCCGCCCAGCTGGGCTGAACTCCCCGGGCCTGCTCCAGGCTGGGGTTTGGCTCTTAAAGGGCCAGTACAGGGCAGCTGCCCTGTTACAGCATTTGTTTTCTTCTTTTAAAAGAAGAGTATAAGGGGCCGCCTACCTTACAGCACCTTTCTCTGACTAGACCAGGTTCTTCTTCTCTTCCTGAGCCAGCTCACTGCCTGGAGTAAATCCTGTCCCAGGCACTCTTTCAGTCTCAGAATCTAGGGAAACAGATTCCAGCAGGATTAGTTGTTTGTATTTCAAGCCTTCTTAACAAGAGCAATCAAAGTCTCACAGATTCTTCCCTTGACGTCTGAGCAGGCTGGGTAGTCCTAGTCTCAAGTATGCCCCTCATATCAGTAACGTCAGCAACCCCAAATTTTCTGGCTTTTACCTTAGCGCTTCAGATCTCACAGAGTCTCTTGTCTGTCCATTTGGTTTCTGGAGCAGTTTCATTCTGCAGTTGCTCTAGTAGCAGTGCATTGGACTCCTCACCACTGACCACCCAAACTTTCTGATGGTTTTGCATTCTCTTGCTGCCTCCCCACCCATCTCCCTGCTGGCTGTATTTATAAGGATCATCCAATTAAGTTCCAGCTCTTTTCCCAGGTGCAGCAGGTGGGACTAATCAGCCAGTCAGTCTGGAAGACTTCTGACCTCAAAGGAAGTCTAACCCTAACCCTAACCCATTCCTTATCCTTCGCAACGACCCACAGTGCTAACAAGCCTACCTAATGATATTTCATTATGGCTATGTCTAGACTGCATCCCTCTGTCGACAGAGGGATGCAAATCAAGCACATCAAAATTACTAATGAAGCAGAGATTTAAATATCCTGCCCTTCATTAGCATAAACATGGCTGCCGCTTTTTTCTAAATGGAGTTTTTTTGGAAAAAAAAGGCAGCCTAGACATGGATCTGTCAAAAATAAAGCCTTTTTTGACAGATCCTGTATTCCTCAAAAAATGAGGTTTACAGAATCTGTTGAAAAAGGCTTTATTTTCGACAGATCCGCATCTCGACTGCCGTTTTTTTCAAAAAAACTCCATTTTGAAAAAAAGCGGCAGCCATGTTTATGCTAATGAGGTGCAGGATATTTAAATCCCTACTTCATTAGCAATTTTGATGTTCCTAATCTACATCTCTCTGTCAACAGAGAGGTGTAGTCTAGACACACCCTATGTTAGCCATAAATCTAGTTGCAGATCATTGCTTTTATTGTAATATTTTTCACAAATACCTCTGCATACCAATAACATGTAGTGATAGCAGTTTCTTAGCGACATTTTTATAGTTCCCATTTTTTATAAATTGCAGTTTTCATTTCTAAAGAGGGAATTGCAATTAAAGCCCAGATTTAAACAGGTATCTTAAATAATTATTAAAAGTGTTATTAAATCTTTCATATCATTGTGCAATCACTGTACTTCTAGTTTTTTCATTTATTCCACAGGAAATTATGATAGTCTTAAAAATTGCACAATGCATTCATGATGTTGATCAAACACTGTTAACTGTATGGGGCTTTTAAATTAAAACAGTGACTCAGCAGTACTCAGTCTTCTTAATTTCCTTTTCCAATGTGAACATGAAAAAAGATGGATACACCTTTTCAAATGTAACTTTAGCTAACATAGTGATTATACAAACATTCTTCATTTACAAAATCTGAGGTTATCAAGATCAAAGCAGATATCATAACCAACTAAGAATATAATATATAACAAATTGATACAGGGATACCTGAGTGTACCTAAGCATGGGCTAGAATGACACACTTTCTACATTGCTTGCTCAGAGGAAAGGAGGTAGTAAGCAGGTCTTTCACCACTTCTGGGGATGTAACATATTTCTTCCTTTCCTCCAGTGTGCCTACCAAGTGATTCTGATAGGTGGAGCCAAGTTCTTACGGATGTAAATAAATTTTGTAGACTAGCTATTACGAGGAAAGAATCAGAGGATAAAGTAACAGGGCAAAGGAAAATGTTAGTGAGAATTATTATCAATTGTGAAAATATCCATGATGGTGCTTTCTTAATGGTTTTCATCTAAAAAAAAAGAACTTTGGAAACACCAATAAGTCTGAAGAAGAGACATCAACATTCAGACCATGGGTCTGACTTTCATGAATTTTTCAGAGTGTACAAGTCACAGAGGAGTAGCCATGCTAGTCTGTATCTGAAAAAACAAGGAGAAGTCCTGTGGCACTTTAAAAACTAACATTTATTTGGACATAAGCTTTTTACCCTCAAAAGCTTATGCCCGAATTTGTTAGCTCATATTTGAAAGCTTTCACGTTCTGTACACTCCGAGGAGTTCTGTGGCATCTTAAAGACTAACAGATTTATTTGGGAATAAGCTTTTGAGGGTAAAAAAGCTTATGCCCAAATAAATCTGTTAGTCTTTAAGGTGTCATAGAACTCCTCAAAGGCTGTGTCTAGACTACATGCCTCTGTCGGCAGAGGCATGTAGATTAGACAGATCAGCAAAGGCAAATGAAGCCGCGATTTAAATGATCGCGGCTTCATTTACATTTACATGGCTGCTGCGCTGAGCCGACAAACAGCTGATCAGCTGTTTGTCGGCTCGCCGCTAGTCTGGACGTTCCCCCTGTCGACATCAAAGCCCTTTGTTGGCAGCCCCGTTATTCCTCATGGAATGAGGTTTACCTTTTTCCTCTTTCCTCTTCTTTCAAAAGAACTCCCTCTTCCCCGTCCACACATGCCTTTTTCCGAAAGAGCTCTTTTGGAAAAAGGCTTCTTCCTCATAGAAAGAGGTTTACTAATGTTGGAAAAACCTCTCTGTTCTTTCAATTTTTTTTCAAAAGAACGTGATTGCAGTGTGGACGTAAGTGAAGGGTTTTTTGGAAAAAGGCCTTTTTTAAAAAAAACTCTATAGTGTAGACATAGCCTGAGTTGGACACAATTCAACTTCTATCTCTTGTTTTTTAAAATAAAGATTTCATAATGTCAGAGAATTGGGGTCAGCCTCAGGGCCGGCCACAACATTTTGGCACCATGACGCCCCCATGCTGCCTCACTTGGGCCAAAACTTTGGAAGGTCCCAGTTCTGCCTTCTTCCTTTTCTACTCCTCTCATGGCACTCCACCATCTCTGTGCATCTAGAGCAGAGAGAATACATATGCACCAGCAGCAGACACAATTTTCTACACTCTGGGTCCTAGTGGCACTCCCCCCCCCCCCCCACAGTCTGGCACCTGAGGCGGCTGCCTCAGTTTGCCTCATGGTAAGGCCAGCCCTATCCAGATTCTGAACCCTATTATGTGGGAAAGGGATGTGTGGGTTTTCTGTCACTTAGCAGTGAAGATTCCACTTTTCATGCAAAATATCAGGGTAGGTACCACTTTTTCCTGCAGTGGGCAGCTGCGTGTCATGGAGAAACTTTAAATCTACTACTGCTGGGGCTTCCCCCACTGTGGAACTACAGTAATGCTCCATCTATGTAAATCTCATCCAGGCCACAGACCTCCAGCTGTGTTGCATGTCAACTGAATGCTGAGTCAGGATTTGGCTCTTTTCTAGCAGCATTTCTCATTCTCCATGCATACATTATCAGCCATTATCCGTTTCTAAGTAAATACTAGGATTGTTTGATCTGACAAGAGGACTACCTCTTGGAGAAAGAGGCAGAAAACCCTGTGTTTTATGCACCTCTGGTGTTAGTTAATTTTAAACATTTTAAAAATGTGTCACTTTATCTGTTTTTCTGCACCTTATTGTACTTTTGTTTCACTGGGCAAGCCTGTGGCACCTTAGAGACTAATAAATTTATTTGGTTATGAGTTTTCATGGGTAAAAACCACTTGATCAGGTGAGTTGAAGTGGACATTACAGAATCCAGAGTATATATAATAGCAAAAGAAGTTACCTGTCAATTGTAGGACCAATGTTAATGAAGCTAAATAAATCAGGCTGGACGTGTCTCATTCATAGCATGTGATTTGGAAATGTGAATATCAAAGGCAGAGAAGTTGCCTTTGTAGTGCATTAACCACTTAAGATCTTTATTCAAGCCTAAGTTGTTTGTTTTGAACTTGTGAATTAACCTAATAAATGTGTAGACTTTAAGGTGTCATAGGACTGCTCATATGCCATCATTTGCACATTAGAAGCATACCCTTCTTGAAGATTACTTTCTGCTATGGTATCTTGTATGATTAGAGTACGACTAAACAGCAGGGCTAAAGTCGAATTAAGCTACGCAACTTGAGCTACGTCAATTGCATAGCTTAAGTCGAAATAGCTTAATTCAGCTTTTGGCGCTGTCTACACAGCAGGAAGTCAAAGGAAGTACACTCTTCCTTTGACTTTCCTTACTCCTTGTGAAATGAGGGTTACAGGAGTCCCAGTAAGAAGTCCTCCAGATCGACATTATTTAAAAATAATGGTTTGCCGTGTAGACGGCCCTTCTTCATCACTGACCAACTCTATCACAAACAAAAATTCTAGTTTGATTGTTTATTACATTTTTTTCCTTTGATAAGAATGTGTGCATACCTATTCTAATCATTCTCCTTTTAACTGAAGACAATCTCCTTTTCACATTTGAATTTCATGAGATACATATTTTTTCGAAGATTTTTTTTCTTGGATTGTTGAACTTGTTCCATGTAACCTCCCTCCACTCTCCAATCTGAATTATATATATATATATATGTGTTATTTAGGAAGGGTGTCTGGGATGAGAATCTTGAGCATTTGAGGGGCTAAGGTAAAACACTTGTTTCATCATTAGATATTTATGTAAATCTGGGATTTGCATAAAAGGATTACTGGCTTTCTTCCATTGTACTATGCACCATTAAAATAATCACATTTGAACCTATAATTAACTCCACTTAAAAGGAAGAGAAAATAGTCAAGGCATTTAAAAAGTTAATGTTAAGTAGAATTTCTTATTCCAAATTATTATGCCATTTTGGATAACCTAATGCTTAATCATCTTTTTTATATTGTTTTAGAAGTTCTGATTGGGAAAAAGAATCAGAGCTGAAGATGTTGAAATTTGGGCCTATTTAATTTAAAGAGAAGTAAAAATAAATACACAAGGTAAGAGGAAAACTAAGGAAAGGTAGATTCTGATGCTCTATTACTTATATCTTAGAGAAACTATAGCATGTGGTTTAATTTGCCAATATCTTGCAGACATTTCTTAGAAAGTGAAGGCACTGGTTTTAGCTACTCCACTTTTCTTAAATCACATTCGCATTGCAAGCATCTCACTCAAACATCCTTCATCTCATAAAGCAAATGTGATGTTCCCTTGTGGAAATATCAGAAAGAAAGGGGAAGTTAAGGCTATAGAAAGAGTAATTTATACCATGAAAATGAACCTTATAGCATTTTAAGTTTCCCACACAAATAATTTTTGTACCTCTCATTTTGGGTCTTTGTCTCACATTGTATGTCATTATTGGACCTTAGCAGGTGGGAGCTGAACAGGTGGTGGTACGAGGGTTGTGCTTGGGGAGATGGTGTGAAGCAGCGGGTTATTGAGAATTAAGAAAAAAACTAATGTAGACATGGCTCTAAAGTTCAAACCTGCAGCATTTCATGTCACGTATGCAGGAGGAACTCATGTATGGAACATTACCTATTAATTGCATTTAGATGTTTCTATTCTGTGTGTTTAGCTATCAGGGAAAAAAGTGATGGGCTGAGGGATATATACCTGAATAATGGCTGATATGGAGTCACACCAACCCAAGGGCTTTCCCCAGTGCTTAATTTGTAATGAAAAAGGTGCTGGCGCTAAAAGCCCAGTGGTGTCAGGACTATGAACTTCCAACCTAGAGGTGCCGGGGCTCAGTTCAGGCAAGCCTCAGCAGAAATCAGACACTGGCTTTTCCTACTGTGCAGTGTGGGATGGTATCCACAGGCACCTTTAGTTTGGTGAAACCTGTTGTTCCTGGAGCACTCTGCCTTTTTTGTGGGTTTGAAGCAACGCTATAGTCCTACCTCTTCTCTATTTGTTCTGAGGCAACACGTGCCTTCAGGAGCACATGGCGGAAGCAGAAACTAGAATTTGCGGTATTTATATGATACGTGCAATGAGGAAATGTGTAGATCCATGTATCCCTCCCTGTGCATATGTGACAGAGTCACTTACAAATTGGCTTTATATGTAGAAAGAATAAAAATGTTGGCTATTTTATTTTAATTCTCGGCATCTTTTTTCTTAAGAATCACTGGGCAGGACATACGAATGTGTGCCACAAAATTCATTTGAGATAATAATTACAGCTTTTTCCAGCAAAATGTAGTCACTTTCTATTAC
Organism: Pelodiscus sinensis; assembly: GCF_052426305.1. Lineage (NCBI taxonomy): Eukaryota > Metazoa > Chordata > Testudines > Trionychidae > Pelodiscus > Pelodiscus sinensis. The sequence continues at coordinate 45,799,355 of NC_143055.1, forward strand.
TTCACAAAGAGGCAGTAGTGGTTAATATTTGTCAAATGTTGTGGAAATTTAAGATTTAAAGTATTGGGAAAAATATCAACATTTCCAATAATTTGCATCAGTTTAGAGAGATAATTACATTACTATGAATTGGTTTTTCTCCTAATCAATTCAGGAAGCACTTTAGCATTTCTAATTACATTAACTCACAACAGAAGCTGTTTCCCCTATTTTGGGTCAGATAGTGAAAGAACTTTACTCACTACTGTAAACTAGCTGAGTGCACCATCAGCAGATAGCTTTATCTCTTCATGCTCAGCTATTACCGGTTGGAATTTATGATTTCTTAAAAACAAAGTATTGAAAGTCCGTAAAGACTGAGACCTATTAATGAATGTTTCTTTATCTTTTAAGGAACTCTCCACTTGAACAGCAGCTGGTTTACATCCAAAAAAAAAATCATGGAGAATTTAGCTTTCCTTTGGGGGTTGCTATAGAACTACAGGTTGGTCCTCTCTAATCTGGCATCCTTAGGACATGGTGGCTACGTCTACACTGGCCCCTATTACGGAATAGGCATGCTAATGTAGAACTTTGGAAAAGGCAAATGCGCAGGGGATTTAAATATCCCCCGCGGCATTTTCATTTTCATGGCCGCCGCTTTTTTCCGGCTTGGAGATAAGCCGGAGAAAAGCGTCCAGACTGGCGCGATCCTCCGGAATAGGGCAAGTAGGAATAAGAGATCCTCCGGAATAGGGCTTTATTCCGGAGGATCGCGCCAGTCTGGACGCTTTTCTCCGGCTTATCTCCAAGCCGGAAAAAAGCGGCGGCCATGAAAATGAAAATGCCGCGGGGGATATTTAAATCCCCCGCGCATTTGCCTTTTCCAAAGTTCTACATTAGCATGCCTATTCCGTAATAGGGGCCAGTGTAGACGTAGCCCACCAGTTCCAGATGAGGGTTTTTGCCGGACCAGAGGAGGTCATATGAGACTCCCCTACTACTGGCTCCCCCCAGCCCTGGACCAGCCGCTGGCCTCCTGGACAGCTCCTCCCTCACCCCGCCACTGGGACTGATACCCTGCCAGTCCCACTCTCTGCTAAACCAGGCAGCCCAGCTCCCTGTGCGTCGGGCTCCTGGGCATGCCAGGCAGCTCCCCCGCTGTGGTGCACCGGGGTCCTGGCTCTGCCAGGTAGCCCGGCTAGGTTGTACCTAGCAGTCTAGCCACCATCCTTCCACTGAGACACTCTCTCTGGTCCTGGAACATCCGTGGTCCTGCCATATCACGGATGTTGCCAGACTAGGGAGTCCTGGTTAAAGATGTTCAACCTGTACAAGCACATTTGAACAGCCATACTTGGTCAAATCAGTACAGTATCCTGTCTGGTAGTGGCCAGTGCTTCAGAAGGAATGAACAGAACTGGGCATTTTTGAAAGATCCGTCTCCTGTTATCCTAGAAGCGATTTAGGGACACCCAGAACATAGAGTTGCATTCCTGACCATCTGGGCTAATAGCCACTGATGGACTTATCCTACATAAACTTACCTAATTATTTTGGAGCCTTTTGGATTTCATACCATCCCCTGTAGTGAGTTCAACAAGTTATATTTTTATGACCCTTATCAAAGAAGATACTGCCTACTTTTTACTCATTGTTTCATTGCATTGTCTCTTCCATCTTTTCTTTTTCTCTCATCTGAAAAAAAAGAAATGAGGATTCAATACCATGTGATCAGCCTGCTCCCTGTGAATCATCTACAAGTGCTCTTGTGACCACCATGGGAAAACCTCCCTGTACAGGAATACTGTACTAATCAAGGTTCTGAATTTTGTCTGTGCTATATAATCAAGGTCCTATTTGTTGCAATCAACAGAGTTTTAATAACTTTTTTTACAAGATGAAGGTGGTTAGTCCCATGGTCCTAGTCAAATTGTAATTTGGGTAATTGTTTCCTGCCTACTTTAATTCCTACTGCAGTTTGATTTGGATCCAGATTCAAAATTGTCACCTAAATCAGCAATTCAGAGATAAGATTTGCCGCTTACAAAGAATGCTCAACTTTTGAAAATATGGTTCAAAATACTCTTCTTCACTTCTCTTACACTTTTGGATTGTGTAGCGTGTGGCAGAAATTATTTGTTGAGTTCTGTCCCAGAGATGATACCTATATTCCTCAAGTTTGTAACATGCTTAGGAAGGGTATACGAAGAAAAGGGCAATATAAATATTATTTAGTTCACTCAAGGTAATGACATTCAGAGCTAAATTCTCCTTTCTGCACTCAAGCCAAGTGAGTGGGCTGTATGCTGGCGGAGCCACTGGAATCTGGTGGTAAGGAACACATCTTCCCCTAAGTCTGTGGAACATTTGCAGACTCCAACTGCAATGAATTTTGTGCCCCTCCTATTGAAGTGGGAGGGATAGCTGATGACTCCAGATAGCTGTAAGTATGCCTCCATTTCTACCCAGATCCACTATAGCGACATCCCACTGGTGGTGTTGGGAGTCACCATTGAGAAGCTTGCTGGTGCGTAGGGCATAAGAATTCACTTGTGGGTTCTCAATACTTTGCCTAACCCTTGTATACTAGAGAATTGTTATGGGTTTTTCATGACCTTGTTGGAATAGCAAACATTTGACTATTAACGGTAAACTGGGCTGGAAAGCTCTTTTTTTAAATTGTCCTACACAGTGAACTGATTTCATTTCCCATTTTTATCATTTTCTCCTAACTGACTTTATCAGGATTGGGTGAGGCACCTTTGTTATGGTTCTCTGGTTTCTGATGGAAAAAACAACGCATAATTTAAAAGGAATGAATTGCTGCAGATTGTCTAGCAGAATCTTATGCTTGTTTTCTCTTCTCTTCATTAGAGAGAAATATGTCCAGGGCAGACCTGTGGTTTATTTGTTGGGTTTACTTGCAGTTCTCAATTTCATCATCAACCCATTTTCTCTCTCTTTCCCTCCAACATGCTGATGTTTTTATGTCAAGATTTCCACTGCACTCCAGATAATGGATATGCTTAGTGATTTGTATACATTTTATTCATGTTTTCATTAAGTCTTTGATAAACACAGAAGGTAAAATTCTGTAGCCTTCGTTACAAATTGCCATTGTCTAGTGACTGTCTATTTCCATTATGTGTATTTAGCTGTATACAGTGAAGTGAAATATTTGGCATCAGGTCTGAACAAGAATTATTGACAAATATGGGGTGTACATGGATTGATTATCACAATTTCCTAAATGACAACCACCACCTTTGGATTTGTTAAAAAGATTCATCAAGATTATTATGAAATCTGCTATTGCAGAGTGTGCTCTGAAAGAATAATATCATAGAATCATAGAATACTAGGACTGGAAGGGACCTTGAGAGGTCATCCAGTGCAGTCCCCTACCCTCATGTCATAATATCATAATATATAATCCAATACCACTGCTTTTGATCGTCAGTCAGATCATTTATTTTATTTGTTTAATTGGGGGGGGGGGGGGGAAGGGGACATTTCAACAGGAACTAACTAGGCCTTTTGCATTTGCTTTATTTTACCCCTCACACATCCTTCTCCCATAACTTCCTCCCTGGTAGCTCTAACTATTTTGGGTCTTTTCTCTGAAGCTGCTGTCACAGAATTACACTGCAGATTAGCCAGATGGCACATTTTTATTATAAATGAATTGCCTTGGAGATATACCCAGCCTCCACTTGTGCATGGAGTGAGTGATGGATGTTACCTTGAGATAATTGTGGGGATTTTATTGAAATTAAAATGAATTCCATTAAAATCAGTCATTCAGTTTTTCAATTGGTGAGACTATAAAACATGTCTTGCGAATGAGGGAAGAACACAGTGCACTGAGTTCCCAAGAAAGCAATTATTTACTCTGTGGCCTATTATTTTTGATTTGATGGAAGACAGCATTTTAAGGTAGCTGGCTTTGGTGTTTTCCTTCCACTGGTGCTGAAAATTTTTATTCACTAACATATTTTACAGATTAATATTTTCTCCATCTGTAGTATTGTGAAAATGTGAACTTTCAGCCCTTCAACAGAAAACCTTTATTTTATTTGTGGCTTTTCCTCCAGCAACATTGGTTTCAATAGCTTCCCATTAATCCAGCATTGTGGCTGTGCTTATGATTCATTGCATTGATTTCAGTGCTTGCAGGTGTTAGAAATCTAGAAGCCTCCTGTATAACTTGATCTGTAAATAATGTTTTCTGTGTAGGATAGTTTGAATTATTGTTTATTGTCACAGCTATGGGAAGAGGTAATAGGCACTTGAGATGTTTTGACTAGGAGTATTAATGTAGCAAATAAAGAAAATAAAATACAAAAGTTTGTAGGATACAAGGGGTGGGCAAAGTATTGAGAGCCCACAAGTGAATTCTTATGTCCTACCCACCAGCATGCTGCTCAGTGGTGACTGCCAGCACCACCAGTGGGGTGTCGCGGTAGTGGATCAGGGTAGAAATGGAGCCGTACCTACAGCTGTATGGCGTCATCAGCTATTTCTCTCACTCCAATAGAAGGGCACAAAATTTATTGCAGTTGGACTCTGCAAATGTTACACAGCTTTAGGGGAATATATTTCTTATATAAAATATATACAAATATAAAAGAAAATAAAAAATAAAAGCCTTTCAAAGAAATCTATTATCTAGTGAGACAGAGCTTGAAATTGAAGTTTAGAGTTAATTTGGAATTATCATACAACCTATGTAGTTAACACTAATATTACCACATGTTTAGTTTTAATCCCAGCTCTGGCTCTTTCAATCTCCAATCCATTCCTTTGGTTTCCAGGAGGCTTGTACTACTAAATGTATTTCTTATGCTACTTCTGCTTGCCTCTTCTATTCTATTGAACAAGATTTCACTCCATTTTTAATATAAAGGTAGAAGTTGGCAGCTGAAGGCTGAGATCAGGTAAATAAACAGGTCAAGCACATGTGAACAGTGGTAGAAGTGGGGGAAGATGTGTGACCAACCTTAATTCTAACATTTATTAACTTTTGAGTGCTTGCATTTGTAACTTTACATGAAATTCCCAATTTTTTTTAAAGCAAACTAAACACAAATACAATTTTCATCACATCCACCCATACTGACAACCAGATGGTTCATCAGCAGGGCTGAAACCTTTATATCCACCACAGACCTCTGTCAGTTGAGATAATAGAGTATGTTGCCATTGTCAATTAGAACCTGCCACTAATGGTGATGAGACATTTTTTGCATTGCTGACAATGTTTGCTTTTTGCTGACAATAGGAGAATGGGGAGACTTAGGAATCCTGGGTTTCATTCTTAGTTCTGGAGGGGATTTTTCTACTTTGCATAGACTCTTTTGACCCTCTTCCTCCCCCTTTTGCCTGTAGCCTGTTGCAATACGAGTCCTGCCACTCCTCAGCACTGTCCCAGTCATTCCCCCCCCCAGCCTCTTTTCCCAGCCACTCTCAGTCTCTGCACTGCTGGCATCTTGTCTGTCCCTCCCCAACTTCCTCATCCTATTTCTTCTCCTGGCTCTCAGTCCTACTGTTCTTACCCAGTTAGAGCTGGTGAGGGAGCCCCAGTCTCCGTTCCTAAGCTCCTTGTCCCTATCTACAGCCTCCTCCATTCTGGCCATTACCAGGCTCAGCTCCTCACCACTCTGCATTTTAGTCAAGCCACTTCTCACTTCACTACCATGAAATGAGAGCACAGAGGGCACAGGAAAGACAATGTCCCTGCTCTCAGTTTTTTGCATGGGCTGCCACTGTAGGTGGTGGAAGGCATTGCAGGCAGTGTCCTTTCCATCTCTGTGGCTCCAGGCTGGGGCACGCTCTTCTCAGACAGAACCATGGGAATTTTAGCCGTTTAACACTAACTTGTCAGTACAAAGTAAATCTTAGATTTTTAAAGGCTTACAAATTGGGGCAAATTCAGGCCGTTTTTATAGGGACAGCATAAGGGGGTCTGTGGTGCCCCCTGTTGGTCACACCAGGAATTAGCTCTGTCCATTGGAGAGCACTGCCTTCTGACCAGTGTCTTGCCCATCAATACACTGCTCCACTGACTCTCTGCAGACCTGCATCCCACCTTTGACTACAGTATCCTCTTCAGGACACTGCCTTTGGCAGCACCCATCCCTCTAATCTCTCACCTTCTTCTAGGGATATCAGCAGTCCTCACTTGATACACCTGCCACTGTGGCCAACTTCAGCCCCGAAGTCTAGCCCTCACCCCAGCAGCAATCCATATTCTATGTAGGCCATGCTTCACGGTGGCAAGGTGTGGTGCAAAAGGGAGGGGAGAACCCAGGTCTGCCCAGTGCTGGGCCCCGATCCAGAAACTCTCTGATGGCAGCTATGTCCTGCCCTATTTCTTGCTTCTTGACTACTCCCATTTCCTGGGCCACTTCGTAGTGACCCTCGCACCTTCTTGCCTATTGTATCGAGGTTACAGCCTGGCAGGTATCATGCTGGGACTCCTCCCCAGCCACCCTGAGCCTGCCCAGCTTTGCTCCACTCAAAGTGCTTCTTCTCTACAGGGAGCTAGTTCTTCACCCTTGCTAGTCAAGGCAAGAGTGAACATCTCTCAGTTCTGCAGCCTTTTATAGGGCCTAGCCTGGCCCTGATTAGCTGAATGCTTGTGCAGGCTTCCTCTGGCCTGCTTATAACCCTCTCCCTACAGAGAGCAAAAGGTACATTGCTGAAATCAGGATGAATCCATTGCCAAAGTTCAAATTTCTGCTCCAAAATAGGGAAGCAATAAAGATTTTCAATTACAAGACTTCAGGATTTTTTTAAACAAGAATATATATTCTCCCAACCCCCCATTTAAGTCTCAGAACCAGCTAAACCATTTTTGTGGAAGTTTAACCAATTGGACTGAAATTTTCCATGTCAGTTGTCTGTCTCAGAGTGAATTGTTTTGGAAAAAGGGAGGCAAAGTTAAAAGCAATTGAAAATATGGTCTTATAATGAATCTGGCAAGTGAACTTAATTATTGTGGTGTTACCAGCAGCACCTACAATAATATACCCACCTTACCTGTGCTTAATTACAGAAGTATTACATACTCAGAGGTACAGGAGGTTTTGACAAATTATTTGAGCTTTTCTCCATTTACTGCCTACAGCTCTTTTAATGTTGTCACATTTTGCTATTATCCTAGGAGGTAGATGCTTGGTGTATAGCAAATACATTAACTTTATTCAATACTTGTCAGTGAAGAATGGTTTGTGTTTTTGTTTTTTTTAACATCCTCAAGTAAATGTGTAACACTGCTATATTACCTTCTGACAATGCATAGCTATTAATTTAACACTGTCTGTTTTTCTCCCCAGCCCCCACCCTCTGCTGCTATCCCTTATGATGATAGGATAAGAGGATAAAGTAGTTTTCTATTATTCACAAGGATTCAGGAACAAATTCAGAATTTCCATAAACAATGGTGCAAGTTTTATGTTACTATGTCAACATAAGGCAGTGCAGGGTATAACTTGCATGCTGAGAAGGTGGGATTGTTGAAGGAAAAGCAACTAGCAAGAAGATGCAAGAAGGCCAAGTATACCCACGGTCTGCACCAGCTTATACTTGGAAAGAATTTTACTGCAGTATAAGTAAAGATCACTTTACATGCTTTTCCAAGAGTCCTGCAGTTCACCAGTGCAGCCCTACAGGTACACAGTGACTGGAGAGGGGCTGGGCAATGCATTCATTGAATGCATCTCTTCAGCAGCCTCCACTTGTGGAATCTCTGGTGGAAATAAATTGCCCTTTCCCAGTAGAAACCCTGAAGGAGGGCAGGTGTCAGACTGACGTAGGAGGTCTCCAAGGCAGTAGTCAGGCTGACGTAGGATGTGTAATATGGAGACTGCTGAAAGAAAATGGGGCCTTACTTCCTATAGGGAACTATGGTAGAAGTACTCACAGGGCTAGGTGGTCTAGTGGTTAGCAAACCTTCCCGCTACGCTCTTTTGAGGATAATAGTGTTTGAGCCTTCTCCCAGCATCTGTGTTTTTCCATTATGTAGGGCATGGTAAGGGGGAACCCTTCCCTCCATCTCCACCAAGTCCCAGCATAGGGTCCCGTGGGATGTAACACTGGCACATTCCTTCTCTGCCACTCTAAGGGTATGTCTACACTACCACCCTAGTTCGAACTAGGGTGGTAATGTAGGCAACCGGAGTTGCAAATGAAGCCTGGGATTTGAATTTCCCAGGCTTCATTTGTATCTTGCCGGGCGCTGCCATTTTTAAATGTCCGCTAGTGCGGACTCCGTGCTGCGCGGCTACACGCGGCACGGACTAGGTAGTTCGGACTAGGCTTCCTATTCCGAACTACTGTTACTCGTGAAACGAGGAGTAACGGTAGTTCGGAATAGGAAGCCTAGTCCGAACTACCTAGTCCGTGCCGCGTGTAGCCGCGCGGCACGGAGTCCGCACTAGCGGACATTTAAAAATGGTGGCGCCCGGCATGATGCAAATGAAGCCCAGGAAATTCAAATCCCGGGCTTCATTTGCAATTCCAGTTGCCTACATTACCACCCTAGTTCGAACTAGGGTGGTAGTGTAGACATACCCTATGTTACTTCTTATTTATGTGCTCATTCAGTTTGGGGCATGGTCCCTATAGTCCACTCAATAATGTCATAACAAGTCCAAAAGAAAAGGATCTTGAAAGACCTGATACTTCTAAGAGTGAATGGTGGTTGGAGGAAGCACTGCCTAGATGCGTTACTTGCTCAGTGATTGCGTCTCAGGCTCAGCCCACTGTCTGACTTCCCTCAGAAAGATTCTTCTTTTCTACAGCCTGTCCACCACCTCTTGCCTGACATTCTGAGTTGCTTTTAGCCCACTCTGCCTGTTGGAGTATGCCAGAAGACCCAGAAGGGTAAGGCCAACTGGACCCTGTTTTGCCTTTCAGCCCCTTTGGGCCCAAGTGTGAGTTTTGTATCTTCCATCACAGGGACTGCTGCTGCCCTCCCATCCACGTAAATAGAATATTTAAAAAAACAACCTATTTAAAGTTATCAGTTAAAAGCTATCAGGACATGCTATCGATTTGTGCATAATAATGAAGCATAATAATTGTGCATGATAATGTCTAGACTTGTTTTCGCTTTCAAAAGAAGATATGCAAATTTGGCAGTAATTTGCATATCTTCTTCTGATTTTTCGAAAAAGCAAGCAGTTTAGACACAGGTTCTTTTGAAAAAGGGGGTTTTTTTCCTGAAAGAATTGCATCTAAACTGCTTGCTTTTTCAAAAAATTTATTTCGAGAAAGCTTTAGGAAGATATTCAAATTACCGCTGAGTTTACATATCTTCTTTCGAAAGTGAAAGCAAGTCTAGATGTACCCGAAGAGTACATTTCAGTCTCATTTCAGTCTAAAGCCTCCTTAACATCTGAGGTATGTGCTATCCTTATATTGACATATAAATGTTCTCCCTCCTTCAGATTCTTTGCAATCATAACAATTAAAAAACAGAAATTGAAGACCCCTGACAACTATCCACATTTTTCAGCTGCTATGGAAACTAAATTATCTTTTACACAACAGTACATACCAATGTATTTGAACTTCATTATGAAACTCTTGTAAGCCTTATCGTCTTGTCAAAATGAGAAGTTTTATATAACCTCTATTTAAAGCTATTGCACAAATAGTAAGCCTAATTCATGATGGTTCTTCATTATATGATTTTAATTTGGGATGCTTTGGGTAATCGATCTTGTCAGATCAGCAAAGAATTCTGTGTTTAGGAAAGTCATTTTTGTGTGTTGTACTAAAATTTAAAAGCACTTGTAAGGAATGTCTCCAGTCCTTTATCATGGCTTTCCTCAGATAAAGTATAAACCAAACATCTGAAATATAGCAGTTCAGTAAAACTTAAGTGGAGTGGTTTTCGATCAGAGAATGCAGTTCCATAAAAACTGAAATGCTCTGTGAAATCATATTGATTTATCTGAAAATTTCATTTCTGAAAAAAGGTGAAAATGTCAAAAGTTTGAAAAGATTTTTTTCCTTTTGAAATAACTTGTAATTTACAATTTTAAATTTTGCATTAATAATATGTGAAATAAAATAAGTCAGAAGCAACAATGAAATATTTTGATTTAGGAAATTATTTTTTCCTAAATTGTCTTTTGCAGAGATTTTTTAGTTAATTCCTAACTAGAATAAAACAAATGTCAATATGTCAAAAATCCGTTGTGAATGGAATTTCTGTTCTCTGAATAGTTTGACTAAAATTAGTCTCAGACCATTCAAGTTTCAGAGATCAAGAGAAAAACGTGTTCTTATTTCAGTTAGCTTCAACAATCTTTCAAGGGATCCTATGTCTATACGGTTACATTCTTTCCCAAACTCCACTCAATATACAGTGCAGTATGCCAGGGAAATTAATTTTCTAAAGTTTACCTAACAAATATCTATATTTGGATCATTCAACTGTGGGTCTTCCTCTTATGAGGGGAAGAGTATTAACCCCTTCCATAGTTATACAACCCTCTCAAACTCTGTGAAAATTCAGATGCTTTTGAACAGGTAAGTAACTGTTAATATAGAAATAGGAAAAATCCACATACTTACCTTCTTATGAAAATGATCTGGAGAATATGTATAAGAGGTCTGCCTAGCAAACCTTTCTCAATTACAGTATACTTCCGAGAGATATTATTTATAATGCTAATTTGCAGCTGGGTAAATTGTGGCCCAGAGATATATGTCCAATGCTCTGCAGTGAGTTAGTGGCCCAAGAGGAAACACAATTTTCCATATTCAGCAGTTTTCAATTCCAACAACCATTTGAGTCCTAACTTTTCCTTCAAATTTGAGATATTAAAAGTTTGCAAATATTCAAAAATATTAAAGCGATGAGAAAACAATTTCCCATTTATCTAAATATCTTTTGTGAGTAACAAAAAGTTATCTAGACCTCATTGGCAGTTTCTTTAACGTTCCTAAGCAGTGAATGCAACAAACAAAATAGCCTTACTTAGTCTTTTGGCTAATCCCTCAAAGGCTTAATCATGTGTCATCCAATTTTTCTCCTTTTATGATGTGATTATTGAAGGCATCCTGTTTTAGGCTGTATAATAAGGAATGATGTATAGGAAAATACTACTTTGTTAAACAGAATATTAATAGTGTGCATCACTTCCTGTGCTATGATTTACCATTCTGCTCATTAGAAATCCTGCATAGTTGAGGCTATCCAAACTAATTATACAGGCTATGAGAAATACCTCAGCACCTTATATTTTCTTTTGTACCACTCTCTGAGGAGAATGAAACACTATATATTTTTATATTGATGTCATATCTGAAATGCTCTAGGCATTGCACAAACAAACAGAAATGGTGTGCAAATGCTCCTAATATCATAATATATTTACTTAGCATTACCCAGGTCTTTAATTCAATTAATTTTTGTTTTCTGGAAAATAAAATGAAAACGTACATGCTTCATTTAAATAATTTATCTGGGGGTAGGACTTGAGATGAGGAGTTCAGTATGCATGCTGCTCTGGGAGAGAGGACTACCTCAGCCATTTCTTAGCACAGCAACTTGGGATCTGGTGAGAAATGCCTCTCCATGGTCATTGCAGCTTCAGCAGGGACAGCTGGAGGAGGGGTGCATGTCTCCTGGCTGGGGCAGGTCCAGGTTCATCAGCCCCCTGTGCTTCCCAGCTAGAGTGAGGAGTGGATCAAACTGTGCACTTACTCCTTGCTTTCTGATGAAGGGGAACAGCCAGCAATGTTCACATATGAATGGGGAGGAGAACAGAGTGTCAGACTCCCATCCACCCTAAAGGGTTCCTGGGGGGTGGGAAACTAGGGGCTGAGGCAGTTCTGGACACCCTAACGAGCTCCTTTCACCTGCCTAGGAATTCTGTCTTTTTTCTATATGGTTTTATGAGACACCACTCCCATCCCAGGCACATCCAATTTTCCTGGCACAATCAAACCCTTACTATGCCTTAAGTTATAAGAGGAAGTTTTATGGCTGTGATACTTAGGGTACGTCTAGACTACAGGGTTTTGTCGACAGAAGTTTTGTCAACAGATACTGTCAACAAAGCTTCTGTCGACAAAGAGCGTCTAGACTACATTCAGTTCTGTCGACAAAGCAAGCTGCTTTGTCAACAAAAGCCTGTAGTCTAGACGTACCCCTAGATGCAATAACACCTTCTGTCGACAGAACTCTGTTGACAAAAGGCGTTATGCCTCGTAAAATGAGGTTTACCAACGTCGACAAAACTGCTGAGTTCTGTCGACGTTGTGTCGACAGAACTCAGCGGTAGTGTAGACGCAGGTATAGTTTTGTCGACAAAAGTCCACTTTTGTCGACAAAACTCTGTAGTCTAGACACACCCTTACATAGTAGGTAATAGTAATAATAAGTGTATGATCTATAAAATTGCGCATGTGCATTTAACTCTACTTCTGTGTTTACCTGAAATCCATTGACATGCCTTGAGTTGGCTTTAAGGAAATATAGAGTTGCTCAATCTGGCCACATTCAAATCTGCCACACCTAACTAAAAATTTCACTTGGGACACAGGAATTGCCATAGGCCTGGTCTATACTAGACCAGGCAGGTTGGTTTAAGTACACAACTCCAACTATGCAAAATACTTACTTTAAGCTGAGCCTTGGTGGCGGCCACACAGTAGGGGGCCAATGGGAGCAAATGCTCCTGTCAGATTCCCTTACTTCTTGCAAAAGGACGAGTACTGGATGCTGTTGCAGGCTGCCCTCAGCATTTGATTTATGGGTCTGTACTAGATCCACTAAATCAAATGCCAGAAGATCAACCTCCAGAGTGTCAATCTTCTAGTAAGTCTAGACATGCTCTCTGTGATCAGGCAAGTGGTCCATCCAGTCTAGTATTATATCTCTGACTGTGACAAGTTCCAAATATTTCAGAATTTGCAGCACTATATGATGTAATGCAACTCACTGCAGCAATCCTTCTGGGGAGTACAGGTGGCAACAGTAGGCTGGTTAAATATGGACTGATGGGGGATATTCAGAATTTTAAGGAAAGAGAAATAAGAGGAATGGATATAAAATGAACAGCATCCTTAAAATAGCTACAAAAAAGTGCATGTTTTGTTTAGCTTCTGTGAATCTCTGTTTAATGGAGGAAAGGTCTGGTCAATTAAGCACTTTAAATATTCCTAGTAATAGTCTGTAGTTAAATTTAACATTATAAAGCTCTATGGTGCTACTGAAATTCCAGAGATTAAACAAAAACTATTTCATTGTTAAAATATTGCAACTTCATTCTTTGTCCTAATGTAGTTTTTGTTCTTCCTCCAAACAAAAGAGTGATTAATGTAAGCATCACAGCATTGATCCTAGCCAACAAGATCCATCTTTTCTGAAGGGATGCTCAGTTTGATTTGTGCTATGTCTTAATAGTTATTTCCTGTGGCGGTTGTCAAGAAGGTAAGCAGGCAATTAGTGGTTCGTCATGAAAAGGAGGGAGATTCCAGTGGAGATGTTGTGGATTCCAGTGGAGATGTTGTGGATTTCCCATTGAACACATTGCGGATGTCTACACTACAAAGTTAATTCGAACTAATGGACAGTCAACACAGGTTGACTCTTTGCTTTGTGAAGAACAACTTTCTGTTACTAGTTTGAAGCCTGCTACCCATTCCTTTCCTTTGGTGTGCTCTAGTCCTTCTATTATGGGAACTAATGAAGAACTTTTCTTGATGCACCCTCTCCACCCCACTCATGCTTTTATAAACCTCTATCCTATCCCCCCTCAGTCTCCTCTATTCTAAACTGAAAATTCCCAGTCTCTTTAGCCTCTCTTCATATGGGACCTGTTCCAAACCTCTGATCATTTTAGTTGCCCTCCCCTCTCCCAGCCTCTCTCTTCCCCTCTCCCACCTCCTTTTCCCAGTCTCCCCGAGTTTTGTTCAATAGAGAGAGATTCTATTTTTGACCACATGTTTTCTTTATTTCATACATCAGGAAGGGGGGCTAAGGAAGGGTAAGTGGAAGGAGGTGAGGGAGGAATGGGGTACGAGCCCCTGATGGGGAGGACTGGGCTGGCTCTGTGGGCTTCTGAGGGTGGAAGCTCTCCTGCAGCCCCCCAATTGCCCCCTCTCCCCAGATGGCAGCCTGCGGCAGGTGCAGCCAGTCTGATGGCTGAGTGCTGTGATGTGCCCAGTGTGGGTACTCCGGGCAATCCAAGCCAGGACTGCTTTGCAAGCGGGGCACCCCTGAGAACTATCTGTCCGGGGTGGGGTTCGGGTCCCTTTAAGCACAGCCCTCGGCTAGCCTGAGGCAGCAGCTCCACGCTCTAAGTCCTCCTCTGATGCCCTGCCGGCACTGCTTCTGGCCATCCTTAAGCCTGGTTCAGGGTCCACTTAATGTGGATGCGCTATTTCAAATTAGCAAAATGCTAATTCGAACTAGTTTTTAGTTCTAGATGCGTTAGTTCGAATTAGCTTAGTTCGAATTAACTAATTCGAACTAAGTTAGTTCGAATTAGCGCTGTAGTGTAGACATACCCCAAGGTAGCTATAGGCTGGGTGTTCTGATAATCAATTTGATTTTTTTTGTATCTGCAAGTCTCTGCTGCTGTGTTTTCGGATGTAATTTCTGGATGGAAAAGATTAATTCAAGGCTATACATGCTGATTTGTAATGATTTTAGTATCATCACCTTTCTTTTCATGTTTTTTTGGGAATTAGATTACCACAGCAACAGAATAGGATTTAAACATTTAATACTGCTGTGGACTAATATATGATAGATATTTCAAAATCATTCATACTTAGCTAGGCCTTGTTTGGTGTTTCCCGAACAGTGAAAACAAAAATAAAATGGTACTGGGACATAACTTTAAATGTAAATGTGTGGAATACCATACTCCCTTCTGATACTAAACTCTCATGAATCTTATTTTCTCATCCCTACACAATATGTAACACATAGAAAAGCTTTCTTCTGATTTCATATTCATAATCCCAGATATTTTGCTCCACAATATCCTTCCTTTATAGGACTATTGTACCTCTAAGGCACAATTCTATACTGTGCAATGAGGGCTGAAGCCCTCAGAGAACAGCAGCCACACCTTTAATGTTAATGACACTATAGGTACGTCTACACTACATGCCTCTGTCGGCAGAGGCATGTAGATTTGTTTATTCAGCAAAGGTAAATGAAGCCGCAATTTAAATGATCGCGGCTTCATTTACATTTACATGGCTGCCGCGCTGAGCCGACAAACAGCTGATCAGCTGTTTGTCGGCTCGCCGCTAGTCTAGACGTTCCCCCGGTCGACATCAAAGCCCTTTGTCGGCAGCCCCGGTAAACCTCATCCCACGAGGAATAATGGGGCTGCCAACAAAGGGCTTTGATGTCGACAGGGGGAACGTCCAGACTAGCGGCGAGCCGACAAACAGCTGATCAGCTGTTTGTCGGCTCAGCGCGGCAGCCATGTAAATGTGTAAATGAAGCCGCGATCATTTAAATCGCGGCTTCATTTACCTTTGCCTACAACCCTAATCTACATGCCTCTTCCGACAGAGGCATGTAGTCTAGACACAGCCTATGTGTCCAATGGGAGTACACTGGGATTTTGGTTATGCCTGGTTGCTACATGGGTCTCACACTGTATAGAGGAAACTCCTTGCACCTTCCCACCTACACATGGAAAGTGTAGACACTGTCTGATTGGAATATTCTAGAGGTGTTTTACTAAACACAGGAATGTCTGCCATCTAGTGCTTCACATACCTCTTCTGTAAAAACTCCACTTCTTAGTGCCTTCTTCCTTTAACATGCCACCAATGTTGCAGAGATGTTAATGCGTTATTCATCATCACAATTCTATTCTCAAGTCTGCTTTCTAGCCTGAATTTTGTACAGTACTGCCTGTTACACAATTTTAATTTTGAACCTAGACTTATCTCTTAATTCTTCATACAATGACTCATAAGCTCTGAGTCTCCATATCAGCATGAGTTAGTTGGCTTGATTTTAATCTAGTGCCCCCAATTTTTGCCCAAAAACATTTGTAGGCACTTTGGAAACACATCTTTTTAGGTTCAAATATTGAAACACATGGCTGTCATCAGTGATTTCAATACTAATTCTGTTGCCATACCTGTCTAGTTCTTTATATCCTGTAATGTTGTGTTCACACGTATAGTTGCCAAAATCTATGTAGCTCTTTGAGTGACATTTTTCACAGATGAAAATGTGCTTTTTCTGACTCAACCAAACTCCCACAGACTGTTTTTAATTCAAAAAGCTTTTTTACTCCCTCCCCCATTTCATCTCTCTCCTTCTCGCCTTCATTTCTACCTCCTTCCACATTCTCTCTTTCAGCTTCCAGTTTTCCACCCTCCAGTTTTCCTATCTCCCTCCCCTCACAGTTTGTACCACCTCAGGTCCTGTCTTTCTGTCTGTTCACCTCTTTTCTCTCCTGTTCCCCTTCTCCTCCAGTTTCTGTAGTCATATTAACCCTCTCCTCTAATGTGCTGACTTTCAGCTTTACCACTGGGAATGTCAGTCTTTGTTTTTAATAGACCTCCAGGCACTTGATCAAAGTCATCTTAGTAAAAAAAACATAAAAACATAATTAAAACAAAGGGGAAAGAGAGCAAAAAAAGAGAGCCTCTGCAAAGGTGGTAAAACCTGAGATCTAGTGCTTCTGAAACAGCCAAAACAATGTTGTAACAGGAGATGAAGTCATCTGGAAAATGGCTATATTACTCTCACACTGTAAGGTAATCTCCTCATAGGTGATGATATCAAGATGAACAGCTTAAAAACCTGAGAGGGAAACACACTTTGTTTTCCCCTTCAAAACATAAAATGCATTGTGTTAGAATTTCCATTTTTTAAAATAATAATCTTCTCCCTAGCAGTTTTCATACAGTCCAAGTCTGCTTTTTCAACCCAGCTTTGCACTTGTAGACCCCTATCCGCTCTCTTTCACAGGCTATCCGGAAGGCTGAGTAATCATATCAAACACTGAGATCCAAATAGAGAGGTGAGAAGTAAGCAAGAAGTAGGTCATAAGGCAGCTGGGAAAAGGTGTGGATACCTGATTGTTAGAGGTGGTAAAAGCACTGACAGTCAGGCTGAAAGCAAACATAAAGATTAACAGGGGAGATGAAGGAAAGACTTTCTCCAGAAATTGAGGTATAAGGCAAGACATTAGCAAAGACATTTTTGCAGAAGAGGGGTGAAGCAGCTTTAAGTGAGATGGGAAATCCAGTTGAAATGAAGAAGTACTATAAGATGTCCTGCAGGGTAGTAGGTGGCAGTAGAAGGTGTCTTGCACTGTGAAAACTGAAATTGGAAAGAAATCTAGGGAGGGTATATTTTAATTCATAGAGGATATTATGATAATGTATTTAATGGAGACTAGAAAAGAAGGAGGAAGTGGTAAAAGGATGTGTGGAGGATAACAGGGATTCTGGGATCAAGGCAGCATTTAACAAACTGCTACTTTGTGATTGTTTAGGTATTGTTCGGAAACATATTGTCCAAGAAATGTAAGATAATACTATCTATGAAAGATTTGAGCTGTGTCACGGCATAATCCTTTATTTACCAGTAGGAGAATCGATGTAATGTCCAACTTCAAAAGGAGTAATAAATAAAAAGGCAATAAAAACAGCAACAGTACAAAGACAGTCACAGTTTTTTATGGGATACACAATAAGACATCCACAGGATTTATTTTCTGAAGTTCGTTCCACTATACAAAATCAACCCTTTCTGCACCACTGCCTGCTTTCATTTAGTGTCACTCTCTAAGCGTTTGAATTGGTAATAACTTTTAGGACATATATAAGCTATTTCTATATCAACATTAGGCCATTATAATTTAATTCAGTAACTAAGCCAGTCAGGCAGCTGTGGAATTGTATATTTTTCCTTTGAAGAACTGGTCTAGTAAACTGCCTTTCAAAGTGTCACTAGAATATAACATTTATATTATGCTATATTAATTAAAATAGCCAAACAAAACCAGAAAGAAACAGCGTACTTGCTCATTTGAAAAATTAATGAACAGACACATATTAAATTATTTAAAGGTTTTGCAATCATATGTTTTTTTAAAATGATTGCCTTCAGGAAGTAGCATCATCTCAACTACCAGTAATTATTTCAGAGGGACTTTGTAGGCTAAATTAAACTCCATAGTCTGCTAGTCCTTTTGGTATATTGGCACCTACCCTATCAATTTTAAAAAAAATCAAGGTGTTTTCCAGAGACATGTATTAGTAAGGGTTCAACCTTCCCCCACATATTAGATACCCCACTGGCCAAAAAAATTAAGATTCCCTACCAGATCCTCAGAGACCATAAACTGGTGTAGCTCCATTGTCTTCAGGGGAGTATGCAGAGTTGTACCAGCTGAGGAATGTGAAATTACAAAAAGAGGATCCTGTCTCAATCACCTTGCAAAGTGGAATAGTGATAGAGATGCAACTGTGTTAGTCTGGTGTAGCTGAAACAAAAGACAGAACTATGTAGCACTTTAAAGACTAACAAGATGGTTTATTAGGTGATGAGCTTTCTTGGGCCAGACCCACTTCCTCAGATCAATATGTGGAAGAAAATCGGCACAATCATATATACCAAAGTGATACAATCAAAAAAAATGAACGCATGTGAAATTGACAAATCAAATTTTAGAACAGAGTGGGGGTGAGAGGGGAAGGTTACTTTCTGTGTCATTACCTCACAGAAACTAACCTTCCCCGCTCACCCCCACTCTGTTTCACCTTACAAAGTGGTATCTCTTAAGAGAGATGTAGCAGGGCTGTTGGTTCAATCAGCAGGTAAATGGTCTTTTTTTCCATTCAATATGTCCAGGTCCCATGAATAGGGTTCAGCTGGGTCAGCTACATTGCTGGTAATTACCCTATCCTGACCATGCAAAGGCTAGGGTTAACGGAATGTGTAATGGGAAGGGAAACCTATGATTTCCTACACCACCTGGCCCAAGCCCAGGCTCTGAAAGAATAACAGACAGCCCAGGCAGGCTTACATTTGGCCACCACCAGTCCACCTTCTCTTGGGTCACATCCTAGCCCATCCAATGTCTTAGTTTGGAGTATGGTTGTAGTTTCATTATAATCCTTTGCTCCAAACCCCAAGAGTGTCAGGGCTAGGGATGTAAAATCCTGTTTAATTGGTGCTGCTCCCCCTTTGATCGATTAACTGGTTAAAACTTATGTTTAACCAGTTAATCGATTAAAGGGGGAGTGGCACCCCTCCCCCCAGCCAGGATTGGAGCCCTGAACTGCAGTCACAAAAGCCTCTGTGTGCATAGGCTCAGTCTGGTGTGCACACAGAGGCTTTTGTGACTCCCTTCCCTCCATCGGACTGTACCATGTGCATTGTCGCTAGCAGAGTTCACTTGCAGGCTTACTCCGTCCCCTCCCCATAATCACAGCCAATGGAAGTAGTAGGGGATGGTGCCTAGAAGTGCAGGGCTGCACGAAGCCACATGTTCCCCCCCAGGCATTGTGCCAGATAAGCACAGCAGTCCCCTTCCCTCTCCTGCATCCTCCCTCCCAGGCCTTGCACCCCCCAACATACCCTACACCCTGCCTCCCACACAGACCCTATCCCTGAGGCCACTCCTGCAACCTACCTCTTGCCCAGACCCTGCCACTGCCAGCCCATTTCAGCACCCTACCTGCATCTGAAATCATTCTTTATTCAGGATCTGGCTAATATTTTCAAAAGCAAAATTAACACTATATATCAAAAGAGGGGCATGTAAAGTGAATTCTAACTATTCTCTCAAGCTTATCTGTGCTGCTTAGATCAATCAGGACAGTATGGAGAGGGTCATGCAAGAGAGGCAAAAGCTGATCCATTGTCTCATCATATACTTGTCATGATTTGACAGTGCTGACAGCCAAAGGAGTGGCTGTACTCACAGTATGTCCTCTGATTAACGATGTATCACAAATGGCTCCCATCTTTTTTTTCTGCTAACAGAAGTGAAACTTGTCTCCAGTGATTCATTAAACTTGTATATTTCATGTAACTTTCCATGGTAAATAAACCTACTCAGCCTCTATGTCATGCATCACTTTGTTTGCTCAAATGTAAAATGTTTTCAGTTATTCAGCACACAGGGTAATCACTAAGGGTATCCTTAAGGACTTAGTTCAAATTAACATTTCACTGCCGTGTGTAGCCGTGCGGCAGTGAGTTCGGGCTAGTGAAATTTCAAAATGTCGACCGGACGGGAACATGCAAATAAAGCCCGGGATATTTAAATCCCGGGCTTTATTTGCATCTCCGGTCGCCTCATTTGCCTACCTAGCTCGAATTAACGAGTTAGTGTAGACATACCCTAACAGGAGTCAAGCAAAAGAACTTAACTGATCTGGCATTAAGATTGCCGGTGTTTGGAGGAGGAAGGAGGACCTGAGAGTCTCTTTGCCTGCAGACATTTAAAATCCAACAAGTTGAATCTGTTTTTGTAGTTTGCATGCATAGTCAGGAACTCTGTAACACTGACCTTTGGTGTGGTACATATGCACCTAATTCCTAAATGCAATTTTCCCCTCATTCTGCATCCTTGGTATGTGTGTACCTAATTTTGGTCCACATTATAAGAAATATGTAGTTGTAGATTGTGTATCAGTCTCATACTATGGCAACACACATACATGTGAAAATGAGGCTACATCTAGAGTGCAAGCCTCTTTAGAAAGAGGCTTTTTCGAAAGATGCCTTTGAAAAAGCCTCTTTCAAAAAAGAGCGTCTAGACTACAACCAGTACTTTCGAAAAAGCAAGCCGCTTTTTCGAAAGAGAGTACCCAGGCTATCTGGATGCTCTCTTTCGAAAAAGCACAGTTTGCATTACATAGCGCCTTTTTACGAAAGAGCACTTTCGAAAAAAGGCGTTCTTCCTCGTAAAACAAGGTTTTCCACGGCCGAAAGAACTGCCGCCTTCTTTCGATTTACTTTTGAAAGAACGCAGCAGCAGTCTAGATTCAGGGGAAGTTTTTTAGAAAAAAGTCCACTTTTTTTTTAAAACCCTGTAGTCTAAACAGACCCTGAATCTCCCACTTTCCGAGATTGTTCTGAATGTGGGAACTTCCAGTGAAGATATGCAAAATCCTGTCTTTTTTCATGTGTGCATATAGATTTAAAGAAGACAGAAGTAGTACACTGCACAGTTGTAAAGATGGGCAATATGCCTGAAATGCCACAGCAATGTACAAGACTCTGGTACTGAGGACCACTTCAGTCTTCAAGTTTTTAGAGCCTGTGACACAATGTGCATTGTTTAAGAGTAAGACTGTCTCTTATTTTTGTTTGCTCAGTGGTTGATGACACAAAGGTTAATGTTTAGATTATCTTGTGTGTTTCCATACTTCTGAATTTTTAAAACTGTGATGCTACTTGAATTCTCTGGCTAATATCTTTGTTTTTGAAACAAACGATGTTCTTATAAGGATCTTTTCCTCTTAAATCATACTTTCCAATTTTCTATTACCAGATCTTCCTATGTGATTAATGCCTCTACCTGTGCAAAAACTTTCTTTCCATCTTTCATCCCATGTTGTCCCTGAAGAGCCTGCATGCTGCAGAGAGATGGACCATGTTCTTCATCAGATCACCTTCTGTCTCCACACGTGGCTTCTCACAGTCTCCAAGCTGGATCATTCTACCTCCCTTAAGCGGTTTGCCTGCTTCTTGCCCCCTCCATCATAGACGTTAGGGGACATATCAGCCAAATTTAATGAACTCAGGAATAATCTCTGGAATGGCTGCCCTTTCCTACTGGTCCCCACTATTTCCTACATGATTCTATGCTTTCTCCTCAGCCGTAGTCTCTGCAACCCCATGTCATTCTTTTGCCTGTTCTCCTGACAGACTCTTTAACTTACATAAAATGTCTTAGTTTCTTCTTCTACCCTTATAACCATTTATATTGTGGCCTTGCTGCCTTTAGAAGCTCTGTGATATGAAAAGAAGATGGAAATTGCTTGTTACTGTCCAGACTTGATGCTAATGAAATAAATAATTTTGAAATAAAGAATGTTGCCAATGATTTCCATAAATAAATCCACAGTGAAATATCTTAGAACTCATTGGAACCAGCTCTTTCTATGACCAAGTGAAAAAAATATGGAAATTGTTTTGGAATTATAACAACCTAAAATGATTAGGAAAATCTTGAAAAGGTCAAATCATTTCATTTACCTAATATGTCAGATATATTTTCCTTGGACTTTACAGAAAATGTTTGTCCTTCCATAAAATAATATGTGAAATAAAAGAGAATTAGTTTAGTTTTGGTCCTCTTGGATGGAATCAAAACCATTTATAGTAGCATTTCTCCATAATTCTATGTTTAGCCAGCCAGACAAATGTGACATTAATGAGATCATGCTAGAGCTAAGCTTTAAGGACCAGCTCACCTCTCACAGGAAGATTCAGAGAAGCAAGATAATACAATGTTTCTTCCACAGAATTCCTTGCAAATATCTGCAAGGGTTAGGTGTTTTATACCCTGTAAAATTTGCAGGGGAAGGTCATCATTACCCTGTGAGTCCTGGAGAGCTGTGTGCAACAAGAGACAACCTAGTTTGCTGAAACATCTCATCTCATCTCATCTTTCCAGCAATAGGAGCCAATTTGTGGTTGGTTGAGTCCACTTCTCATACAATCAGTAACAGCTGCCTAGGAGACCCCCTAGTACTTTGAGGACCATTAACTCTTTGAGACGAAATCCCACACTAATAAGAGCAAGGCATAAAAGCAATAGTGGGGTATGAAGGCCCTGCCTCTCAGAAGCTTTGGGGCATGCTCCAGTGGGAGGGACTACAGGCTGCAGCAGGAAATGAGGCTAACATGTGAAACTGGGGTCAGAGCAACTCAATACTAGTAAATTCACTCCAGAAGTAGTGATCTAGGTTTTTCTCCTCATTTCTGGAGGTGGGAAACCATGAGAGGTTGTGAAGAGCAAGATGTTAATTCCATGGGCAAAATAAACTATTACTACGACTGTGTCTGAGCACCAAAAGAAGAGGCTCCAGTCGAATAATAAGAGACCAAGGGAGAAGTGTAACTTGGGGGGAATATTGGGTGGTCTGGACACTGCAAAACCCCTTTAGGCAACTGGTTTGAGAGTCAGAAGAGCAGGAAAGCCCAAATCCTTTCACCATCTTCCCCTTCTCCTCCATTGTGACAGGGCCTGGATGGGAGAAGAGAAAACACAGACTGTGGAATCATGAGCTGACTACTAGGCTAGGTGGCTTTCAGACTGACTTGTTACACATGAGATATACATGGGGTTA
The DNA here is from genome assembly GCF_052426305.1 of Pelodiscus sinensis. Taxonomy (NCBI): domain Eukaryota; kingdom Metazoa; phylum Chordata; order Testudines; family Trionychidae; genus Pelodiscus; species Pelodiscus sinensis. The sequence goes on from NC_143055.1 coordinate 45,822,659, forward strand.
GCCCAGAATGATGCTCAGAACGTTGACTTCTCCCCTGGTCTTTCCTCAATTATGCTTCCCCTCCCACTGCAAAGACTGGCGAGATAAGAACCCTGGTCACCCCCCACTATATAAGAGGATTCTCTCAACATACTGATTACATGGAGCTGATCTGGTTACTGTATAATGATATTGGGCACAGTCTCTCCAACCCTGTCACATGGAAAGTACTCAGACTTTTTGTAATATTTATATTTTTAAATATTGTAAGGGAACCCTTCAGGGAAGAAATGTGAACTAAATCCTGTATTTTGTTGATAAGTTGAAGGGAGTGGAGTTATATCAAGAATTAATCTTGTCTTGTGTATGGATATGGTGATTAATCAGTGATTAATTTATGCTGGGAAAGCCCTCACGTATCTAGGCTTACCAGTTTGTAGCCCCCAGCACTGCTGCACTTGTCACATCAGTTATGAATATGCTTCTTAAAATTTGCAACATAGCTGTACACATCAGGGCCAAGATGATGAGGCAAGCAGGGCAGCTACACAGGGTCCAAAGCCAAGGTATGTGTGTGGAACATGGGAAGATGAAAAATAATAGTAGAGGGTAGATCCCTACAGCAGGACTGGTATCCCACAAATTCTGTTACCATACCATGCCACCTGTTTTTCTATGCTGCCACTGGTGGTGGCTCAGTAATCAGAGCTGGGTGCCTGGCTAGCAGATACGGTTCTCTGGCTGCCCAGCTCTGAAGGCAATACTGGTGGCAGCACTGCTTTTAGAGCTGGGCAACAGGAGAGGTGGCTGCTGGCCAGGCATCCAGGCCTGAAGGCAGTGCTCTCACTAGCAGCAGTGCAGGAGTAAAGGTGGCAATGCCATTTCTTGGCAATCTTACTTCAGTACTGCTGGGGATGGCAATGATGCTTTCAGTGTTGCTCACCAATGATACAAAAAGTAAGAAGAAAACAGGAGGATACCAAATCAAATATGGCTATTTTATGGACTTTTCTGGAGCAGTAAAGTATAAGACTATACCCAGTACCACTGCTCCCACTGTATGCAAGATTAAGGTAAGGGAAAAAAAATCTTAATTTGGTTTGGTTATATTTGTTCATGTCATATTAAAATATTATTTGTTGATTCCTAGTAATGTTTCTTAATAATATAGATAACAAAGCAGACATAGTTAACTACTTTTATTGTTTATTGATTTATTTAAAAGTATTACTGAGATAAGTCATAGTTGGTCGTTAAGAATTCATTCAGCATAAGACTGCAGTTACTGCTATTTGAACTGAATAAAGAACGGTAGTTGAGAATGTGTGTGTGTTAGGGGAGGGAGGGTTTATAAGAGGGCAGAAAATGAGGGAAATGCAAGAATAATATCCTGTAATAAAACTTGGGAGAAAGCCCTGGGAGCAAGGTGAGTAGGTCTGTAGCTGAGAATATAGTCAGACATAGTTGCATTTTTTTTATTATTTGTTGCAGTTACTTTTATATTTTTTGCACCAGCTACTAATTTGTATATGATGTCGAATACATGGTTGTAAACTTCTAATACTGCTTTATAAAGCAGGCTACTTTTTCATATAAACTCATGTTATGACTGAATGCTCAGCAGTATTATTGTCATTGGTAATACTATAATGCTGCCACACATTCAAAGTCATAACGAGTTTATTTGTTGAGCCTTAGCTCAACATTACATTTCATTACAAATTAAGCGCTGGATAGAATCCAACACTGACTGAAACCAGTGAAACTGAGTTCAATGGCCTCTAGATCAGAGCCTTGATATCTGTCTTTCAGGGTCATCCAACTTGGGCATGAACAGAGGCAACACCATTTATCTGAAGAAAAAGCAAGAAAATCATTTGTTTTATCCCATTTCCACTGAATATTTTTTGAGCCTCCTGTGGAAGGTATTGGAGAGTTTTCAGTTATACAGTATTTTCAGCTGTTTTAAAATAATGTTTTGACCTTAATTCTTTGATTAGTGAAATATTTTAAAATGTTGGTGTTTTTTCAAGAGGAAGGAAAATAAAGAGTTCCATCTGGAGCTATGCGCAGGCACTGCAGAAAATTCGTAGTCTACATATACTGTGCATGTAAATTTGACAAGCTAGAAATCCATGTGCAGGTTTGTTCTGATTATATGATTTGACAGGTTGCCAGGTCATATACTTGATGAAGGGTGAGGAAAAAAAGGGAGCACTACTTTAACAGAATGGAAAAGAAGCAAGAGCTTTCATTTAGTATTACACTCTGGATCCCCTGTCCATAGATCATCACCTTGTAGTAGTGGAGAGGCTTGCATGTTCCAATAATTCCTGAGAGCAATGCTGCCTGGAGTCATGTACTCCCTTTGGCTGTGTCTAGACTACTCCTCTCTTTTGACAGAGAGATGTAGATTAGGCACGTCAAAATTGCTAATGAAGCAGGGATTTAAATAACCCATGCTTCATTAGCATAAACATGGCCACCGCCTTTTTTTTTAAACAGAACTTTTTCAAAAAATGGCAGTCTAGATGTGGATCTGTTGAAAATAAACCCTTTTCCAACAGATCCTGTAAACCTCATTTTTTGAGGAATAAAGGATCTGTCAAAAAGGGTTGATTTTTGACAGATCTGCATCTAGACTGATGGGTTTTTTTTCGAAAAAGCTCTGTTTCGAAAAAAGTGGCAGCCATGTTTATGCTAATGAAGCACAGGATATTTAAATCCCTACTTCATTAGCAATTTCAACGTGATTGATTTGCATACCTCTGTCGACAGAGGGATGTAGTCTAGATGTAGCTTTTGCGTCACTCATGGCAGAATGGTTAAGGGCGAGATTTCAGACAAAGTATGATCCAAGCAGTCTTCAAGGGCAGGGCAGATGGAGGATAACTGCACAAAGGAGTTGAAACTGTTGTGTAATGTTATAGTGACTGTGAAGGTGGATGAAGGCTGCAGCAGATAGAGGATTCTGTCATTATGGTGTCTGTGCTGTTGGTTTCAAGCTCTCTATCTGTCAAGGACAGTGTGGTGACTGTTGTGTACCAGTCTCCCCACTTTATAAGAAGTCCTGCACAGGCATCTTCCAGTTTTTGGGAAAACAACACCTGCACAAGTCAAAATAGCAAGCGGCAATGGGAACAAGGCAATCGGCGAGTGGCAACAAGAACAGGACAGTGAGATCCAGAAGTTCCTAGTCACAGACTGACACTCAGGAAATGGGCGTGTGATTCAGTTGTCTTGCTCAAGGACTGACGCAGGTCAAGCATCTCGGCAGCTGCACCCATGACTGAGCAGTCTTCTTTAATACCCACTCAGTTCACTCAACATGGACAGGAGGCTAGAAAAAGTGTCCTAAAAAGTCTTGCCTCTTTTCCTCTTGGCTTGATAGCCACATACCCCAGCGGTTGAAAAGGTATGCAACTTTTCAACTTTGGAACCTGGAATGTATGTACCCTGATGGACAACTTAGACAGTGACCAACCAGAGTAATGTACAGCTATCTTTGCTCATGAATTGAATCAGTTTAACATAGATATTGCTACCTTGTCAAAAACTAGAAGAGCTGATGAAGGACAGGTAAGGGAGAAAAAAGGAGGATACAATTACTTCTGGAAGGGAAAATCTTTAGAAGAACCTTGATTGTATGGAGTAGGCTTTGCTATAAAGAACAAGCTCAAAAGGTGCCTCTCTGAGCGGCCAGTAGGCATCAATGAGCAGCTTATGACACTCTGAATGAGACTCACCAAAAATCAGGAGGTAACTATTGTGAGAGCCTATGTGTGAACAATGTATGCCTATAAGCATGTAAAGGAAGATTTCTACTCTCAGCTGAAAATCATTTTACTAAAAAAGATGCACGCGGCACGGAGTAGGTAGTTTGGATTAGGCTCTCTAATCCGAACTACTGGTACACCTCATTCTACGAGGAGTAACGGTAGTTCGGGTTAGAGAGCCTAATCCGAACTACCTACTCCGTGCCGCGTGTAGCCGTGGGCACGGAGTCCGAACTACCGGGGCTTTAAAAATGGCGGTGCCCGGTAAGATGCAAATGAAGCCCGGGATATTTAAATCTCAGGCTTCATTTGCAACTTTGGTTGCCTACATTAATCACCCTAGTTCGAACTAGGGTGGTAGTGTAGACAAACCCTTTGAGAGGTATCACCAATGCTGCCTCTGCAAGATCTTGAGGGTCAAATGGGAAGACAAGCGCACTAACATCAGTGTTCTGGAAGACCACCAGTATCAAGACAATGATCATCCATCTGCAACTTCACTGGACTGGTCATGTTTTTCAGATGCCAGACCATCGCTTCCCAAAACAGGTCCTGATTTCTCAGCTGAAGGAAGGATACTGGAATGTGGAAGGACAACAGAAGCATTATAAGGACTTGCTAAAGGATAACTTAAAGAAGTGCAACATTGACATTGACACTTGGAAGACTTGCCCAGGATCACTCAAAATGGAGAGAAGTCCTATGCAATGGCTCTCTGCATTTTGAATTTGCCCACCTACAAGCTCAGAAGAAAAGGCTCAGAAGGAAGGGGAGACTGGCTGCTAGCCATATTCAACAGCCTCCTGCTGTACCTGGAAACATCTGTCCTCACTGTAGTAGAACTTGTGGTTCAAGGATTGGCCTTATCAGCCACCTGAGGGTCCACGACTCCCATAGAAGATGATCATACTTGGCAATGAGTGATCACCCATCATCACTCACTCTGGATCTCATGTTTATTGCAACTTCATGCTTGTACTCTTCTTTGGGATAATAATGTAAATTTCTGTGGTATATGGTACCTAAATTTTGCATTGAGACCCCCGAATTCTTCATTCACTAGTAGTAAATACTGAAGAAAACAAAGTCATTCATTCATCACTAATAATGGATTTCAAAGTTGTTGCACAATATAGGCTTTTTCTCAGTATAAAAATGCACCAATCAGTATAAATATCAGCATAATTTAATACTCTCAGGCTCTTTTGCTCTGTGAATACAGTCATTTCAGTAACATGTTCAAATTTTTCTTCTGCAGAAGATCACTGACCAGAATGCACGTCATGGAAAGAGCTCTATTTGGATTCAATCTTTAAATGCCCTGTGTTGGATTTAATTAAAATTATTGATATGTATTATCAAGCAGCAACTAAACCATAATTTCCTTTATTAAGTGCAAAAGCCAAATGTTTTTTTATGAAGTTGCTGTAAACATGTCTAACAACAAAAAAAGTAGTGACTGAAACAGTCTGTCAGATGTATTTTACTTGAATGAAACAAGATTCTGCTAGAGGAAAAAGGACTCATTTTAAGCTTTAAAAAGAAAACAGAGTGAAATATGAATTCAGTCATCCTATTTTCTCATAGTTATACTTAGTGCTCTATTTTTGTATTTTTCAGGTAATGTTGCTGCAGAATAAGTCACTATTTAAGCAAAACCATTACTTAATACTGCAAAGGCAAATAAAGAAAAGAATGGAGTACAGCTTTTCAATTTGTTTCCTAAAAGTGACACAAATCTTTAATAATGTTATAATTAATTACAGCTTCCTGCTCAGCACTTAGACTTGTACAAACATATGGGGATCTTGTATTGATGACTGATTTAATATTTCTATCAGTTACTTAATTAATTGAATGATTTATAAATTTTCCTAGTGAAAGGTCACGATATTATGATAATCATGATTGTGATGCTGGCAGATCAACTCGCTGCTCATGCCAGAGCGTAGGGCCTCACTGAACACTGCTGAATTCATAGCTGAAAAACAACCTGGTTTACCTGTTGGCTAGTATACATTCATAATAATGGGAATTAATAATAATGGGGGTAAGTTAAATCCTAGTGGCGAAAATAGAATGGAGCACAAACTCTGGCAAGTGAAGTGTAAAAATATAAAAAAAGAAAGAAAGAAAGAAAAGAAAGAGAAAGAAAGAGACCTGCTGAACAAACAGTGAGACCACTCAATGACTAGGATGCTAAAAATGCACTTGATGGCAATAATGCAACTACATAGAAACTAAGTGAACTCTTTGCTTCTGACTTCACAGAGGAAGATATAAGGAAAATTCCCTGAGCCATTCTTTTTAGGTGAAAAATATGAGGAACTCTCCCAGATTGAGGAGTCCTTAGAGGAAGTTTTTGAACAAATTGATAAATTGAACAGTAGTAAGTGACCCAGGACCAGATGGTAGTCACTGAAGAGAGTTGAAGGGATTCAGATGTGAAATTGTAGAACTACTAACTGTGGTTTATAGCTTATCATTTAAACCAGCTTCCGTGCCAGATGATTGGAGGGTAGCTAATGCGATGCCAATTTTTAGAGGTGATCCCAGCAATTTCAGGCTGGTACGTCTGACTTCAAGAAAACGATCTTGGAGTCATTGTAGATAGTTTTCTGAAAAATCCACTCAATGTGCAGTGGTTGTCATAAAAGCTAACAGAATACTGGGAATTATTAAAACAAAAAATACATTGCTTCTATATGAATCCATAGTATGCTCACGTCTTGAGCACTGAATGCATATGTGGTTACCTCATCTCAAAAAAAGATTTGTTAGACTTGGAAAAGGTTCAGAAAAAAAAAAACTTAAAAGATTATGGGTGTATAACAGCTTCCATAGAAGGAGAGATTAATGAGACTGGGGGTTTCCAGCTTGGAAAAGAAATGACTAAGTGGCGGATATAATTCAGGTCTATAAAATCATGAACGATATAGAGAAAGTAGGTAAGGAAGTGCTATTTACTCCCCATAAAACAAGAGCTCCCTATAACACAAGAACTAGAACCAAATGAAATTAATAGGCAATAGGTTTAAAACTAAGAAAAGGAAGCATTTCTTCACACAATGCACAGAACTCTATCAGAGGACATTGTGAAGGCCAAGACAATAACAGAGTTCAAAAAAGAATTAGCTAAATTAACGGTGGATACATTCATCATTGGTTACTACCCAGAACGTGCAGAGGTGGTGTATCTAGCCTCTGTTTGTCAGAAGATGGGAGTGGATGACAAGGAGTGGATCACTTTGCATTTAATACTACCAGAGGTATTCTGAAATAGCAACCCTGCATCTACACAAGCCACCCATTATTTCAAAATATTTTTTGAAATAACAGGCGTGCTATTTCACTAATCCGGTACACCTTGTTGCACGAAGAATAAGGGATGGCTTGAAACAGTGTGTTATTTTGAAATTTGGCACAGTGTAGATGTGTCAAATTTCAAAATAATCTATTTTGAAATATTCTAAATAAGATACGCAATTCAAGTTTAGGGTGCTGTGTAGATGCTCCCTTCACTATTACCTGTCCTGTTCATTCCTCCTGGGTCACCTGGCACTGGCCACTGTCAGAAGACAGCATAGTAGGCTAGATGGACAGTTGGTCTGATTCAGTATGTCTGTTCTTATACTCTTATGAGAATGTATATAGTCTCTCTGGAATGCTTGTAGGATGCTGCAGGTATTAATCCCACTTATAACAATATTTTAGTATGGAGTAAAGATAGTTTGAGTGTTTGCATTGTAAACCATCCCAGAAAAGATGGTAATTGAGGCACTCTTTACCTTCCAAAGACTGAGATCTTGTTGACTGTATTCCTCACTCACCCCAAAAAGGGGAGATCTATGCGTGAACTCATCCCGTCAGCTTGGATTCTAAGATGAAGGAGAATCTGGGATCTTTATGTTGTCTGAGTGCTGAAGGGTAAAGATTCTTAATCATATGCAAGAGCTCCCCAGGCTGCTTGCCCTAAAGGACATATAAAGCAGCTTCTGATAGAAACGTATATTGACTTATATTACCTAACTCACATGTGTACATATGTTCCCTGTTTTAACTTTGCAAATAATTAATTTCTTTCCTTAGTTAATATGTTTTAGGTAGTTTATTACAGGATTGGCTACAGGAATTGTATTTAGTTTGAGATTTGAGTACAACCAACCTGGAGTATGTGACTGATTGGTCCTTTGGGATTGGGAATAGCCTGAATATTGGTGTAAAGTGACCATTAACATGATTCTTGTGTGAAGTAACCATTATTACATAGCTCACCTTATGTGGGTGACAAGATAGACTGGCATACCCAAAGGGATTATCTGTGACTGCATGGTAAGATTATTATCAAAACTCTCCCTTGGGGATGGCAAATCAGAGCAATCACACTGGGCCCCGCACTTTGGGGACCCCAATATTTTAATAAAGTAGGCACCAACTCCGGGGAGAGGGGAGAATGGTAGGTGCAGAGCACTCACTGGTAGCCCCCTACCAGAAACTCTCACTTGTCCTCCTACCCACTAGCAGGCCATATATCAGCACCTACCACCTGCTGTGGATCATTAGGGCCCTGCTTGGACACAAAATTGCTATCTGTATCTGCAAAAATGATCCATGGATACCAGCAGATAGCAAGCAGATATCCATAAATTTGAAGGGTTCTAGTTACAAAATTTGCATCTGCATCTGCATGCATAAATATGAGCCACAGATATCCATGGATTTGCAGGGCTCTATAGATCAGTTACTTCAAAGCATCAGTGGGTGCTAGCAGAGGAGGGGGTGAACAGTGAGATGTAGTGCATTAAGGGTAGGGTGCTGAACTGAGTGGCAAAGAGGTGGGGTAAGAGATGAGGTAGGATGGGTGGGAAGAGGCAGGGGCAGGAGTGGGGCCTTGGGAAAAGGGGTTGAGTAGGGGTGAGGCCTAGAGAGAAGCCCCCTGGCAGATTCAAAATTCAGTGCCCACGTCCCTGCTCCCACAGACCTCTAGGGAGAGCCCTGATTATTATAATTCAAACTTGTTTGGTGGTGAAATTATAGAATGCACAACGAGTTTGGGATTTCAGCTCTGCTTTTTAACAGGCTGCCTCAATGTTTTCTGAAACATCTTACCCAATGGGGTTATTTGTACTTTTAATCTTGTTAAAAAACAGAGGTTGAAACCTATTTTGACAGAATTTTGTCATTCGAAAAGGCACACTTATACATGGGGCAGGTGTTCGGTTCCACTGTTACATAGGGACAGCAGCTATATCTGACTCAACCAGGGAGCAGGGGATGTAACATGCTCCCTAAGGCTATACAAGTCCCTAAACAAGGAAACCTTGGTTGTGCTGGAAACAGGTCATGCCTAGGTGAACAGCTGCTCCTTGGCCTGCTTACCTAACAACTTCCTAGATTTTCAAAAACTTACTGGGTGTTAATGCGGTTTAAGGAAGCATTAATGCCTAGTTCCCCATTTTCTATCTGCTTTGTAGGAGTGTGGGTCAGAGGAATAACAGTGTGACCTCGGAGGGAGTTGGAAATTCAGAGGAGTCTTAGAGCACTCTAGTGGGACTAGCTCTCTGATCAACTATCCTGGAAATCATAGAATTGCGCCCAGTTTCTTTTCAGAGACGAGCAGCCAGTGTTTTCAGTCACAGTATGAGATTTAAATTCTGTTCATTTTCCCTTTCTGAGGTATTTCTTGATCTTTATGGTAAGTTTTTAAGAGCAACTACCTACTTTAATTATTTCTAGCTTAGATGAAGGGAAAACAAGCAAAAACACAGGAGAGCCTAGTGTTTTCTGTAACACACTGCATCAATTCTGTATCACAAAATGTCAGCTGCTCCTGAAGAAAGACAAACACCTTAAAATTAGGCAGCAACACAAATACCCCCCCCCCCCCAAACCTCCAAAACCACCATAACAATTACTTTGCTGCATACACCATAGAAATTATCTGGCTCACTGATTTAATTAGGCAATTAATTAAAATATGTTTTCACATTAGCTCTTACTCTATGGGCACAAGGAATACAGCAAATTAACACTAGTTTTGTAAACAGTGGCCTATGGGGCTGCTACTCTGGCACCTTGTACAAACAGAAAGGGAAAAACTTTTATAATTAAAGGAAAACGTAATATGAACTTTTTTTGGTCCTAATATCAAAGCTGCAGTGCCCTACATGTACCTAGCAGTCAGCAAGACAGACTCAGAATTCTCCTTTTCTTTTACTTATTTCTACATAGTAATTCACTGCTGCTCCCAAGAACTTTTGTTCCAAAGATAGCCACACCTAACCCAGGCACCATATAAGAAATAAAGTAATGAAATAAAAAGGCTTAGTATATATGAACCAATATTTTAGATGAAAAACTCGGAATAAGGTATCTTTTGATGCAAGAAAGTGTTTCTTTGTGGGCTGGAATGGCTAACTTCTTAATGATTCCTTTTTGACTTTGGGGGACACTATCTTCAGCTAGAGACATCCCTTGACAGGTCAAGATTGGAATTCATATTTGGGATACTAGTATCCATTTTCAGAAACTCCAGGAGGAAGTCTGAGCAACATCTGACTAGACGTTTCCAACATCTGCCTTGTTCTTGTAGATCAGGAGTAGTTTGATTATATGATTCTGTAGATTAATTGGAGCCAGAGGGGAACAGCTCATCCTGTTCAAGCTGTAAAACAGTGGTCCCCAACCTTTAGAGGTTCCCGGGCGCCCGGGGGTGGGGCCACTCACGCGCCGAGCGCCCAGCGGATGGGGCCGCACGTCTGGGGGCATGCCAGGGGACGGGGATGCCCTTGCACCCAGCGCTGGTGCCGGCATGTGCCCCAGGGCCGGGGTTGGGGCTGGCCAAGCGCCCTGTGCCGTGGGCCCGGGGCTGAGGCCACCCAAGCGCCCTGTGCCGTGGGCCCGGGGCTGGGGCCGCCCAAGCGCAGTGCACCCAGCGCTGGTGCGTGTCACGTGCCTGGGGCCGGTGCCTCCCGTGCACTGCGCGCCGGGGGCGGACCGGCCCAGGTTGTTGGCGAGCGCGCACAAATGCCCCGGCGGGCGCCATGGTGCCCGCGGGCACCACGTTGGGGACCACTGCTGTAAAACATCTGAATTAATTGGCTAATTGTGACTGATGAATCTGTGAATTAGTAATGGTGAGAGCTTTTTCATTGTTCAGACTGAGCTTCTAGTAGATCAGACTTTTAATGTTTTGGCATATAACCCAGAAATGTCAAGTAAGGACATGGTCACAGCTCACTGCTGTGGCACTGAGCGGGATTGCTATTAACTCAGTGCTACTGAGCTTCTTAAGGTAAAAGTTGTTTCTCACATTGAAATTCAAGTCACAGCAATGCAGGAGAAAAACAGATACTCCCCCCCCCCCACCATGAAATACTTCCCTTCATTTACACAGAACAGAAAGTGACTCAGACTATTCCTGTCTGCACAAGCCAATTTCAGCAAAAGAAAGATGGGCTCTTGCATTATAAGACACACATACTGTATCAAATTAGTCTAATTAGTCTCACTATGGCTTCATCCACAAGTGATCATGTACAATTGCAATAGAATAACAGTGCTTTCCAGAACTCATCATTTATTATACAATTTCTACATCTCTTTAGATACTACATAGATATCTTTTATTTTTGTGCTCAACTCTCAGTTCTTCTGCAAATGAGCCATAAAAAATATCAATACAATGAAAACAGAATAAAAGCACTGCTATCAGTTACATTTGTGTAAAGCCACAATCCCCTCCCTCCCACACGCCTCACATACACTCAAGTCAGTGCAGTTGCTCTAGGCTGAAATTGGCATAACTGAAAGCAGAAACTGGATCTTTATCTTTTCCTTCTCTATTTGTACAACAATCTAATGAATTTCTACTTGCTTGATTTCCTGACATTAACAATGAACTTTAGATACTGTATCAGTGTATGGTCATAGGAGAAGATTTTTACATCTGTTCTGTTAAATGATTGTAGTGGTTTTTTTCAAGGATGCAGACAAATATTTCCTCAAGAATGGAAGTTGTAGTAATATTGTTGTTAACTGTTCCAGTACAATGTTAGTGGCCTTTGCACAATAATTCAAAGTGCTAGTCATATTGGATTTTTTTAAAGAGAAAGTGTAACTAGAATCTCTGTTTCATGAAGTAGCTTCTTCAGTATGTTTATTTCTTGGAATACATACCCTCCTGTGGCAGAGCATAAGTATTACATCAACACAGAAAAATTAACAGTTGATAATGCTGAAAAGGATTTTTATCATGATATTATTACATTTTTGTGGCAATATACAAAGAATAACTAGAAATAACTAAAAAAATAACTAAACTGGTGCTATCTTGTGATGTCCTGTTTACTTCATCAAGCTTGAATGGGTTTCATTCAGCACAAAATTAGACTTGGTAAATTTTAACTTACCGTCAGAGATTTGGGAATGATGATGCAGCTGCATGGATTCTGTTCCTTGGGAAAACTAAAAATGTGACCCAAATAATTTAACTTAGCACATGAATGAAATTGAACATTTAGAAATCAAGATGAATGGAAGAATAACTTGTTATCTGATGTGATTGTTGTATACTCCTGTTAAAAGTCCTTTGTGTATGTTTGGATAAATAACTATTTTACCACATTTTGGAACCACTGTATTTTTTGTTAGTAGGTTTGATCTCTTTTTCCCTCTCCTGACAGCAAACTGTGCTGTAGCAGCAGCATTGGAGTAGATCAGATGAGAGAATGCTAGACTGAAAACCTAAAGATCCATGGCTCACGCAAGGGCTTTGTCAGGTCTCACAGTTTCCTTTAATCACTGTGGTCTTTTTGGAATGTATCTATGAAAATTGTTCTTCAACTCAGTATTTGCACTTGGTTCAAAGGAGTGATAGACACCCAACTTTAGGAGATGACAATCTGGACTTTTTGCTAAGATGCATGTGCATTTGAACTAGGTTATGGCAGTAAGTCTGTAGTCACTTCATAGGCTCTTTGAACATTTTGAAACATTACTTTTGTCTGAGTGTTTCCCAGTTCCCAAGGGTTTTGTGGCAGAAGACAGTTCTTACAGAGATAGCAAATGAGGTTTGAAAGAGCCCGGCAAATGGAGCACAAAAGAAAACACAGTGCTGCTTGTGTTAGGAGCTGAATGATTTCAAGGTTGACATCATTAGCAGCTCTGGTGGTGGAAGCCCATTGTTAGTGGAGGGACTGAGGTATGGTGTGTGTGCCGAGAAGCCCAGGGTCCAGAATTAGCTTGGGCAGCCTCTAGGACTCTGGTGGCAGTGGGCTAGGGAAGGGTGGAAGGGCAAGCGTTCACCTTTACTTTGAAGACACAAGGCAGGCTGAGGAAGTGGTGTATAGCTGTTGGGGCTTAGTGTCCCCATTTCCCTATCTGGGGCATCCAGAACAGCTCCCTGCCTGGGTTCCTGCCCTAACTGCTGCTTTCTCAACCCCAAATGACACTGCTGTACCTGGCTGCCCCTTCCCTTCCAGCCTGCTCCACCCCTACCTACAGGTGACCCCTCTGTGCAGTGCTGAGGGGGCTGGGATGGAGAGGATGTGGAAGCCAACCAGCCCATCTCAAGCCCTCCCTGGATATGCAGGAAATATTGTGGAGGTGAAAACAGATCAGCCCCCACCATTAATTCACTGCAGCCCTTCTAGCTCCACTCCCCTCATTAGCACAGCTAGAAAGGTAACAGTGAGGGGATCAACTTTATGCAGCTATCTTGCTACAAGGTAGGTGGCTGACAGAGCATACTATTTCTTCTTGACATCTCTCTGCAGAGGGCCAGCAGAAAACCTATGCACCATGCAAGCCTCATTTTGTTGGATCTCTGCCAATGCATTCTTCCTAATCAATTTAAGATTTATTCTTGGCAGCATTAAAGTTTCCCATTTTTGACTGAGTTGTCTTACTAGAAAATGTTTACTTTTTAAAGATTCTTAGAATCTTTAGGAACCACTGTGATCATCTAGTGCAGCGGTTCTCAAACTGTTTGGACTCCGGAGCCCTTTACATGCATAAAAATTTTTGCGGTGCCCCAGAGGTCCACTGATTGTATGTGCTGTACCTATCAATTTTTCCTGTTTGTCAACCTCGCGGAGCCCTTGGAAATGTCTCGTGGCGCCCTGGGGCTCCACAGAGCACAGTTTGAGAAACACTGATCTAGTGTGAGCTCCTGTATAACAGACTATAGAACTTCCCCAAAAATAATTCCTAGAGCATCTCTTTTTAAAACAACCACCATCTTTTAGAAAAGATGCTGCTGGTGGACTATCCAAAATGACCCTTACTAAATTGTTTAGATGGTTAATTACCACTTCCCCCCTTCTTATTACCCTCCCCCAATGGATCACTACCTTGTTGCGGTTGGGGGGCGTGTATGTCTCAGTGACCTCTAGAGCTATGTTGGCGGGAGCTTAGTGCTCCTTGTAGGACCATTCATGCCAGACAGGTCAAAGGGTAGAGACTAGACTAAGTGTGATTCACTGGTGCTCCAGGTTGGGGGTTCGGCTCAGGGCTAACAACGCTGACCTAGAAAAAATTATGTTACAGAAACAGCAACGAAGAATTCTTCTACAGCTTTGTGTGATGGCCTTCCTAAGACATCTCTGGGGACCTGTATGACTGACAGTAGTGAAAGCCATGAGGAAGCTACTGCCATGATGATGGACACCAAGACAAAGACAAGAATTGGATTCTGGAATGTACGAACCATGTACGATATTAGCAAGCTAGTACAAATATTCATTGAAATGAGACAATACAATCTACACGTCCTTGGTGTTAATGAGAGTAGATGGACAGGATCGGGGAGACTGAAGACTTCTGCAGGAGAAACAATGCTTTACTCTGGAAGAGATGATGATCAGAATCATGAGTGAGTGGCCATCATCCTTAAGAAGAGGACTGAGAAATGCTTGTTAGTGTGGAAACCTGTCAACAGCAGATTGATAAGGGTCAGACTGAAAGGAAGACAAGTGAACATCATCTTGATCCAGGTTTATGCTCCAACTAATGATAGTGGTGGAGAAATTAAAGACATCTTCTATGAGCAGCTTCAGGCAGAAGTGGAGTCTTCACCACACCATGATCTTACCATCATCATGGGTGATCTGATTGCCAAAGTGAGAAATGACAACACACACTATGATAGGGCCATGGGCAGACATGTTTGTGGCACCATGAATGATAATGGTGAGAGACTTGTAGGGTTTTGTTCTGTCAACAATCTGGTTATTGGAGGGAATCTCTTCCCACACTGCAACATTCATAAGCTGACTTGGGTTTCACCAAATGGTGGAGACAAGAACCAGATTGACTATCTGATGATTAACAGGACATGGAGATGCTGCTTGCAAGATGTGAAAGTGAGGAGAGAAGCGGATGTTGGTTGTGATCACCATTTAGTGATGGCACTTGTGAAACTTAAGCTGCAAAGAACAGATATTAAGACATCCATACAAAGATGCTTCAATGCTGAAAAACTACGAGATGTCACCACAAAGAGTGCCTTCACCATTCAACTGAGGAACAGATTCCAAGCTTTGCAAGATTTAAGGGATGACTTATCTACCAGTATCACAGATAATAGCCACATGGAATGGGAACAGATTGCATTAGTCTACACAAAATGCAGCAAGGCCTGTCTAGGTTTCAAGGATAGGAAGAAGAGGAAGGCATGGATTAAGCCTGATACATGGAAAGCAATCGAAGAGAGATGGGATATAAAGAAGAGACTGGCAGATGCCAAATCCACCAGAATTCAAGAAAGTTACGAGCATAATTACAGAGAGGCAAATCAAAAAGTGAAGACAAATAAGCTTTCATGGAGGACCTTGCAACAAAAGCTGAAGATGCAGCTAATCGAGGGGAGCAAGGAAACATATACAGAATCACCAAGCCTGTTTGTGGCAAGTATCATGGCAGGACAAGTGTCCCCACTAAGGACAAACAAGGGCAGTTACTGTCAAGAGAGAGAGAGCAAGAAGCACGCTGGACAGAACATTTCAGAGAGGTTCTGAATAGACCACCATCTGAAGAAGAAGCGGACATTCAGGAAGCTGAGGAAGACCTTGATATTCATATTGATCCACCAGAGAAAGAAGAAATCAGTGCAGCCATCAGATCCCTGAAAAATGGCAAAGCTCCAGGACTTGACAACCTGGATGCGGAGTTGTTTAAAGTAGAGCAGAACTTGCATCCATCATTCTCTAACCACTGTTTGTAGCAATTTGAGAAGGACAACAGATACCCAAGGACTGGACCAAAGGAGTCATCATCAAGATTCCTAAAAAAGGATCACTTAGCGAATGCAACAATTGGCACGGGATCACCCTTCTATTCGTACCCAGCAAGATCCTAGCCAAGGTTGTCATCCAGCGGATCTCAGATGCTGTTGATAAGTCTCTGAGGAAAGAACAAACCGGATTTCACAAGGGAAGAGGATGTATAGACCAGATTTTCACCCCGAGAAACAACATAGAGCAGAGACAGTTGCATATAAACTTTGTTGACTTTGAGAAGGCTTTTGACAGCATACACGGAGAAAGCTGTTGGTTCATTCTGAGAGCCTACGGAATCCCTCTACAAGTGGCTCAGCTCATTAAGAGTTTTTACACCAACTTCACATGTAGCGTGGGATTCTGCAATCTGTCTTTCGAACTCAAGACTGGGGTCAGTCAGGGATGTGTCATGTCTGCACTACTCTTCAACATGGTGATCGACTGGGTGATATGGAGAACAACAGCAGATTCATCAAGAGGTATCAGATGTACACCTTTTTCCACATTGGAAGACCTTGACTTTGCAGACGACCTTGCGTTGCTTTCCCATACCCATCAACACATACAGGAAAAGACACAACGCCTATGCACCTTTGGATGCCAGGTTGGACTAAGAGATAGCCAGAAGAAAACAGAGATTATGACTCTCAATATAGATTCACCAGCACCAATCAAGATAGATGATGCAGACTTACCCCGCACAGACAGGTTTACGTACTTAGGCAGCATCATCTGCCACGATGGAGGCACCAAGAATGACATCCAGAGCAGACTAAGGCCAGAAATATCCTCAGGAGTATGAACAATGTATGGAGATCTACACAGTACCGTGTCCATATCAAGCTTAAGTTGTACCAGAGCTGTGTCATATCAACACTACTATACAGCTCAGAGTGCTGGCGGATGATCGAGTGCGACCATGCCAAACTATCATCCTTTCACACCATCAGCCTGCATAAGATATTTCACATCTTTTGGCCGAAAACAATCTCCAACCACAACCAGCTCCTGCAATGCCACCAGGAGGACATGACCACTATCATTATGAGAAGACGCTGAAGATGGATAGGGCACGTGATGAGAAGGGAGGCAGACGCCATTGTAAAGATAGCACTTCACTGGACACCTAAAGGACTATGGAAACATGAGAGGCCCAAGACAACATGGCAGCGTACTGTTGTGGCAGACATGAAGCAAATGAATTATAACTGGGACACACTGGAGAAAATGGCCAAAGACAGACAAAAATGGAGAACCTTCATTGCTGCCCTACACGCCAGTGGACGTAATAGGCATTAACTAACTAAGTAACCTCTCCTGTTAAATGTACACTTTATTCCAGTCTGATATTATCTAGCTTCAACTTTATCTGTCTCTCTGATGGACAGAAGAACCCATTATTAAAATATTTGTTTACTATTTAGCTACTAAGTTAAATAGACTAAGTTCTTTGAATCTCACCATAAGGAATGTTTTCTGCTTCTTTTAATTAATCTCATGGCTCTTTTCCATACTCCCTCCAATTTATCAACGTGTCTCATGAATTACGGGTACCACAACCATGCATAGTTTTTCAGCAGCAACCACAGCAGTGCCAAATGCAAAGGTAAAATAACTTTCTAATCCTACACAAAATTCCCTTGTTTTTGTACCAAAAGATTATATCAGACCTTTTGTCCACAGTGTCACACTAGGAGCGCATGCTCATCTGATTGTCCACTATGGTCCCCAAATCTTTTTCAGTCACTGCTGCCCAGGAAAGATCCCCTATGCTGAAAATATGGCCCATCTTGGTCCCAGATGTACACATTTTCCTTTAGCTGTATTATACTTAGTTTGCTTGTCCACAGCTTGCCAAGCAATCCAGATTACTTTGTAGCACTGACCTGTCCTCTTCATTGTTTACACTTTCCACAATTTTTATCACCTACAAACTTTACCAGTGATTTTGCTTTCCTTTAATGCTTTGATAAAAGTGTTAAATTAATATACCATCTCATAGAACTGGAAGGGACCTTGAGAGGTCATTGAGTCCAGTCCCCTGCCCTCACAGCAGGACCAAGTACCATCCCTGACAGATTTGCCCCAGATCCCTAAATGGCCCCCTCAAGGATTGAACTCACAACCCTGGGTTTAGACCTATTAGAAACATATCTGTTTCTGATTCCCTGGTTACAATTGTGTTTTGAAACCTATGTGTTGGACACATTTCAATGTATACCATGTTAATTTTATATTGCTCAAGTTTTTAATCAAAATGTCATACCACACGAAGTCAAACATCTTACAGAACTCTAATAGCTGTACATCATGATGCAAGAATATTAATCACAGTTTCATATGAACACAGTATTTCCAATTTTTGTGCCTTTCCAGATTCCAGTGAACTTGGAGATTAGCTTGGAGATCAGCAAAGTGGCAGAAGCAGGGTAGGGTAAATAGCTGATAATTAAAAGTGAAATCAGCACTAGGATGATGTCTAGCCCCAGTGCTTTTTGTTGTTACATAAATATTTGAAATTATCCCTTTGTTTAACAAATTTTCTTGCTAAAGTACCCACAATAAAAGCTCCATTTGTCTACAACTAGAGTCTCTAATGCACATTGATGAAATAGCACTTGATTAGTATATTAGAGTGGTGACACAAGTTATTTATTAGGCTATCACTAGATAACAGCTGATTTATTGTGCAGTTGCTATGGTTTCCAAAGACGATACTGTAGACTAATTACCTCAAACACTGTGTGCTATTGTATAATTCCACCACCTCTGCTGCGCCTATATTTGTACAGCAAACAAAATATTGATAATAGGCAGACTGAGAACACAATGATTTCCCTTTATAGGTTTCCACCAATTCCCAATTGTCTTTAGCATATTTACAGTCTCTAGGCTTTACATTCTCCTTCCAGCTGCACAAGATCGTAAATGAACTATAAATGCAAATATACAGGGCAATTTTCAGCTTTAGTGTTGAACCACATTCTCCACACTCTGTTTTTAAAACATGGGATTTCGTATCCATTGTTTGCTTGTTATGGAGAGATTTCTTCCCTTCCTTTCCTCACCAGGGAATCAGAGTTCTATCTCCAGGACAAATAGACCTTTAGAGAGTTAGGGTAGTTTCAGGGACCTTACATAAGAATCCTGTTTTCCCCTCTCCTTGGGACAGCATGACTCCTTCAGGGAGCAACTTGAAGCAGCATAAACTCACAATTGGACATCTGATCTGTCCCACACAGAACAGCTATTCCCTTGCTCTGTCCTTTCCCTGGCCTCTCCCCAATTCCATGCCACTTAGTCAAAATTCCTTGCAGTTTTGGCTTGCCTCTTATCACAGAATTGGACTAGGGTTTAGCAACAAAACTTCCTTAAGATTTTCCGCAAGATTAGATTTGTTTGGTTTAAACAGTCCACCAGATAAACTTCAGCTTTGCACGCAGCCCAAGTGCCAAAGTGAAATTTGCTAGAGTATTTCATCATTTGAGCTCAGCAGTCTAAGTCTAGGAATTTATTGTAGAATCTGATGTTTATTCAAATGAAACTGAGAGGTTCATCATAATCTAGACAATTCACAGCAAATGTTTACAGTTTTTTGTTTTGTTTTTACCCTCCATCCGTTAGTATCTGCTAAAAAGCAGGACTTGATGGGTAGAAATGAGAAGTGGGTAAATAACTAACAGCAAATTATTTACTTGAAAGTTTTTACTTCCATCTGTTTCTGTGATTGGATGTGTATAACAAGTATTCTGATGCAAGTACTCATATTTATTAGTTCAAAATTCACTTTCTGTCAATATTCCTCAGCATTCACTTAAGTTTGCTTTTTAGATTTTAACATTGCTAAATTATTCATGCTAGGTGCTCACATGTTTGACCTGATAAAAACCTACACAGACCAAACAATCACATAATGGATGCAATCACACACTAAAACAAATTTGCTTAAAATAAACATGATGTCCTGTTTTTGCAATGTTAGACCAGCTTCAGTTTTTAAAAGTCCTTACTGTGTCCCCAGCTAATTTCTTTATTTAAATATTTAAACTAGAGGAATGGGATTTCCTACCTGTATTCAAGGCCTATTAAGAAAGTGTTTCACATTCCTTATTCCTACATACATTTTGGTTTATTTGACAGAGCCACACATAGGAAATTATAATGAAACTTCCCAACCCACTCCATGCATTTCATTTCTATCCTTACCTGTCAAAGTGCTAGATGCCTTAAAATACCTTAGTAGCTAATTATCTGGTGTCAACAAACTTCATTACCAAATAAAGTGCTAATAGAGTATCAGCTATTTGTTGATGACAGAATTATGTTCCTAGACAACACATGTTATTAGTCTAGGATAATTCACATGGTTCTGATATACTTCTTTAATATTGCATGAGTTATTAATCATGAAACAATTGATTTGATGTGTTCAGCAGTTTGTGATACAACTTTGCTCTAATGAAGAATGTTCTAATCTGAGGGAATATGTAAATATGGATAAGATTACCAAAACAGAATTTCACAGAACACAAACATCAAAACATAAATCTAACTGTTAGATGTACATTGTATGAATGGTTGCATGAGGGAGTGAAACATTCCGAAGTTTTGAGGTTAAAAAAAAAAGTCTTAAATAGTCATGAAATACCACATTTAATATTACAGCACAGCATCTTAATAGCATAGCATTAAATGGATGTTGTCAAGCTATACCGAACAGACAGGAGACACATGAGACAGATTTAATCATATTATTAGATATCTGGAGCAACCTGACAGATAATAGTATACAGTGTTTATCCTGTATTTAGTTGAGGGGCTTCCAGCAGCGCCTCCTCTTTTTTTTTAGCCCATATCCCCCCCACCCAGCATATCAACAGCCAGGACCTTACCATCCCCAGGGAGCTTTTATCAGCTCCCCCTTTTTTTATCCCAGTCTCTCCCTTGCTGGGACCTTACAATCCACTCCTCTCCTACTGTGATGGAATTTATTTGGATTTACAGTGACACAGGTGATATTAGAATTACTTCTACAGTACTTTTTTATCGTAAATTTATTTAAAATTAAATTCATTTATACATAAAATTTGATGTTGTCTGTTTTAACAGTTAAAGCTGAAGTTTAAGTATTTTTCCCTGATCATGTCAGATTTGTTTATGTCATCCTAGGAGATTATTTTAATTCTTCCTTCTTAGAATTTCTCTAAGTTATTCATTGAGTGCTCTCTAGTTTAAATAATAACAACATACTTGCTAGCATCTTGTGAAACACATTGTCAATCTCATACAGAAAATGGACTATTAAAAAACTTTTGCCATTTGCCAGGTAACACAAAGCACATTTTATATACTTAGCTCTGATGGTCGATAGCTTGCGATGCACTGCTTTATAACTATCTTGTATGCCTAGTTCATAAGCCTTAGCTGCAGCTTAGTACTTAGTGTAGGTCAGGGGAGCAGAGCAAAGCTTCTACTGTTTCTATTCTCCCTCTCCTGATCCTCTCATGCAATAGTGCAAACTATCATGATTTTTATCGTAAGTCTTGCTTTCTTTTAAGCCCTAGTAAATCAGAGATTGCACAAGGATCTCAGTATTTTTCAAAGCACATTTCTAACTCTCATGCTTGCAGAGAAATGTTTGAAAAATGAAACAAGTGCTACGTAAAGCCTCAGAAGTCAGAAAGCAAAGGACTCTTCCCCACGCCACACAATGTAGTTTGCTTAAAAATCATGAGGATTTATTTAATTTCATGATTTTTGCACATTTGGGGCTAACAGTACCGCAGATAACTGAGAGCCATGTAATTTAATGTCACATGTTAAAATAGCCTGATGGCTTTTCTAAGTTGCCACAAGAGCTATTGTGACAGATGGATATCAGCCTGTAGATGTATGTACATGACCACTCCCCCGTGTCATAATCCCTCTGCTGGAAGTTGAGAGGAAAGTGCTGTAAGAACCACTTAGATAGATCTGTACCACCAAATTGGTTTTCCTAATTAAGGGGAGTTCTTTTTAGGTGAGCCAAGTCACCTTTCAAGTTGGTTTATGTGGCTGGAGTGGCATAAGGCTACTACAGAGCAGCTGAGGATCCAGCCCAGAACCTGTAGGGTACAGAATACTGAGGAAGGCTTCACATGCCATTTGGCCGCACCACAAAGGGAAGCAAAATGACAGAAGGAAGATTAAAAATCATATAAATGCAAATCCCCAAGTATTAAAATGGACTTCTCATGTCAGTGCAGATTCTGAGACGTATCACTGTAGTGTCAGACACTGCGGGTGCTACAGTACCAGTAATTATTGTGCTGCTGAATATACTAGGCATAGTCCCAGTCATCAGATGGCTTTCTTCTTTGAGAGCTGCTGACATTAGGTGTTAATTATCTGAACTGAAAGGGATGTTTGTGTGGGGCGTAACTGGAGACCAGGGCTGACTAGCTAACATGGCTACGTAGTGGCACAGGCTATATCTTTTGATCAGAACTAATCTTGTGAGGTGTTGAGAACCCACAACTCCTACTGAATTATTGAGACTTGAGAGTTCTTATCACATTGCTGGAGATCTCGAGACTTAACATTTGTGAATATATTTCACCTGTCCACACCTCACTAACTCAAGAATCTAATATAATGAGAGCGAGCCTTGGAATTAGTTCAGAGGAAAATAAAATGCTTCTTTGCATAAGAAGCCATAGACACTTCTATTTTCATTTAGATTTGAATGAAAACCCATGTACTGTATATTTAGCTCCAGGGAAGAGAGAGCACTAGCAAACCACTATATAATCATAATATACCAATGAGGGAAGTATTTTCTCATCTCTATTGTATATTAAATACATTTAACATTCTGTGATGAGCATGTTAGGAGGAGAATTCAGCATCCAAAACCTTTTTCCTAGGTAAAGATGCTGCATGATTGACAGACCACGTTGTTGGGTGGGCCACAGTGCCAGGACAAGGAGACTCAGCATATTGGTCTGGGAGGAGGAGGTGGACATGCATGAGCTCAAGTACATCTGGTGAAACATAGGGTCGGTCTGCTGTGATAGCTTTCACTCAGGCTCATTCTCTGTGTAACATGATGGGGCATTTGTCCCAAATAAAAGGCATAATCAGCAGCACTCAATCAGTGAAACAGGAAGGAAAAGTATTCCTCCTAATTTTCAAACAGTTCCTAAGAAATAGTCCTGAGACATCATCCAGGTCTTATTAGTTAACAGGCTAACCTGCGCTGGTGTCAGCTGCTTTGAGAAATGCTGTCACTGCTGCTTGCAGAATTATAGTGTGAGCAAATGGATCCCACAGGATAAATAACAGGTGAGGCTTTATTTGGCATTGAGGCAAAACAAGCGTATAATTAAACTAAAAGTAACTGGCATTTAGAATAAAATATAGACACAAATGTGATTTTATCAAAGCCATCATTTTACATACTTCCTCAGAATGCTCAAGTACATCTATTTCACTTGAGTAAGAGGCATTAAATTGCTTTCCCATCAAACTCTTCCCTTCCTGGCTACCGGATAGATCCCCTCTTGGATTTTAAGTGGTGGGGAAGGCAGATTTATGCCATAACAGTGACCTAAGAGATTAGAAAGTCATAGACATTGCAACTGATATTGAGAATTCTTGTGAAGACACACAGTATTCCCAGTTGATTTGCTGTCTGGTTAATGAGCCTGTAAATTGAATTAGTTCACTCTAAATGCTTAGAATCTATGCTGAAATGAAAAAAAATTAGATCACAGTAGGACAAAACTATAGTGGATGGAAGCAGTGCTTGATTTTGTGCTCAGTGTATCAGGCACTAAAATAAGACTAAAATAATATTTTAAAATAGCAATACTAACTCACAATGTAATTACCAAAATGGGAGGGATCACTATTTCCCTCTCTTTTCCCTGATGCAAAACTGCCTGCACCTTCTTCCTTGAAGACATGTCTTCAGTTGACTTGTTTATTTTAATGGCAAAAGAATGGCTAGTGGAAGAGAATTATAAATTAGAGGGATGAATAACCTATAGTCATGATAACTTCTATGTACTGAGCTCTGTAGAAGGTTAGACAGTAGTTTAACATTGCCTTGCAAATTATTTTAGGCAACAACATGAGAAAAAAAAAAACATGTTTTATTTTTTTCCCCTCCCTGCAGTAGATTAAAATGCAGATAGCAATTTTTCTGGTAAAATGTTTTCTCTCCCCTTACACTTGTTTGTGGTATTCTTTTCACCTTGGATGCACCTGCTCATGGACTGTCCTATAGCAAGCCAGACCACACCATAAGAATGGTGCTGAGAGAATTTTAATCTTCAGATTATTAATCCTTCCACCTTTCACCCATACAAATCTAACCTCATTTTCTGAGAGCCCGTCTCCATGGGGCCAGAAACCATGTTTGTTGAGGCAGTTTTAAAAGCCCTTTTAAAATTGGTTTTAGTTCACTCAGTATAAATGGGGTTTGATCAGTCAATGAGGTAAGTGTTTTCTAGACAGTCTGTCCATGCTTCCACTGGATGATGAGAGTTTACTTGAGTTAACCAAACCAGCTGAAACAAAACCAGTTGAAAAACCACATTTAGAAACAGTTCAGTCATCACTATTTCCAGACTAGCATCAACAGAACCTAAATGGCTTAGTGAATGATCTCTCTTAGCTCAGTCATTAAACAGAATGTTGCCCTAATAACTTGCTCCAGGTTTCTTTCATCTTTCACAGTTCATACCAAGACTCAAGCTGTTGATGATTATTTCTGTTACAGTGAAATATCAAATCAGTCTCATCTATTTCATGTCCATGGGCAGCTTCTCTCTCTTGAGGTACTTGGGGATTAGACACATTTACGAAGACCATTGTTGATGTTTAAAACTACTGAGAGGAATGCAGGCTGAAGATGGAGGACAGATTTCTTATTTGAAAACAAAACAGATAATTAGTATTATTGCTTCTTTCCAACTGTGATTTGATATACTAGTATTCAGTTCCTCAATGTAATACTGATGTAGACTCAGGATCATATTCTTAGCTAAACAGTGAAAGAATTATCCAGGCACTAGGCTAGATTTTTCACAATCATTAACCACACAAAGAATTGGAGAATGAACATTCGGTTGGCAACAATGCCTATGTGAAAGCCTCACTTGGTATCTCACTCATGATGGAGGAGATTTAAATGTTATTATTTATCACTGTAGCATGGAGGTGTCTAAAATAAAACATAATAACAATAACTTTAAATTACTGAGAAATAAAAATTATGGGGAAAAAACATTAAAGGTGAAATTGCCACATCAAATTCACAGGGTCAATATGAGAAAAGCAGTGCCAGTTTCTGTTTCAAAGCAGAAACGTGACTTATGAAGTTTCATATATCCTCTGTAAAGGGATCATCACATGTCACATTTGCATTAAATTTAGGGCAGTGGTGCCCAATTTTTTGAACCACCAGAATATTTCATAAGGCCTGTGGTTGCCCAGCTCTGAAGGCAGAGTAGAGAGTGGTGACTGCTGGCCCAGTGTCCCATTCTGAGGGCTTCACTGCCACCAGCAGCATTGGAGAAGTATGGATGATATTGTATAGTGTTGCCACACTGTTGCACTGCTGCTGGCAGCAATGCTACCTTCAGAGCTGGGTGCTCAGTCAGCAACTATTAGTCTCTGCCCACCCCATCAGATCATTATTTGAAAAATAGAAGATATTGGTGGAGATTTAAAAGAACAACCCTGGGAAAAAAATTAAAAAATTAGAGATTTTTTCAGTGGCTTTGAATAAAAGCAATGAATTACTGGCAGTTCTCAGCTGCTAATTTTCATTTGCAGAACATAAAAGGCATTTCAAATCATTGAGAAGCTTGTTTAGACACTTCATGGGAAAACTACAGGTTGGACTCCCAAAACTGGAACTCTCTGATCTGGCAGGACCATGGATGTTCCTGGACTAGGAAGTCCTCTCTGGGAGCTTTAGTGGCAAGGGAAGCTGCGGCAGCCCAGATAGTAGGGCGGGAGCTGGGGCCGCCTCAGTTGTGGCAGCCCCAGTAGCGGGGCCAGAGTGCTGGGCAGGGTGGGCAGCTAGGGCAAGCAGTGGGGAGGGACAGTGGATTGGGGAGCTGGTAGCAGGGGACCTCCTCTGTCCAGCAATTTCCCTTGTTCAGTACTGGTCAGGTCCCGAA